>NC_092227.1:49995036-50340404 GCF_036320965.1 Panulirus ornatus
ACTAGTAGTTTCCACCAGCCCTCTGACGTCATCCTGCAACACAAACACGTACACGTTAATTACGCTTCACGTTATGATGCTGAACTCACCCGCTGAGATCCCTACCAGGCCATCACACCTACGTCAAATTTCATGTGTCTGCCGCTTACATACCTGCCTCGTCCTAAGATGAGGTGTCACATTAAATCTCATATATGGCTGCAGTATTTTAAGTTATTGTTTATGGGTTCAGTTCTTTCACTTACTTATAAATATTTGACAGAACAGGTAGCTGATAATGAATCAGGGTATCGTATTTAATACACCCAATAAGAAATAATCTAGGCAATTTGGTTTATACCATTACGTGTGGAATCTTGGAGAAAAGTACAGCTGACTCACTTCTCCATTTTCTAAGACGTTTCTCACCAATGACGCTGTACATAAAGAACAACACTAGGAATTATTTCTAACACACACACACACACACACACACACACACACACACAAACGTACGCACACTCCGCCGTGTTCAGAATTAGCGTTTACCGCGCCAGGAACGAATGAAGAAAGACCGCATTCGCTCACATCCATTCTCTAGCTGTCATGTGCAATGCAACGAAAACCGCAGCTCGCTCTCTATAGCCAGGCACAACGGGCCCCTCCATTGTCTCCCCTGGCCACTTCACATGCCTTGGTTCATTCCATTGGTTGCACTCTGTCCCGTGCACACATTTCACCCTTCTGTATGTCCAGGCCCCGGTCATTTAAAATCTTTTTCACCTTATCCTTCCATCTCCATTTTGGTCTCCCCCTTCTCCTCCTTCCCTTCACTACCGACACATATATCCTCTTTGTCAACCTTTCCTCATTCATTCTGTCCATACGTCCAAACCATTTCAACATACCCTCTCCTGCTCTCTCAACCTCACTTTTTATTACCACACATCTCTCCTACTCTTTCATTACCTACTCGATCAAACCACCTCACACCACATATTGTCCTCAAACATTTCATTTCCAACACATCCACCCTTCTCAGGCACATCCTCATCTATTGCCCATACATCGCATCCACAAAAACATCGTTGGGACTGCCTTCAAACATACTCATCTATTTCCCATACATCGCATCCATAAAACATCGTTGGGACTACTACTATGCCTTCAAACCTTCCCATTTTTTTTTTTTTCCATTCCAGACAACGATCTATCTTTCCATACCTTCCTTATTGCACCCAAAACTTTAGCCAATATACTTGCCTCGGCTTTCATGGTTTGCTTCGCCGCTATGTCCACTTTTAGTAATCTAACCATTTAACTTCCTAGTTTTTCTTTTTTCAAGCTCACACCCCAACTAACTTATTCCTCTTCCTTGCTGAACCTAATAACCTTGTTTTTATTCACATTTACTCTCAACTTTTCTTTCACACACACTCAAAATCGCCAACTTCTGCAGTTTCACTTAAATCTGCCACCAGTGCTTTATCATTAGCAGACAACTACTGACATATTACCCAAGCCCCCTTAATTCCCTACAGACCGCATAGACGCTCATCTCTGTAAGACCCTTACATTTGCCTCCCTTCATGCCCCTTCCATAAAGAAATTAAACAGCCATGGTGACAAAACGCACCCAGCCGTAGATTGACTTTTACCTAAAACCATTCTTCTCCTCTCTTCCTACTCGGAAACACGCTTTACATTCTTGATAAAATCTTCTCACTGCTTCCAGTAGTTTCCTACCATCCAATTTACGTATTGGTAAGACCTTCCATAAGGCACTTTTATCAACCCGATCATATGCTTTTTCCGGATCCATGAATGCCACACACAAATCCTTCTTTTTCTCTGAGAATTTCTCACATAATCTTCAAAACAATTACCTAAGCCACACATCCTCTACCACTCCTGAAACCTCATTGTTCCTCCCTATTCTGATGTTCTGTACGAGCCTTCAACCTTTCAATCAGACTCTCCAATACAACTTGCCAGGTACACTCAATAATCTTATACCTCTAGTTCGAACACTCACCTTTGTGCCCCTTACCTTTATATATGCATTTCGCCAGTACTCGGGCACCTCATCATGATCGATACATGCACTGAAAATCCTGAGTGACCAATTGATAACACAATCACCCAGTTCCCTAAGAAATTCATCAGGCAATGCTATCCGCTCTAGCCGCCTTTTCACATTTCATCTTGTTCAAGACTTTCACCACCTCTTCTCTATTCAAAGCACTCGCCTTGACACACCCACTTCACATACCAATTCGACCCAAACACCCTACATCTGCTACTCGATCATCAAACACATTCTACATTCCTTCAAAGTACTCTCTGCGTCTCCTCCTCACTTTATCACTAGCTATTACAACTTCCCCATTTACCCCTTTCACTGATGTTCCCATCTGTTCTCTTGTTCTTCCCTCTCTTAACCTCTTTCCAAAACATCATTTTCTCCCTGAGGATAATGATACTCGCACACCCCAAATCTCATTTGCCCTATTTTTCAACCCCAGCACCTTCCTCTTGACCTCCTGCCACTTTCTCTTGTACAACCCCCAATCATATGCACTTCTTCCCACTTTTACAAGCATCCTACCACTCGCTGCCCTTTCTCTCCTGCCCACCTCCCACCTTCTGCATGCCACACACTTCTCTTGCACATGCCAGCACTGCTTCCCTAAATATTTCCCATTCCTCAGCCACTTCCCTTGCCTCGTTTATTCTCACCTTTTGCCATTCTTCACCCAGTCTCTCCTGGTGTTTCTTCTCCCACATCACTCTTTCAAGTTCACCTACATTCACCACTGTCTCCTTCTCACACATATCGTTTCCTCTCTCCTGAGAACCGCTGTAACTCTTCCCCCATGATTCCTTCGGGTAATGATCAAATATCCCACTAGCTCAATCCTCTCACCATATTCACACCCAAAGTCTCTCTTTTAAATGCTTAGCAATACATATGTAACCCTATAATGCCCGCTGGCCATCATTCGTACTCACCCTCGTATACTTGTGTAGGTCCATGTTTTGAAACCTGGTATTCCCATGTACCAGTTCTTTTTCAGCATACAGTCCACAAGCGGTTCACCAATCCTATTCACATTGATGAAAACCCATGTCCCCTAATTATATCTCCAATTGCTGTATTACGTGCTCTCGCATGTAGATTACGCAGCACTAATACTTAATATCTAGCATTAAAAAGTGCTGACGCACTCGCTTAGCTGACCCCAAAATACTTGCCCCTCATCCCCATCCTTTTCACGGTCAGGTGTATAAGCACCGATATAATCACCTATCTCTCGCAACTCGCTTTCACTTTTACCCACATCAGTCTGGAACTCTCTTCCCTACGCTCTTTCACACTCCCAAAACACCGTCTTGATCAGTTGTGCTACTCTCCCATTCCTCTTGTCCACACAACCACCTCTGACTGCAACCCTCGGACATTCCCAAACAATCCTCGTCTAAATCCTTGAGTTTTGTTTCACTCAGAGCCAGAACATCCAGGCTCCTTTCCTTTAACATACTACTTATGTCCTTTCTTATCGTCTTGATTACGTCCGCACACGTATAGATATCCCAGCCTGAGCCTTCGAGGAGGAGTACTTCTCACTTAGCTTTTTCTGTTCCGTCTTTAGGGGCTGAAATGATATATATATATTTTTCTTTTCTTTCATACTATTCGCCATTTCCCGCATTAGCGAGGTTGCATTAAGAACAAAGGACTGGACCTTTGAGGGAATATCCTCAAATGGCCCCCTTCTCTGTCCCTTCTTTTGGAAAATTAAAAAAAACGAGAGGGGAGGATTTCCAGCCCCCCGCTCCCTTCCCTTTTAGTCGCCTTCTACGACACGCAGGGAATACGTGGGAAGTATTCTTTCTCCCCTATCCCCAGGGATAATATATATATATATATATATATATATATATATATATATATATATATATATATATATATATATATATATATATATATTATTTATTCATTTATTTTGCTTTGTCGCTGTCTCCCGCGTTAGCGAGGTAGCGCAAGGAAACAGACGAAAGAATGGCCCAACCCACCCCCATACACATGTATATACATACACGTCCACACACGCAAATATACATACCTATACATCTCAATGTATACATATATATACACACACAGACACATACATATATACACATGTACATAATTCATACTGTCTGCCTTTATTCATTCCCATCGCCACCTCGCTACACATGGAATAACAATCCCCCTCCCCTCTCATGTGAGCAAGTTAGCGCTAGGAATAGACAACAAAGGCCCCATTCGTTCACACTCAGTATCTAGCTGTCATGTATTAATGCACCGAAACCACAGCTCCCTTTCCACATCCAGGCCCCACACAACTTTCCATGGTTTACCACAGACGCTTCACATGCCCTGGTTCAATCCATTGACAGCACGTCGACCCCGATATACCACATCTTTCCAATTCACTCTATTCCTTGCACGCCTTTCACCCTCCTGCATGTTCAGGCCCCGATCACTCAAAATCTTTTTCACTCCATCTTTCCACCTCCACTTTGGTCTCCTATTTCTCCTTGTTCCCTCCACCTCTGACACATATATCCTCTTGGTCAATCTTTCCTCACTCATTCTCTCCATGTGACCAAACCATTTCAAAACACCATCTTCTGCTCTCTCAACCACACTCTTTTTATTACCACACATCTCTCTTACCCTTACATTACTTAATCGATCAAACCACCTCACACCACATATTGTCCTCAAACATCTCATTTCCAGCACATCCACCCTCCTGCGCACAACTCTATCCATAGCCCAAGCCTCGCAACCATATAACATTGTTGGAACCACTATTCCTTCAAACATACCCATTTTTGCTTTCTGAGATAATGTTCTCGACTTCCACACATTCTTCAAGGCTCCCAGAATTTTCGCCCCCGCCCCCTCCCCCACCCTATGATTCACTTCCGCTTCCATGATTCCATCCGCTGCCAAATCCACTCCCAGATATCAAAAACACTTCACTTCCTCCAGTTTTTCTCCGTTCAAACCTACCTCCCAATTGACTTGACCCTCAACCCTACTGTACCTAATAGCCTTGTTCTTATTCACATTTACTCTCAACTTTCTTCTTTCACACACTTTACCAAAACTTAGTCACCAGCTTCTGCAGTTTCTCACATGAATCAGCCACCAGCGCTGTATCATCAGCTAACAACAACTGACTCACTTCCCAAGCTCTCTCATCCCCAACAGACTGCATACTTGCCCCTCTTTCCAAAACTCTTGCATTTACCTCCCTGACAACCCCATCCATAAACAAGTTAAACAACCATGGAGACATCACACACCCCTGCCGCAAACCTACATTCACTGAGAACCAATCACTTTCCTCTCTTCCTACACGTACACATGCCTTACATCCTCGATAAAAACTTTTCACTGCTTCTAACAACTTGCTTCCCGCCATATATTCTTAATACCTTCCACAGAGCTTCTCTATCAACTCTATCATATGCCTTCTCCATAAATGCTACATACAAATCCATATATATATATATATATATATATATATATATATATATATATATATATATATATATATATAGAAGGTTTGTTGAATGTGTTTGATGATAGAGTGGCAGATATAGGGTGTTTTGGTCGGGGTGGTGTGCGAAGTGAGAGGGTCAAAGAGAATGGTTTGGTGAACGGAGAAGATGTAGTTAAAGCTTTGCAGAAGATGAAAGCCGGCAAGTCGGCGGGTTTAGATGGTATTGCAGTGTAATTTATTAGAAAAGGGGGTGACTGTGTTGTTGACTGGTTGGTAAGGGTGTTCATTGTATGTATGGATCATGGTGAAGTGCTTGAGGATTGGCGGAATGCATGCATAGTGCCATTGTACGAAGGCAAAGGGGATAAAGGTGAGTTGTTCAAAATACAGAGGCATAAGTTTGTTGAGTATTCCTGGGAAACTATATGGGAGGCATGTACAGAGCATCAGATTGGGGAAGAGCAGTGTAGTTTCAGAAGTGGTAGAGGATGTGTGGATTAGGTGTTTGCTTTGAAGAATGTATGTGAGAAATACTTAGAAAAACATGAATTGGTATGTAGCGTTTATGGATCTGGAGAAGGCATATGATAGGGTGGATAGGGATGCTTTGTGGAAGGTAGAAAAACATGAATTGGAATGTAGCGTTTATAGATCTGGATAAGGCATATGACAGGGTGGATAGGGATGCTTTGTGGAAGGTATTAAGAGTATATGGTGTGGAAGCTAAGTTGCCGGAAGTAGTGAAAAGTTTTAACCAAGGATGTAAGGCATGTGTACGAGTAGGAAGAGAGGAAAATGTTGGTTCCCAGTAAATGTCGGTTTGCGGCAGGGGTGCGTGATGTCTCCATGGTTGTTTAATCTGTTTATGGATTGGGTGGTTAGGGAAGTAAATGCAAGAGTTTTGAAGAGAGGGGCAAGTATGCAGTCTGTTGTGGATGAGAAGGCTTAGGAAGCGAGTCAGTTGTTGTTCGCTGATGATACAGCGCTGGTGGCTGATTCAGGTGAGAAACTGCAGAGGTTGGTGACTAAGTTTGGTAAATTGTGTGAAAGAAGAAAGCCTAGAGTAAATGTGAATAAGAGCATGGTTATTAGGTCCTGTAGGGTTAAGCGACAAGTTAATTATGAGGTAAGTTTGAATGGAGAGAAACTGGAGGAAGTGAAGAGTTTTGAATATCTGGGAGTGGACTTAACAGTGGATGGAACCATTGAAGCGGAAGTGAGTCACAGGGTGGGGGAGGAAACGAAGGTTCTGGGAGCGTTGAAGAATGTGTGAAAAACGAAAACGTTATCTCGGAGAGCAAAAATAGGGATGTTTGAAGGAATAGTGGTTCCGAAAATGTTAAATGGTTGCGAGGCGTGGGCCATATATAGTGTTGTGCGGAGGAGGGTGGATGTGTTGGGAATGAGATGTCTGATGACAATATGTGGTGTGAGTGGTTTGATCGAGTAAGTAATGAAAGGGTAAGAGAGGTGTGTGGTAATAAAAAGAGTGTGGTTAAGAGAGCAGAAGAGGGTGTGCTGAAATGGTTTGGACACATGGAGAGATTGAGTGAGGAAAGATTGAAAAAGAGGATACATGTGTCAGAGGTGGAGGGAAGAAGAAGTGGGAGACCAAATTGGAGGTGGGAGGATGGAGTGAAAAAGGTTTTGAGCGATCGTGGCCTGAACATGCAGGAGGGTGAATGGCGTGCAAGGAATAGACTGAATTGGAACGATGTGGTATACCGGGGTCGACGTGCTGTTAATGGATTGAACCAGGGCATGTAAAGCGTCTTGGGTAAACCATGGAAAGTTTTGTTGGGCCTTGATGTGAAAAAGGAGCTGTGGTTTCGGTGCATTATACGTATATGACAGCTAGTGACTGAGTGTGAACGAATGTGGCCTTTGTTGTCTTTTCTGGCGCTATCTCGCTCGCGCGCGGGGGGAGGGGATGCCATTTCATGTGTGACGGGGTGGCGGCGGGAATGGATGAAGGCAGCAAGTATGCATATGTACATGCGTATATTTGTATATGTCTGTGTATGTATATGTATGTATACGTTGAAATGTATAGGTATGTATATGTGCATGTGTGGGAGTGCATGTATATTCATGTGTATGTGGGTGTGTTGGGCCATTCTTTTGTCTATTTCCTTGCGCTACCTCGCTAACGCGGGAGACAGCGACAATGTATTATAATAATGATAATGATAATAATATATATATATATATATATATATATATATATATATATATATATATATATATATATATATATATATATATATATGTATTGGAAAGGATCACGATTTTTCGCGTGATCAAGATATAACAAGTCAGTTGATATACATCGAAGAGACGATGTGTTTACCAAATGGCGCCTAGCTTCGTCTCTTCGATGTATGTCAACTGACTGTTATATTTCTTTCTTGTGTCTCCCCTGATGATGTGATTATTACACGAAAGTGCACTTGGGAATTTTTCGTGTTTCATTTTCCCCGTGGACTCATGGGAATATATATATATATATATATATATATATATATATATATATATATATATATATATATATATATATATATATATGTATGTATATACACACACACACATATATATCTTTCTTTCATACTATTCGCCATTTCCCGCATTAGCGAGGTAGCGTTAAGAACAGAGGACTGGGCCTTTGAGGGAATATCCTCACCTGGCCCCCTTCTCTGTTCCTTCTTTTGGAAAATTGAAAAAAAAAAAAAAAACGAGAGGGGAGGATTTCCAGCCTCCCGCTCCCTCCCCTTTTAGTCGCCTTCTACGACACACAGGGAATACGTGGGAAGTATTCTTTCTCCCCTATCCCCAGGGATAATATATATATATATATATATATATATATATATATATATATATATATATATATATATATATATATATATATGGTAAATTATATGGGAGGGTATTGATTGAGAGGGTGAAGGCATGTACAGAGCATCAGATTGGGGAAGAGCAGTGTGGTTTCAGAAGTGGTAGAGGATGTGTGTTTGCTTTGAAGAATGTATGTGAGAAATACTTAGAAAAGCAAATGGATTTGTATGTAGCATTTATGGATCTGGAGAAGGCATATGATAGAGTTGATAGAGATGCTCTGTGGAAGGTATTAAGAATATATGGTGTGGGAGGCAAATTGTTAGAAGCAGTGAAAAGTTTTTATCGAGGATGTAAGGCATGTGTACGTGTAGGAAGAGAGGAAAGTGATTGGTTCTCAGTGAATGTAGGTTTGCGGCAGGGGTGTGTGATGTCTCCATGGTTGTTTAATTTGTTTATGGATGGGGTTGTTAGGGAGGTGAATGCAAGAGTTTTGGAAAGAGGGGCAAGTTTGAAGTCTGATGGGGATGAGAGAGCTTGGGAAGTGAATCAGTTGTTGTTCGCTGATGATACAGCGCTGGTGGCTGATTCATGTGAGAAACTGCAGAAGCTGGTGACTGAGTTTGGTAAAGTGTGTGAAAGAAGAAAGTTAAGAGTAAATGTGAATAAGAGCAAGGTTCTTAGGTACAGTAGGGTTGAGGGTCAAGTCACTTGGGAGGTAAGTTTGAATGGAGAAAGACTGGAGGAAGTAAAGTGTTTTAGATATCTGGGAGTGGATCTGTCAGCGGATGGAACCATGGAAGCGGAAGTGGATCATAGGGTGGGGGAGGGGGCGAAAATTCTGGGAGCCTTGAGGAATGTGTGGAAGTCGAGAACATTATCTCGGAAAGCAAAAATGGGTATGTTTGAAGGAATAGTGATTCCAACTATGTTGTATGGTTGCGAGGCGTGGGCTATGGATAGAGTTGTGCGCAGGAGGATGGATGTGCTGGAAATGAGATGTTTGAGGACAATGTGTGGTGTGAGGTGGTTTGATCGAGTAAGTAACGTAAGGGTAAGAGAGATGTGTGGAAATAAAAAGAGCGTGGTTGAGAGAGCACAAGAGGGTGTTTTGAAATGGTTTGGGCACATGGAGAGAATGAGTGAGGAAAGATTGACCAAGAGGATATATGTGTCGGAGGTGGAGGGAACGAGGAGAAGTGGGAGACCAAATTGGAGGTGAAAAGATGAAGTGAAAAAGATTTTGTGTGATCGGGGCCTGAACATGCAGGAGGGTGAAAGAAGGGCAAGGAATAGAGTGAATTGGATCGATGTGGTATACCGGGGTTGACGTGCTGTCAGTGGATTGAATCAGGGCATATGAAGCTTCTGGGGTAAACCATGGAAAGCTGTGTAGGTATGTATATTTGCGTGTGTGGACGTATGTATATACATGTGTATGGGGGTGGGTTGGGCCATTTCTTTCGTCTGTTTCCTTGCGCTACCTCGCAAACGCGGGAGACAGCGACAAAGCAAAAAAAAGAAAATATATATATATATATATATATATATATATATATATATATATATATATATATATATAGTGTGTGTGTGTGTGTGCTGTGTGTGTGTGCATGACTCACCATGAGAATCAAAATCCCCCCAGTCTCTTTACAACTAAAATCCTTCATTATCAGTACTTTACCATCTCGGACAAGCACATGTTTTACTGTTTTATGTTCCTTCCCGATTATTCCTTCATTGCTGTTATTGTATATACTTTCTTTATCCTTAGAATTCCTTTATGAGGCGACACAATATCAGCACCACTATGCACATCTTCCCTGCAATTACTCTTCTCATTATGTAGTGTCTAGATGGGCCGTCTTCCACACCACCTGACACTTACGGTTGTATCTTGTAAGGTGCCAATCCTCCTCATCCTTTATCTTTCCTTTCCCCCTTTGCTATCAGTTACTGTACCCCCTGGCCAGAACAAGCGAGATCTTATATCTCTTTATTAGTAAGCTTTACTTCTACCCCAACATCATATAGTGCGTCTTTCTTAATGCGGTCCTTAAATTGAGGCTTTGATTGTATACTTTGCTTTTCTCCTTATCTTCCATTGGTGTGTCGCGCTTAATTAATACCTCACTCGGTTCTACTTTATCTTAAATTTCTTATCCTACCTAGATGACTCGAGGAACGTAACCAAACCTGCAACAAAGTGAAGGTTGAAACAAGACTGAGTAACTAATAAAGTGATGAAAAAAATAGAAAATTGATTACCGCTGTTGGAGAAGTGTCAGGCCAGTCTAATAGTCTTGGTACCAATAAGTGAAATGCTTGTGTGTTTATTATCTCTCCCCACGACGTAGAAAGTAGCATATGGTCCAGTAAGTACTGCAGTAGTATGGACATGACATACTGCGGTCATACAGGTCGCAGAGGTAAGTGGCATGAGAGCTTGAAAGATGGTAGGAGTGAGTGTGTGGCATAATAATTACAGGAGAGTCAATGTTCCGGCCTCATTTACCCGTGTTACACATTACTAGCGGCAGCGGGCTCTTCACATTAGTGTGGAACGGTAATAAGCCACCGAAACGATATAGTTCCTCATGAGGGTCGGTGTTTTACGATGGATTGGGATTAAGTTCACGGGAAACGGACGGAAGGTGTATAGGGGTCGTGCTTGTCCCATCAGCGTCGTCTGTTCACTGTACAGAAAGTGTTCTGATAGATGTGGGGTTCTGGACCCGAGGAACGTCCACATTTCCAGCGAAGGTCTTCGTCACGTGGAGGAACAAACTTACGAAGTGGAGGATCTTTCTATTGGACAACAGCCGATGGTTAAACGCTGCCACTAGATCCTTGATGTAATCCCCAGGTTATGACAGCAAAGTTGATTATTTGATACACCAAGTATACAAACTAGACCTCTGTGGAGGTATGATACATAAAGCCTTTGATAGAAATTTGGCACTTGTTAATCATCGGACAGACAGATATCATGTAAGGAAGCAGTACTTCTTACTGGCAATTACACCACCACAACACTAGCGCTGTAATTACTAGATAACGATTTTCTCATTTTCTTGAGTACATCTTGCTTGTTGCCCAAACATCGTCTACTTGTCTTGGGACGCGAGTATGTTCAGTGTGCTTGTATATATATAGTAGTTGGTAGGCAACCATCACACAGGGAAGTATATTACCAGTGCTCCCCGCCTGGGTACCGGGAGGGTTAGTGACAGATGTGCAGTGAGCCAGCATTTCATTGGCTGTCAAGTGCCACTACTTTCGCCCCGGTTACTGTTGTTTCTTTCTGCCTCACCCACACGCGAGCTGCATGCTTCAGGCCACATGCATACAATCTCTCCATCTCATGCATAACACTTGACAACACATAATTCACACGACTCGTTCGTGGAACTTTTATTTTCCTGCGCTGAGCGCTTCGCACTACCACAAACTCTTCGTAAGAACTCTTTAGTAAGTCTCTCTCTCTCTCTCTCTCTCTCTCTCTCTCTCTGTATATATATATATATATATATATATATATATATATATATATATATATATATATATATATTTTATTAATATACTTTGTTGCTGTCTCCCGCGTTTGCGAGGTAGCGCAAGGAAACAGACGAAAGAATAGCCCAACCCACCCACATACACATGTATACACATACACATCCACACACGCACATATACATACGTATATATATATATATATATATATATATATATATATATATATATATATATATATATTTTTTTTTTTTTTTTTTTTTATTATTTTGCTTGTCGCTGTCTCCCGCGTTTGCGAGGTAGCGCAAGGAAACAGACGAAAGAAATGGCCCAACCCACCCCCATACACATGTATATACACACACGTCCACACACGCAAATATACATACCTATACTTCTCAATGTACACATATATATACACACACAGACACATACATATATACCCATGCACACAGTTCACACTGTCTGCCTTTATTCATTCCCATCGCCACCTCGCCACACATGGAATACCATCCCCCTCCCCCCTCATGTGTGCGAGGGTGCGCTAGGAAAAGACAACAAAGGCCCCATTCGTTCACACTCAGTCTCCAGCTGTCATGCAATAATGCCCGAAACCATAGCTCCCTTTCCACATCCAGACCCCACAAAACTTTCCATGGTTTACCCCAGACGCTTCACATGCCCTGGTTCAGTCCATTGATAGCACGCCAACCCCGGTATACCACATCGTTCCAATTCACTCTGTTCCTTGCACGCATTTCACCCTCCTGCATGTTCAGGCCCGATCGCTCAAAATCTTTTTCACTCCATCTTTCCTCCTCCAATTCGGTTTCCCACTTATCCTCGTTCCCTCCACCTCTGACACATATGTCCTTGGTCAATCTTTCCTCACTCATTCTCTCCATGTGACCAAACCATTTCAAAACACCCTCTTCTGCTCTCTCAACCACACTATTATTTATTAGCACACATCTCTTACCCTTTCATTGCTTACTCGATCAAACCACCTCAGACATCTCATTTCCAACACATCCACCCTCTTCCGCACAGCTCTATCTATAGCTCACGCCTCGCAACCATACAGCATTGTTGGAACCACTATTCCTTCAAACATACCCATTATTGCTTTCCGAGATAATGTTTTCGCCTTCCACACACTTTTCAACGCTCCCAGAACTTTCGCCCCCTCCCCCACCCTGTGACCCACTTTCGCTTCCATCGTTCCATCCGCTGCCAAATCCACTCCCATATATATGTATATATATATATATATATATATATATATATATATATATATATATATATATATTTTTTTTTTTTTTTTTTAATACTTTGTCGCTGTCTCCCGCGTTTGCGAGGTAGCGCAAGGAAACAGACGAAAGAAATGGCCCAACCCCCCCCCCCCCCCATACACATGTACATACACACGTCCACACACGCAAATATACATACCTACACAGCTTTCCATGGTTTACCCCAGACGCTTCACATGCCTTGATTCAATCCACTGACAGCACGTCAACCCCTGTATACCACATCGCTCCAATTCACTCTATTCCTTGCCCTCCTTTCACCCTCCTGCATGTTCAGGCCCCTATCACACAAAATCTTTTTCACTCCATCTTTCCACCTCCAATTTGGTCTCCCTCTTCTCCTCGTTCCCTCCACCTCCGACACATATATCCTCTTGGTCAATCTTTCCTCACTCATTCTCTCCTTGTGCCCAAACCATTTCAAAACACCCTCTTCTGCTCTCTCAACCACGCTCTTTTTATTTCCACACATCTCTCTTACCCTTACGTTACTTACTCGATCAAACCACCTCACACCACACATTGTCCTCAAACATCTCATTTCCAGCACATCCATCCTCCTGCGCACAACTCTATCCATAGCCCACGCCTCGCAACCATACAACATTGTTGGAACCACTATTCCTTCAAACATACCCATTTTTGCTTTCCGAGATAATGTTCTCGACTTCCACACATTTTTCAAGGCTCCCAAAATTTTCGCCCCCTCCCCCACCCTATGATCCACTTCCGCTTCCATGGTTCCATCCGCTGACAGATCCACTCCCAGATATCTAAAACACTTCACTTCCTCCAGTTTTTCTCCATTCAAACTCACCTCCCAATTGACTTGACCCTCAACCCTACTGTACCTAATAACCTTGCTCTTATTCACATTTACTCTTAACTTTCTTCTTCCACACACTTTACCAAACTCAGTCACCAGCTTCTGCAGTTTCTCACATGAATCAGCCACCAGCGCTGTATCATCAGCGAACAACAACTGACTCACTTCCCAAGCTCTCTCATCCCCAACAGACTTCATACTTGCCCCTCTTTCCAGGACTCTTGCATTTACCTCCCTAACAACCCCATCCATAAACAAATTAAACAACCATGGAGACATCACACACCCCTGCCGCAAACCTACATTCACTGAGAACCAATATATTGTCCCTGGGGATAGGGGAGAAAGAATACTTCTCACGTATTCCCTGCGTGTCGTAGAAGGCGACTAAAAGGGGAGGGAGCGGGGGGGCTGGAAATCCTCCCCTCTCATTAATTTTTTTTTTTTTTTTAATTTTCCAAAAGAAGGAACAGAGAAGGGGGCCAGGTGAGGATATTCCCTCAAGGGCCCAGTTCTCTGTTCATAACGCTACCTCGCTAACGCGGGAAATGGCGAATAGTTTAAAAAAAAAAAAAAAAATATATATATATATATATATATATATATATATATATATATATATATATATATATATATATATATATGTGCGTGTGTGTGTGTGTGCGTGCAACTTGCTGCCGACACTGCTCGAAGACTTGGCTCTATCTTCACTTTTGCAACATTTGTGTCCTCAGATCCAGCCTCCTCTATGTTCAACACTACCTGTCTGCTTCTTCTTCCTGACTCAAGATCTCTTTATCCTCCAAAACTTCATTTCATTTCGTATGTCTTTCCCGTCGTCAAGCTATGCTTATTGCACAGCAACGCGCTGAAATCCTCTACGCAGGCGATTCTAAAGATTGGTGCATTCAACTTGATTCCTGTGGAGTAGATGCCCTTTCGTCTCTCTTTGAACGTCAGGAGAAATTGATCTAGTGCCCAACACGAGTTCTTGATCACCACGACCACTCTATCACACTCGACCTTATTCTTATCTCTGGCTCCTCTCACGATAGACAACAACCTCTGACTGCAACCCTTAGACTTTCCCAAACCATCCTCATCTTAACCCTTGAACTCTGCTTCACTCAGAGCCAGAACATCCTGACTCCTTTCCTTTAACGTGCTACCTGTCTGTCGTTTCTTATCATATTGGTTACGTCCGCACACCTTTAGATATCCCAGCCTGAGCCTTCGAGGGGGATGAGTACTCCTCACTTGGCTTCTTCTTCTGTTCTGTCTTTTTTGGACTGTTATCGCAATCTTATCTCTGTCATTTCCAGTTCGGCACGACAACTCCTTTCCCCACTCGAAACGCAAACTCTGACAACGTAGGAAGGCCAAAGTAGTCTTCCTGAGCAGCTTTGGTGGTAACTTTCCTCGAGAGCAGTACTATTATGGCGGCCGAGATGCTCTCGATAATACCGGATATCAAAGGCCGTCTTGCTGGGGTGTAGACCTATTTTCCTCTTGTCACGGGATAGAGTGAATTTGAACAAAGTGGTATGCTGGGGTCGACGTTCTGTTAATAGACTGAACCTGGGCATCTGAAGCGTCCGGGGTAAACCATGTAAAGGTCTGTAAGGCTTGGTTATGGATCGAGAGCTGTGATTCCAGTGCAGTGCACATGGCAGGTAGACAATGGATGTGAGCGGATGCGACTTTTCTTCGTCTGGCGCTAATTCGAGAAAAGGCGATCATGTAAGGGGGACTCGTAGGAATATATATATATATATACCTCGCTAACGCGGGAGACAGCGACAAAGTGTGATAAATGAATATATATATATATATATATATATATATATATATATATATATATATATATATATATATATATATATATATATATATATATTTATATATGTAAAGATAGATCGTTATATCTGTGGGTCCCATAAAACCATTATGACCTCTGGTGGTGTCAGGAGCGCAGGACAGGGAGGGACCCTGTCTCCTCTTTGACCCCTGTAGTTGAAACCAGGCTCTGGTGTTACAGCCCATGTTCTCTGGCTCTTGATCTACAAGGGTGCCATGGTTCATCCACTAGCGCCACACTTTAGATCAACACGGGTGGCATGGTTCATCCACTAGCGCCACACTTTAGATCCAAATGGGTGGCATGGTTCATCCACCAGAGTCACACCTTTGAGCCACACGGGTGGCATGGTTCACCCACCAGCGTCACATCTCCCTCAGGACCGATCCAGACCTCGTCTGCTTCCAGTACTAGGCTCCCTGGGCTGGGATGTGCACTTAGGAAGTCGGTCTAGAGGAAAGTGTTGGCCAGGTGCAGTGTGTCAACCCATGTTACCCCAAGTGTTGAATACCTTCATACGTCACTTGACGTGTCTAGCCATACCTTATGTTCAACAAGTACCTCAGATAGTAGAGTATGATTCCATATAGCTATGTATTTACCTCCTTGTAGATATGTACCTTTCACTGTTACCTTAGCTGACTGGAAATGGCACTCATGCTTTCTAATGGTGTGTTTCCATAACCATCTCATCTTCCCATTGATACGTTTCTTTTTCTGTGCGAGTCCTCTTCTGTCACTTATGTTTGTTGTGACTGATCTGTCTCATAGCATAAGACAATGATATATATATATATATATATATATATATATATATATATATATATATATATATATATATATATATATATATATATATATATATACCGGTGAAGGGGGCAAATGGGGAGGTAGTAACAAGTTGTGATGAAGTGAGAAGGAGATGGAGTGAGTATTTTGAAGGTTTGTTGAATGTGTTTGATGATAGACTGGCAGATATAGGGTTTTTTGGTCGGGATGGTGTGCGAAGTGAGAGGTTCAGAGAGAATTGTTTGGTAAACAGAGAAGAGGTAGTGAAAGCTTTGCGAAAAATGAAAGCCGACAAGGCGGTTGGTTTGAATGGTATTGCAGTGGAATTTAGAAAAAAGTAAAAGAAGGTGGCTGTGTTGTTGATTGGTTGGTAAGGATATTCAGTGTATAAGGCAAAGGGGATAAAGGTGAGTGTTCAAATTACAGTAGCATAGGTTTGTTGAGTATTCTGGGAAATTATGTGGAAGGGTATTGATTGAGAGGGTAAAGACATGTACAGAGCATCAGATTGGGGAAAAGCAGTGTGGTTTTAGAAGTGGTAGAGGTGAGAAATACTTATAGAAACAGATGGATTTGTATGTAGCATTTATGGATCTGGAGAAGGCATATGATAGGGTTGATAGAGATGCTTTGTAGAAGGTTTTAAGAGTATATGGTGGGGGAGGTAAGTTGCTAGAAGCAGTGAAAGGTTTTTACCAATGATGTAAGGCATGTGTGCGAGTAGGAAGGGAGGAAAGAGACTGATACCCAGTGAATGTCGGTATACGGCAGGGGTGCTTGGTCTCCATGGTTGTTTAATGTGTATATGGATGGGGTGGTTAGAGACGACAATGTAAGAGTTTTGGAGAGACGGGCAAGTATGCAGTCTGTTGTGGATGAGAGGGCTTGGGAAGTGAGTCATTTGTTGTTCGCTGATGATACAGCGCTGGTGGCTGATTCGGGTGAGAAACTGCGGAGGTTGGTGACTGAGTTTGGTAAATTGTGTGAAAGAAGAAAGCTGAGAGTAAATGTGAATAAGAGCAAGGTTACTAGGTTCAGTAGGTCTGAGGGACAAGTTAATTGGGAGGTAAATTTGAATGGAGAAAAACTGGAGGGAGTGAAGTGTGGGGGAGGGGGCGAAGGTTCTGGGAGCATTGAAGAATGTGTGGAAGGCGAGAAAGTTATCTTGGAGAGCGAAAATGGGTATGTTTGAAGGAATTGTGGTTCCAGCAGTGTTATATGGTTGCGAAACGGGCTATAGATAGGGTTGTGCGGAGGAGGGTGGATGTGTTGGAAATGAAATGTTTGAGGACAATATGTGGTGTGAGGTGATTTGGTCGAGTAAGTAATTAAAGGGTAAGAGGGATGTGTGGTAATAAAAAGTGTGGTTGAGAGAGCAGAAGAGGGTGTGTTAAAATGGTTTGGACTCATGGAGAGAATGAGTGAGGAAAGAGAAATATATGTGTCAGAGGTGGAGGGAACAAGGAGAAGCGGGAAACCAGATTGGAGGTGGAAGGATGGAATGAAAAAAGATTTTGAGCAATCGGGGCCTAAACATACGGGAGGGTGAGACGCATGCAATGAATAGAGTGAATTGGAACGATGCGGTATACCGGGGCCGACGTGCTGTCAGTGGATTGTACCAGGGCATGTGAAGCGTCTGGGGTAAACCATGGAAAGTTTTGTTGGGCCTGGATGTGGAAAGGGTGCTGTCGTTTCGGTGAATTACACATGACAGCTAGAGACTGAGTGTGAACTAATGTGGCCTTTGTTGTCTTCCCTAAAGCTACCTCGCCCGTGCGATGTGTGTGTGTGTGTGTGTATGTGTGTGTGCTATTCCATGTGTGGCGGGGTGGCGACGGGAATGGATGAAGGCAGCATGTATGAATATTTACTTGTGTTTATATTTATATGTCTGTATATGTATATGTATGTATACGTTGAAATGTGTAGGTATGTATATGTGCATGTGTAGGCGTTTATGTATATACATGTGTGTGTGTGTGTGTGTGTAAAACACTATAATTATATTCGTTCTTATGCTTCTGTCCTCAGGTAAGTGTTCAGCGTGCCAGTGTGAAGCATCTCGTGCAGGTGCAGGTGGCCACACCGCTCGGCTGGCATGGCCTGCCACCACAGGTTTGTCTCACGGCTAAGGAGGAGCACTGCAGCTAAGGTAGGATCCCTCACCCGACACCCCAGGTCACCCCTTACTTTTTCTTTCTTCCTGTAGTTCCGCTTTCTTATATCCGTCCCATCTTTCTTTGCCCTCCTCTGAAACTTTACTGTTAGGTCTTTTGTACTATGATGGCCAAACTTGAAAAGAAAATTGTAGTTTGAGTTTAATGCGAGATGTGAAGAGCTTGCTGGATATTAAGTTGCCCGTGTATTTGAGTGCATTTCTTACATTTGTGGGCAGACAGTTTGTGTTTTGTATTTTCTTGCAAGGTGGGACTATAGCTATAGGTAAGGGACATTGTCGACTCCCAAGTCTGACACACAGATTCCTAAAAGTTGCTTCTAGGTAGATATCACCCATATCGAGGTCTTTATTTCAATGCCCCATCCTTATTACATAGCAGTTACTCGGGTTGAATTTCATCAAACAAATATCAGGCTGAGTTTGGGGTTCATATAGGTCCTCTTGTAAGCTGATGCCACCCCCTTTAGATGTTTACAACCCTCCTGACCTTGGCATCATCCACAAACATATTCAGGTACGAGTCTGACAAGTTATTCACGTACATCAAAAGAGCAGTGGTCCCAGAACAGAACTTTGTGGTCATAAACAGGTAACCTCAACTTACGTGTACAAAATAATCTTCCATCCATCGAGGAAGTCTTTCCCTTATTCCTGCCTTTTCATCCAGCTTCTGTACCAGTCCCGTACGTGATATATCATCAAATGCTTTCTGGTAGTCCAGGTACAGACAGTCCGCCCAGCTTTTCCTTTCGTCTAAAACGGAGGATACCTCACTCATAGAAATTGAAGAGGTTCGTTACATATGACTTCACTCCCCTCGGTCATGTGGTACCTAGGGGAGGGATCCAATAGATGTCTCACCTGGCCATGTGGTACCTAGGGGAGTGATCCAATAGACATCTCACCTGGCCATGTGTTACCTGGGGGAGGGATCCAGTAGACGTTTCATCTGGCCATGTGGTGGCTGGGGGAAGAAGAGCAATGGTATCTTTGTCTATCGCTTCGGTAGTGTCTCCTCCACCTGAAGTCATCCATTTGTTTTCTAATCTTCTTTTCCAGTACGTGAAAGCCCACACCCGTCCAGTAGACTCGTCTGGAGGAGCATCCGCCTGCATTCCTTATTTATACACAAGTATATTGTTTGGCTTCCTTTCCTTCCCCTTTTTCCAGCAACTTCTTCAACGACATATCCGTTGGTTTATCAAGTGTATCTGCACTTACTTTCAGCACATATGGGAATTTTCATCTCTGAGTCTTATATGGGTATTCTGTTATATAAGAACAAAGGCAAAGGGGATAAGGGTGAGTGCTCAAATTACAGCGGTATAAGTTTGTTGAGTATTCCTGGTAAATTATATGGGAGGGTATTGATTGAGAGGGTGAAGGCATGTACAGAGCATCAGATTGGGGAAGAGCAGTGTGGTTTCAGAAGTGGTGGAGGATGTGTGGATCAGGTGTTTGCTTTGAAGAATCTATGTGAGAAATACTTAGAAAAGCAAATGGATTTGTATGTAGCATTTATGGATCTGGAGAAGGCATATGATAGAGTTGATAGAGATGCTCTGTGGAAGGTATTAAGAATATATGGTGTGGGAGGCAAGTTGTTAGAAGCAGTGAAAAGTTTTTATCGAGGATGTAAGGCATGTGTACGCGTAGGAAGAGAGGAAAGTGATTGGTTCTCAGTGAATGTAGGTTTGCGGCAGGGGTGTGGTATGTCTCCATGGTTGTTTAATTTGTTTATGGATGGGGTTGTTAGGGAGGTGAATGCAAGAGTTTTGGAAAGAGGGGCAAGTATGAAGTCTGTTGGGGATGAGAGAGCTTGGGAAGCGAGTCAGTTGTTGTTCGCTGATGATACAGCGCTGGTGGCTGATTCATGTGAGAAACTGCAGAAGCTGGTGACTGAGTTTGGTAAAGTGTGTGGAAGAAGAAAGTTAAGAGTAAATGTGAATAAGAGCAAGGTTATTAGGTACAGTAGGGTTGAGGGTCAAGTCAATTGGGAGGTGAGTTTGAATGGAGAAAAACTGGAGGAAGTGAAGTGTTTTAGATATCTGGGAGTGGATCTGTCAGCGGATGGAACCATGGAAGCGGAAGTGGATCATAGGGTGGGGGAAGGGGCGAAAATTTCTGGGAGCCTTGAAGAATGTGTGTAAGTCGAGAACGTTATCTCGGAAAGCAAAAATGGGTATGTTTGAAGGAATAGTGGTTCCAACAATGTTGTATGGTTGCGAGGCGTGGGCTATGGATAGAGTTGTGCGCAGGAGGATGGATGTGCTGGAAATGAGATGTTTGAGGACAATGTGTGGTGTGAGGTGGTTTGATCGAGTAAGTAACGTAAGGGTAAGAGAGATGTGTGGAAATAAAAAGAGCGTGGTTGAGAGAGCAGAAGAGGGTGTTTTGAAATGGTTTGGGCACATGGAGAGAATGAGTGAGGAAAGATTGACCGAGAGGATATATGTGTCGGAGGTGGAGGGAACGAGGAGAAGAGGGAGACCAAATCGGAGGTGGAAAGATGGAGTGAAAAAGATTTTGTGTGATCGGGGCCTGAACATGCAGGAGGGTGAAAGGAGGGCAAGGAATAGAGTGAATTGGAGCGATGTGGTATACCGGGGTTGACGTGCTGTCAGTGGATTGAATCAAGGCATGTGAAGCGTCTGGGGTAAACCATGGAAAGCTGTGTAGGTATGTATATTTGCGTGTGTGGACGTGTATGTATATACATGTGTATGGGGGTGGGTTGGGCCATTTCTTTCGTCTGTTTCCTTGCGCTACCTCGCAAACGCGGGAGACAGCGACAAAGCACAAAAAAAAAAAAATATATATATATATATATATATATATATATATATATATATATATATATATATATATATATATATATATATTATCCCTGGGGATTCCCTGCGTGTCGTAGAAGGCGACTAAAAGGGAAGGGGGCGGGGGGCTGGAAATCCTCCCCTCTCATTTTTTTTTTTTTTTAAAGAAGGAACAGAGACGGGGGCCAGGTGAGGATATTCCCTCAAAGGCCCAGTTCTCTGTTCTTAACGCTACCTCGCTAACGCGGGAAATGGCGAATAGTTTGAAAGAAAAAAAAAAAAAGAAAAAAAAGATTATATATATATATATATATATATATATATATATATATATATATATATATATATATATATAAAGTCAATACTTCTAAGATATCCGTTTTCCGTGTCAGTGGTGTTGGTGCAATGATTTCTTCCACTCTTAAAACAATTTTCAGCTTGTCATTCTGTTGTTCGTATCTCCTTCCATCATTCTTTAGAACTCTTTCCCTCGTATCACTTAACCTGATTAGCTGCTCTTGACCCGAGGTTTTATTCCTGATGAATATTTAGAGGAGTTAGGCTCTTCAGAGTTGCTCTGTTCCTCCTTTCTAATCCTGCTATACTCGTTCCTTGGTTTCTTATACCTTACAAAGGCTAGCTGCTAGGGATTCTGCCTACACTTATTTCTTAGCACAACGTGAAGCTCCTTTACTTTTTAACATCCTCTAATGAGCCATACCTCCTTCCTAAACGTGCTTCTGTATCTGAGTCTAAATGTACCCATGTTTATACTCTGTGCATGTATATTTCATAGAATTATCCACCACGAAGTTTGTGTGTGTGTGTGTGTGTGATTACCTATTTGTACTACATGTGGTGGGAGTTTTACACTCGCAAGGCCCCATCTCTTGACCTTTCTCTGTCATGCTGCTTTTTATACTTATGTTTCCAGTGCACATTCATCGTCTCATTTATATGAATAAGTTTGTTTCCGTCTATCCACTACCCTTATACCATAAAGATACTTCTTTACATCTTTTCTGGTTTCATGTTATGGCGTCTGGCTATTCTATCTCTGCATCTTTCGAAGATCTATTAACTGTCTCCATCATCAAGCTGGTTTAAAAACTTAAAGGTCCAAATGAGGTCAACCCTTCCTCTTGTTTCTGACAATTTTAAGGCCTTTCGCCTTTCCCGTAACTCTTCTCTCTTCGTTCTGGTATCGTCGCTGTTGCCCTCCTCTTGATCTTCTCTTTTAGTTATTTGTGCTTCTTTATTTGTGGTCACCGAGCTTGATTACCATATCTTAATTTTGGCCTGATATTCAGATTGCTGAGTATTTCCTCATCCATGTAAATAAATACTATTTTGATACTTCCTAGTGGACAGCTTGTCCACTATCTTCGTAATGTGGCGATCTGTTGAGGATGATGTTTACTCACAAAACTCTCTGACAAACACATTCTAGCGGCTCATATCCTGCTAGTTGATATATCGAGAGTCGTCCCATCCCCATTGCTTTACATTTACTTGCCTTGAATTTCATCAACGATGTATTAGCGGAACTGTGAAGGTTGACTAGATGTCCTTGTAAGTTTATACAGTCCCTCTCGCTTTTTTCACTTCCCTCGTGACCTTGGCATCATCCACAAACATGTTTAGGTTGGAGTTCGTACATTCTCTTAAGTCAAATGTAGATCGAAAAAAAAAAGGGGCTCTGGGCAGACCCCTGTGGGATGTTGCTGTAGACTTCAACCCATTTCAAGAAGGCTCCCACGATATGCGTCCTTTGTTTTCTTCCAGGAAGATGAAGATCTGTCCATCTAAGTTGTCTCCTCATAATTCCTTCCTTGTGATCGAGTTTCTTTTCTAGCCGCACTGACTAATGCTCTTTGGCAATCCAGATACAAGCAATCCATTCACTCTTCTTCTTCGTCTTCAACAGAGCTCACTCTCTCTTCGAAACATTAGAGGTTCATTAGGTAAGACTTTTCCCTGAAACCATATTGTCTCTCTGTTAGGTAGTTTCGTTCAGCAGGAAGTTATCCATTTGCTTTCTAGTTATCTTTTTATAATACCATACAGACCACTGACACCAAGAAGACCAGTCTGTGGTTCAGTGCCTCCTCCCAGTCTCCTTCCTTACAGGCAAAGAAGCATACCTGTTGCCCTTTTTTGTTCCCTTTCCACAATACTTTTTTCCGGCGTCACCATTATTCTGCTTATGTCTTCTTTTTTATATTTTCGTTGTTTTCTAGTCCCGCTTCTTCATTTCGTTTCACTGGTGAAAATACTTTTGGAGTTTTCATCCGTTTCCTATCGTATCCTTATACCATCAGCTATAACTCTACCCTCTGCATCCCTTTGCCTGAGCTAGTGTTCTTTGACTAAGTTTAATCTTAACATTTTACTCCTTATGGAAAAGTGTTAGATTGTCTCTTGATTGGTTACAATAGTCTGCTCAAAATGCCTTTGTTTCTCCTTTCTCATTCCGCAATACTCCTTTCTTGTATTATGCCTTACAAATGCCAGCTGGGCGGAGTGCCACCTATAGCATTGCAAAACTCTTTCGTTCTTGACATCTTTTATTGAACCACGCTTCTCTTTTTCTCAAACTTGCCTCTGTATTCAAGGTTAGAGGTACCCATGTTCTCACTCCTTCATTGTATTAAATTTCACAGAACCATCCATCAAAATTCTTTAGTTCCTGGCTACTGAACACCATTTCCCAGGTCATGCTATCGTTAGAATGGCCGAGTTCTTAGAAGTTTCTAAGATTTACATTTCTTTTTATACTTCAATTTTACGTCATCATTTACAATAATAAAACCGAGACATTCATGATCACTTTTTCAACCAGCGTGTTCTCATTTTCATTGCTATTGTGAGTGAAGAAAGACCAAGACTGATGGTGTGTTAGTCCCTCTCATGCTAGTCTGTTCAGCGACATGTTGGTTGGTAGTTACCTGTTTGCTCTGTACGGGGAGGGAGTTTTACACTCGTGGGTCCCCACCTCCTAAACCGTCTCTAATATACCACTTTTTAAGCTTAAGAATGCTGTCTAAAATGACTAAAATCTTCATCCAGTTTGTTCCATCGGTCCACTACTCTTACATTATAGAAGTACAACTTTACAACCTTTTTATTTAACAAGTTTATTGCTTAGTTTCATATTATATCCTCTGGTTGTTGTGTGTTAAATGATTACTGTTTGTATGTTACGGGGAAAGAGTTTTACGTCTGTTAGCCTTGTTTAAACGTACTATAGGAGATTCAATGATATTTCCTATGGTACAAAGAATTATAATCTTAATATTAGTGAAGGTCTATACAAATTGGATAACTTTATTGTTGATAAAATTTGTAAACAATTCACCTTGTCCACATAATAAGTGTATGATACGCTCGTTTTCCGTCTTGGACAATCGCATGTTTACCAAATGGCGTCCTAGCTACGTCTCTTCGTTGTATATCAACTGATAGTTATATTTCTCACTTGTGTCGTCCCTGATTATGTGATGATTACACGAAAGTGCACTTGGAAACTTATCATGTTTCATTTTCCCCGTGGACTTATAAGAATGAACTTGATCACGCGCAATCAACTTTCCTGAGGGTCTGGAGATGTTATGGGTTAAGATATCACCCATATTACACACACGACGATTTAGCACCAGCATTTGATGCGTGGTCTACCATTCGCCACGCTCTCCAACTAGCGAGGCACTGTTAGAACACCTTACCCACACATCTGGCACACTCAGGACAAGGTATCCTTGTTCTAAGCTTGTGATGAGGTAAACCTTACCATCCTCCAAGAACAACTGCATCTGTCGCAATGTTCATTTTCCCACGCATGGTCGAAACACTCTTGACCTGACTTACTGATATGGCCGACCACTGCCTACCACCCGAGCCTCTCCTCCCCCCAACCCGATCTCGGAGACAGCCCTCGCGTATCTGTGTTGTGATCCCCGCCTCCATCATCTCTCAACACAAGCAGACAGACACCAGAACTTATCGGCCACTTATAATCAATTCATCGAGGAGAAATTTCGGTTGGTGGGTAAGTCGTCAACACCGGATTGAGGTGACCAGTGAAGATGATGTTGAAATCATGTGGGAGAAGTGGCACGAAACCAGCACTGCTTTCCCCAGAAGACGGTAACACTACAAAGGCCGGCGCTCCTTGGATCACCCACCGCACTGCACGACTTGTGTAGAAACGAAATCATGCGTTCAATAGTCGCAACAACGACCTCTAAAAGCAAATTCGCAACAAAGTGCAACCCGAAGTAAGACCCGCGAAGAAGGCCTATTGCCCAATCAAAGAGCAGTATTTGAAGCATGCGAACATCGTTTAGTGGTAAGGTAGAAAAAACGAAATAACTGGCTGTGCCAAGCAAAGGCTTTCCCCTTTCTCGTGTGTAGACCAACTTAGCCAAGAGGAGACCGCACACAAAATCAAAAACCACTTTGACAGTATTTGCCATCGATTACCACAACTCTACATCATCTCCCTGGTATGTCCAAACAACGTCCTCACCAGAAAATTCAAAGTCGAAAAATCCTCTTTGACGACGTCCATCGGCTTGTGAAAGAGAGGAAGTTCATCGCAAACCCCTACCCTCCATCCATAACTCATTGCCGAGTCCTCTAAGAAAATAGGCTCACATCTTAGTACCTTCCTTGAAAGACACATTGAAGCAACTAAGCAGCTACAGCAGGACGAGCAGATAAAGCGGCTGGCTGCCTATGTGCTCATCCCCTCTGAGGAGTAAATAGAGAAAATGGACAATATCCTAAACGATGTAATGAAAACTTTAAATCACAAGAAACCCGATCATGAACCTAAAGGAGATCGTCAACCAGGCCATACACGCAGTAAGCGCAAAGAATGGAATAAGTTCGCAAGGTCGTCTGGAGATTATGGTTTGGTATGGGAATGTAAAAACCCACAAACCAAATGACCCTCCTGAACGTAGAGTCAGCCAAATCCCCACTCCGACCTATAAGCCAAAGTAGAGGCTGAACAAAATTTTGACGTCCTTTGTTACCAGCCGCTACAGTCTGTCGTCTGCCATCGACTTCGTGAACCTTGATTTCGACCTCTAATGCAGGAGGAACGAACGCCTTACTAGCTATGGAGTTTTTCTTCACAAACTAACAGTGGACAAGACTATCGACTTATCTTGAATCGAGTGAATAGAAACAACGACACTCCCACACTAGATATCCCAGAGTCGGACCTCAAAACCCTCCTCCAACAGTGTCTCCGCTGGAGGATATGCCTTCAGACAGACGGTGTCGCCATGGGTTCCCATTGGGAGTGCTCTTCGCAAGCTACTACGTGGGTACAGTGGAGGAGATAGGTTTTTGAAGAAATCGAGAAGCTCCCAGTTTACTGTCGATACGTGGACGATATCTTCGTTCGGGTTAGAGACATAGAGGAACTGCAGGAGTTGAGGAGGAGGTTTATAGAGACTTTAGGCCTCGACTTCACGATAGAAAACACCACCGACGGCGCCCTTCCTTGTCTTGATTACTACAGCAGTCGGACGATCACTCAGACGCCACCGTTTATGTCGAAGCCACCAGTCCTGGACACCGTCTAAATGGCAAGAGTGAGTCCCCAGCGGTATAAGGACTCCACCATGAAGGCTTATGTCGCAAGAGTCCTATTTCACTGCTCTTCGTAGACCTCTTCCAACCAAGAACTAGACCGGGTCACTCAGGTCCTGGTTGATATAATGGTTATTCAGACAGGGAAATCTGCGCTTATGTTCACAAGAACCTGGAGATGGTACCGAGGGAACTACTCATCAAGACAACCACCGGACCAGACACCCCCAAATCAAACAGCGCCCCCTGACCCCATCCGCGTTTACAACAAGGCCTTCATGTGCACTAAGTACAACTTAGATGAACGTGAAGGAAAAGGCATAATCAAAAGAAACCTGAGGTTTACCAACAACGAACAGAAAATAGATTTCATTATCAATTACCAAAACGAGAAAACCTCACATCCCTTGCATACAAACAACCGAGCACCAAGACCAGCCACTTTGCAGAGCCTTCGTGTCATATACGCATACCGTTGCTCACACGAGGACTGCACCCACTGTTCGTCGCATATAAGCATGACCACCGCTCAATTGGCCCGACGTCTTTCGTGTCATTTACAGAATGGGATCCTGGAGGCATACCTGAGATCCTGGCACAGCGCTACCCCCGCGGGGGAGATGCTGAAGAAAGAAAAATCTGTGTTAAGATATTTCACCAGATCCCAGACGCCTTCAGGTACTCGTGGCCCTCTGCATTAAGGAGAGATCCCAGAGTATGAATCTGCAGATTGACAATCTTCTTGTGTTACCTAGTGCTCAGCATCTGATCTATCCCAGCGAGAGCAAGACGTGAGCTGGTGACGTTACGTAGCAGCACGCCTGGCTGACCCCATGCGGCTAGCTTTCATTTGGTCAGACAAGGGGGTAGCTAGCTGAGGTAATCGTACCACACACACTTTGCTCTTGGCGTTCTGTAATCAGACTGCGTATTTAGGGGCTCTAATCTATATACATACAAGGTAATCATGTCTAAGATAGATAAAGATTGGTCTGCTCCAGATTTTTTTTGTGTGTGAAACTTGAATGATTGGTTTGACCATACAACAAGGGAGTAACAGAAATACTTCATAACGTGACATCTTGAATGCCGTCACATTTATTAGACTTCGAGAAAGAGCAAAATATTCAGAAACTTTTACCTGATGTGTACATTAGAGGTCTTGGCTCCACGGGTCAAAATTGCAAAATGTGAAGGTTATTTGACTTTGACAGCCACACCACTTAACACCACGCCGCGCCACACGTAAGTTGAGAGCTCCTCATAAAGTTCATCACGCCTACCGCTCCGTCACCGACCATCACATTATGTAGTACTTGAGGAATGGAAGCTCAGCGTGTCAGTATCTTTTTCCCTTTTTTTTTTTTCAATTTTTCAGAGAAGTGAAGAAAATCTTTTGTAACAAATATCGATAATTTATAAGATGATAACTGTCAACAATATTCAAGTAAAGATGTTTTTCTCTTATGGGTCTACTTCTTCCTCCTCACCAACGAGACATACAAATTACATCCAGGCAGCTTTAGTGGCACTTTTCCTGTTCACTAATAGTCATGTCAAATAGAAACTGTATAAGTCACAAGATTGTTCAGGTTACAATAGCTTTAGTATGCAAAATACAGCATTGTTACAATTAACGTATACCGTGTTGCTGACGTATAGTACCTCTGCAGCCGATCTGTTGCAGTAATTGGTAGGGGACGCCCCTCGCCCTCCCATCCTACCTACACTGATGTTCCTCAGGCTCTGTCCTTTCGCCTTCTGAATGATCGTCTGTCTTCAGCTTCTAACCCTATTGATTCCCACAGTACACACTTCAACGTTCTTTCCTTCCCCTCTCATCCTAATCATAGTTTTCTTGCTCACACTGTAACATAATTACTCTCAGATCGGAGTTATAAGACGCAACTTCTTCCTAAATTTGTTTGTCACTCGTTTTCCTCTGATCAGCTTCACAGCACCATGCTCCATTCCTGTAATAACACAAACATGTTGGGCATAACCATATCCACCACTCTGTCTTAGAGACCCCATGTAATAAACACCAAGTCCTCCTCGCAAAAGCTGGTAGTGTTGTATTGATGCCATAATTGTTTTTCTTGTAAGCAAATGTTTCATATTTTTTTTTTCCACCTGTTTGAATTACTGCTAACTTATGTGAGGTGGGTCTTCGTCCACCACTCTGCTAGTGAGCCTGTAAATTGTTGCCTGTTCGATCTCGCACTGCTCCAGGCATCACCTCTGGAAACAACCATTTCTGTCCACTGCGGTGTTGTTACCGTCACCTTGTTCTAGATAGATTATTTTAGCCATTGCTCCAGTGAGCTGTCTGTACTAATAATACCCCGTCAACGAGACGGATCGAGGCACGAGACTGGTCGTTGCTTCCTACGGTTTTGTGTGGAGACCGAGTGTACGAGCAGTGGTCGTTATGATGCCGCCGTCTTTCCTTGGCCAACGAAGCTGCGGAATTCTCTTCCTTCTTTCGACTTTTTCTCTACCTCTAACCTTTCTGCACTTAGGAGTCGGGTCTGCAAACACCTGCGGAGTCAGGTCTGCAAACACCTGCGGAGTCAGGTCTGCAAACACCTGCGGAGTCAGGTCTGCAAACACCTGCGGAGTCAGGTCTGCAAACACCTGCGGAAGCCCCCATTAGTTTTTACAATCTTTTGCTGTTTTTTTATTTTCTTTCGACCCGAGATTTCCGTTGACTGGGGCATGTTTTGCCCGCGCCATGTTGGTCGTTATGAAAGATAATGAAAAGGAATTATTTTGAGTCATAGATTTCATCATAATATCCGTTCTGAGCAAAGGGCCGGAGCCAGATACAGCTGTACTTGTGTGATGCTGACTTAAAACCGAATCCTCTCATTTCGAGCGGTAATATGGCTATAAATAACGCAAAACCTCCTATCCAAAAACACTATCTGTTATCTTTGAAATATACGAGTAAGTGGGCAGTAAAATTGAATGGGAAAATACTTAAGGTATTATCATAAAATCATGAAGATACGAAGCTTCATTATCCTAACCCAAATCCAGTGATTTAATTCAGACATCGATAACTCCTCCTTCCCCCACACCTCCCCCCTCTCCGGTCCAACAACCCCTCCCCCGGCCCACACCCTGGGGCCGTTACCGGACATGGCGGAACTGAATAAAAGCTGGATGTTTAATTCTAGAAGGGAACAAGTACGAAATATAGGTGAATCGTAGATGGATGGTGTATGGCTAGGGTATGCTGTTATGAATAATAGAGTATCTGAGAATTTGTATGTATGTATATAAGGTATCCCTGGGGATAGGGGATTAAGAATACTTCCCACGTATTCCTTGCGTGTCGTAGAAGGCGACTAAAAGGGGAGGGAGCGGGGGCCTGGAAATGCTCCCCTCTCGTTTTGTTTTTTTTTTAATTTTCCAAAAGAAGGAACAGAGGGGGCCAGGTGAAGATATTCCAAAAAAGGCACAGTCCTCTGTTCTTAACGCTACCTCGCTAACGCGGCAAATGGCGAATAGTTTAAAAGAAAAAAAAAAGAAGTATATAAGTTACGTTTATGTGGGTGGGTTGGGCCATTCTTTCGTCTGTTTCCTTGCGCTACCTCGCTAACGCGGGAGACAGCGACAAAGTATAATAAATGTATAAATATATATATATATATATATATATATATATATATATATATATATATATATATATATATATATATATATAATTACGGTTTACCTTTAGGCGCCGAGGATTCGAGCCCCCGGTCCTACCGCGTGGCAGGCCAATATGATAACCAGTGGACCACGAGGCGACAAAAGCTTTCCACCCCAGAACAGCCAGTGGACCATGACTTACCCCGTCACTCCTCGTCACCTGAGAGGCTAGGGAAAGCCCGCTACATCATGGATCGTAGATAACATCAAATCGATCCTCCATCACTGCCGTCAAGTTTTCGAATTCTCGAATCTCAAAGATAAATCGTTTTAATATACCGGTTAGCGTTCCATACCGTGACGCATTCACGGGCCACCCAGGGTCGAGCGCATAGGTTGTAGCGATTGGTTCACAGTCAACCCAGCTGTTCATCCACCCCTTCAGGATGGTCCATAAAATGGGTACCTGGCTCATGCTTGGGTGTGTGTATATATATATATATATATATATATATATATATATATATATATATATATATATATATATATTCATTATACTTTGTCGCAGTCTCCCGCGTTAGCGAGGTAGCGTAAGGAAACAGACGAAAGAATGGCCCAACCCACCAACATACACATGTATATACATACACGTCCACACACGCACATATATATACCTATACATTTAAACGTATACATATATATATATACATACACAGACATGTACATATATACACATGTACATAATTCATACTTGCTGCCTTTATTCATTCTCGTGTTAGATACCTGGGAGTGTACAAGGCAGCGGATGGAAACATGGGAGCTGAAGTAAAGCCATAGTGGAGTAGGTGAGGGAGCGAGGGTAGTGCGTGTATAGAGGTGTGGATAGGATGGTTTCTGTCTGTGAGGGAAATGATGGTCATGTTTAATGGTATAGTAGTCCTGAGGCGTTGTATTGGTACAAGGCTGAGCACCTTCTGCAAGGCATCACTAGAAATCGTGTTATATGCTTTCTCCAGGTCCATAAATGCCACATACACATCCCTCTAAGTATTTCTCACAGATTCTGTAAAGCACATGGCCCATACATTCTTTACCACTTCTGGTTACATTGCTCCTCCGCAATCTTATGCTGTGTGCATTCCACCACCCTTTGAATCACCGTTCTCCCATAAAGGTTAACAGGTATTCACTTTAGTCCCCAATGTGTTTATATGATGGCACTATACAGGTATTTCGCCATTCCTCCAGCAGCATAAAGTGAGCCGTAGATTCAGTGAAAAACCTGACTAAACTGTCAACAATTATTTACCATTTTTCGTGAATCAGTCCTTGAGGTAACACACAATTTAAGGTACTGACACCATCTGAAAGGTGAAATTCCCGTTATGATTCTTGAATTGAATGGATACACATCTATAGATGTTTTGATGGGACAAACATGGCTGCGTTGGCAGGTGTCGCCAGCTGATATTACCCGCCCCTCAAGGTACGAAGGCCGTTGTGGCATGCTAAGAGATCACTCGTGGTGTAGCAATAATCATACCATCAGGCGTCGACAGATTATGCAGCATGAAATAATTTTCCATGGTGATTATGAGACAGTGATATTACAGTCAATTATAATAACCATTTACTCTACAAGAGACGGAACAGCCAATTTGGTGTCACCACAAGTCCTTGAATCCTGGAACATTGTCTTGTGTGCTGCTGGAACACAATTGTGTGCGGCTAAGGATCAGGAAATATCCACCGACCTTACACTGAGCTCAAAACTTGCCCGAAAGTAAAGTTTGATAAGTGCAGTACTGTCGATAATGTAGGAGCATTTTTATCCTAACACATTACTGTTAGTGTCAGAGATAATGCTGCACAGATCTAAAGTAGATCGTAACACAGAGATCTTCATAGAGAAATGCCCCCTGTGTATGATATCCCCGGGTGTATGATGAAGTATGCATCACGTGCCAGAAGGAAAGAACTTGCGGAACCAAAACACAAGGAAAAGCCTCGTAAATGCTATGAATTACAGGCAGATACATTCATCATAAAGGCCGCAGTGAGGAATGTGGATGAACGTATGCTGACCATTGTCAGCAGAGAACCGGTGGCGGCTGAAAGTCGTCACTGCAAATCAAATTACTGTTCATGTACACGAAGAAAAGAAGAACCGGCAGCCAAGCATAATGATGAGCCCAGCGATGACTGTGAACTTCAGTATGAGGTGGTAATCACACGGTGAATTATACATTAGAAGCGAACACATTTTTCATCTTGAGGTCTCACCAGTGACAGACCTTACCTATACGTGAGGTCATTGAAGTTAGAGACTGAACCAGGAAACATTTCCGTCCCATGCTGGAAAATCTTTTTCACTAGAGTGTTGCACATTTCCCTGATGAAATGATCGTCTATTCAGACAGCTTATTGACGAAAGACCCGGCTTGAGGAACTTATACTGTGAAGGCCCAGTGGGCAGTGCTCAAATCTCCCAGGAGTGACGATGTCATCCCCAGAACTGTTCTTCATATGAGAGAAAACGTCGAAAAACACTTTTCAGTATAGTATGGCCCAGCCGATACCAACCAGTGTGGTGTCACTACTCGATTCTGGCCCGAGCTTCCAACAAACTCTGTCATCAGGGAGTCGCGAGGGTGGAAATCTGTCATAAGGAGTCCAGCGACCTGCATCATCCTTTAAGAATGACCTGGCGTATGTGCGGTGGCCTGTGGAAAGAAACCCCCCCCCCTCCCAAGCATCCATCAGAGATGTTGAGGGATGCAGAAGACCATTCCAGGAATATAGCTTCAGGACACTTTTCTCTGACTAATGTAACAAATATAACTCCTTGAAAGCTCTGGTTGAGGAATGGAAAAAATCCTAAGCATGAGACGAGTGTTGAAAGATAATTCTTTCAGTATCAGAAATTAGCATCGCATGTGGAAGGTCACTCTAAAGGAGTCTACACTTTCCTGCTACTGGAAGTAGGATACCCTTAGGCTCCAGGAGCCAGTAGAGAGGTCTTAGTTTAACACCAGGACTCTCTAAAAATTGGTCCCGAAGTAATTGTAGATAAATGAATATATATATATATATATATATATATATATATATATATATATATATATATATCCTTGGTCGTAGTCGTAGAAAACGACTAAAGGAGAGCGGGGGGCTGGAAAACCTCCCATTCTTGTATTTCAATTTCTAAAAGGTGAACAGGAGCTCATCCTTCTCGAAAGTTCAGGCTGGGGTGTCTGAATGTTGTAGGGATGTAACTGAGATGGGAAAAGAGGAGGGATAGGTAGTATGTTTGAGGAAAGAAACCTGGATATTCTGGCTCTTAGTGAAACGAAGCTCAGGGATAAGGGAAAGAATGGTTTGAAAATGTTTGAGTGAAAATGTTTCAGGAGTAAAGTTAGGGGTTACTGAGAGGACAGGAGCTATGGAGGGGGTAGCACTACTGCTGAAGCAGGAGTTGTGGGTATTTGTGAGTGTGAGGAAGTAAACTTTAGATTGATGTGGGTAAAAATGAGAGCGAATGGCGAGAAATGATTGATTATTAGTGCTCATGCACCGAGACATGATAAGAAAGAGCATAAGGCAAGTGTTTGGGGGGAGCAGTTCTGATGTAGGAGACCAGATATTAGTTATGGGCGATTTCAGTGCGGTGTGTTATACGGCAGTTGAGGTTATAATGGAGGGATGGGGTATTCAGCATTATGAATGAAAATCATGAACGACTTGTGGAGCTATGTGCTTTAAAGGACTGGTGATTGGGAATACCTGGTTTAAAAATAGGGACATACTCAAGTACACGTATATGAGTAGGAGAGATAGTCAAAGGGCATTATTTGATTGCGTATTAATTGATAGACATGTAAAAGAGAGAATTTCGGAGGTAAATATGCTGAGAGGGGCAGCTGGTTGGATGTCTGATCACTACCGTCTGGAGTCTAGATTGAGTATTTGTACAGGTCTTCGAAAAAGATGAAATATTATTGGGGAGAAGAGTGTGGTGAGAGTAAGTGAGCTTTGAAAAGACTTGTATGTGGCATTTATGGATCTGGAGAAAGCTAATGATATGGTTGATATAGATACTTTGTGTAAGACCTTAAGAATATATGGTGTGGAAGGGAAGTTGCTAGAAGCAGTGAGAAGGATGTAAAGCGTGTGTACGAGTAGGACGAGAGGAAAGAAAGTGATTCCAAGTGAAGATTGGTCTGCGGCAGGGTTGTGTGATGTCACCATGGTTATTTGATTATTTATGAATGGGGTGGTGAGGGAGGTAAATGCAAAAGCCTTGGACAGAGGTGCGAGTATGCAGTATGTAGGGGATGAGAGGGCCTGGGAAGAGTCTGTTGTTGTTTGGTGATGATACGCACTGGTGGCAGATTCGAGTGAGAAACTGCAGAAGTTGGTGACTCAGTTTAGAAGTGTGTGAATGAAAGTAGGATATTAGGATTAAATAAAAATAAAAAGAAGGTTATTGATTTTAGCAGGATTGAGGGATAGGTTTATTGGGGTGTGAGTTTGAATGTAGAAAACTAAAAATTGAAGTGTTTTAGTTATCTAGTAGTGAGCATGGCAGCGAATGGAATCATGGAAGCGGAGATGAGTCTTAAGGTGAGTTAGGAGGCAAAGGTTCTGGAAAACTGAGGAATGTGTGGAAAAAGAGAAGCTTATGCGGGAGCACAAAAATGAGTTTGTTTGAAAGTATAGTAGTCCTACCAATATTACGTGGATGCAAGGCATGGCCGATAAATGAGGATGTGCGGAGGAGTGTGGATGTGTTGCAAATGGAATGTGTGAAGACAATATATAGTGTGAGCTTGGTTGATCTGGGACAAATAGAAGGGTAAGAAATATGTGTGGTAATAATAAGAGTTTAGTTGAGAGTTATGCTGAAATGGTTTGAACGTATAGAGAGAATGAGTGAGGAAAGCTTGCTAAAGAGAATATATATCAGAAGTGGAGGGAACAAAGAGGGAAATGAAAAACATTTTGAGTGATCGGGGCTTGAACGTGCAGAGGGGCTAAATGCGTGCACGGTTGAGAGTGAATTGAAACTATGTGTTATAGAGGGGACGACGTGCTGTCAGTGGAATGATGCAAGGCATGTGAAGCGTCTGAGGTAAACCATGGAAAGGTCTCTGGGGCTTAGATGTGGATAGGGTGCTGTAATTTCGGTGCATTGCCCATGACATCTAGAGAATGGATGTGAACGGATGCGGCCTTCCTTTGTCTGTTCCTAGCACCACATAGCTTACTCGGAAACTGCGGACGAATATAAATTATATATATATATATATATATATATATATATATATATATATATATATATATATATATATATATATGTATATATATATATATATATATATATATATATATATATATATATATATATATATATATATATATATATATATTCCTGCGAGTCCACGGGGAAAATGAAACACGATAAGTTCCCAAGTGTTTCATTTTCCCCTTGGACTCGTAGGTATATCTTGATCATGCGCAAAATTGTGATCCTTTCCAATATATATATATATATATATATATATATATATATATATATATATATATATATATATATATATATATATATATATAGGGGATAGGGGAGAAAGAATACTTCCTACGTATTCCCTGCGTGTCGTAGAAGGCGACTAAAAGGGGAGGGAGCGGGTGGCTGGAAATCCTCCCCTCACTTTTTTTTTAATTTTCCAAAAGAAGGAACAGAGAAGGGGGCCAGGTAAGGATATTCCCTCAAAGGCCCAGTCCTCTGTTCATAACGCTACCTCGCTGACGGGAAATGGCGAATAGTATGAAAGAAAAAAGGATATATATATATATATATATATATATATATATATATATATATATATATATATATATATATATATATATATATAAATGTATATGTATATAAATGATATATATTATTCCACCTAATTGCTGTTTCTCGCGTCAGCGGGGTAGCGCAAGGAAACAGTCGAAGAATGGTCCATCCCCTCGTATGCACATATGCATACATAAACGCCCGTACACGCACATATACATACATATACATTTCACAGGCATATACATGTATACACGTGGACATATTCATACTTGCTGCCTTCATCCATATTCGTCGCCACTCCACAGCATAGGAAATAGCGTTGCCCCCCTTCTCCTCCTCCTCCAGGGAGCTAGCACCAGGAAAGAAAAAAAGGCCACATTTGTTCACACTCGATCTCTAGCGGTCATGTGTTGTGCACCGAAACCACAGCTCCCTTTCCACATCCAGGCCCTACAGACCTTGCCATGGTTTACCCCAGACGCTTCACATGCCTTGGTTCAATCCATTGACAGCACGTCGACCCCGGTATACTACATCGTTCCAATTCACTCTATTCCTTGCTCGCCTTTCACCCTCCTGTATGTTCAGGCCTCGATCGCTCAGAATCCTTTTCACTCCATCCTTCCACCTCTAATTTGGTCTCCCGCTTCTCCTTTATCCTCCACCTCTGACACATATATCCTCTTTGTCAATCTTTCCTCACTCATTCTTTCCATGTATCCAAACCATTTCAACACACCCTCTTCTACTCTCTCAACCACACTCTTTTTATTACCACACATTGCTCTTACCCTTTCATTATTTACTCGATCAAACCACCTCACACCACATATTGTCCTCAAACATTTCATTTCCAACACATCCACCCTCCTCCGCACAACCCTATCTATAGCCCATGCTTCGCAACCATATAACATTGTTGGAACCACTATTCCTTCAATCATACCCATTTTGCTCTCCGAGATAACGTTCTTGCCTTCCACACATTCTTCAATGCTCCCAGAACCTTCGCCCCCTCCCCAACCCTGTGACTCACTTCCGCTTCCATGGTTCCATCCGCTGCTAAGTCCACTCCCAGATATCTAAAACACTTCCTCCAGTTTTTCTCTATTCAAACTTATAACCCACTCAACTTGTCCCTCAACCCTACTGAACCTCAACCTTGCTATTACTCACATTTACTCTCGGCTTTCTTCTTTCACACACTTTACCAAACTCAGTCACCAACCTCTGCAGTTTCTCATCCGAATTGCCACCAGCGCTGAAACATTAGCGAACAACAACTAACTGACTTCCCGAGCCCTTTCATCCACAACAGACTGCATACTTGCCCCTCTCCAAAACTCTTGCATTCACCTCCCTAACCACCCCATCCATAAACAAATTAAACAACCATGGAAACATCACGCACCCCTGCCGCAAACCGACTTTCACTGGGAACCAATCACTTTCTTCTTCCTCCTCGTTCACATGCCTTTTCATCCTTGGCAAAAACTTTTCTCTGCTTCTGGCAACTTACCTCCCACACCATATACTCTTAAAACCTTCCACAGAGCATTTCTATCAACCCTATCATATGCCCTCTCCAGAGCCATAAATACTACATACAAATCCATCTGTTTTACTAAGTATTTCTCACATACATTCTTCAAAGCAAACACCTGATCCACACATCCTCTACCTTTTCTGAAACCACACTGCTCTTCCCCAGCCTGATGCTCTGTACATGACTTTACCCTCTCAGTCAATACCCTCTCATATAATTTCCCAGGAATACTCAACAAACTTATGGCTCTGTAATTTGAACACTCACCTTTATCCCCTTTACCTTTGTGCAGTGGCTCTATATATGCATTCCGCCAATCCTCAGGCACTTCACCATGATACATTCACACAATGAATATCCTTACCAACCAACCAACAACACAGTCACCCACTATTTTAATAGATTCCACTGCAATACCATCCAAACCCGCCGCCTTCCTGACTTTCATCTTCCGCATAGCTTTCACTACCTCTTCTCTGTTTACCAAACAATTCTCCCTGACCCTCTCACTTGGCACACCACCCCAACCAAAACACCCTATATCTGCCACTTTATCATCAAACACATTCAGCAGACCTTCAAAATGCTCACTCCTTATCTTTCTCACTTCATCACTACTGGTTATTACCTCCCCATTAGCTCCCTTCACCGATGTTTCCATTTGTTCTCTTGTCTTGCGCATGTTATTTACCACTTTCCAGAACATCTTTTTATTCTCTCTAAAATTTAATGATACTTTCTCACCCCAATTCTCATTCCCCTTTTTTTTCACCTCTTGCACCTTTCTCTTGACCTCTTGCCGCTTTCTTTTATACACATCCCCGTCATTTGCACTATTTCCTTGCAAAAATCGTCCAAATGCCCCATTCACTAACAACCTTATTTCTTCATCTCACCACTCACTACCCTTTCTAGTCTGCCCACCTATCACCTTTCTCATGCCGCATGCATCTTTTGCGCAAGCCATCACTGCTTCCCTAAATACATCCCATTCCTCCCCCACTCCCCTCACGTCATTTGCTCTCACCCCTTGCCATTCTACACTCAATCTCTCCTGGTACTTCCTCACACAAGTCTCCTTTCCAAGCTCACTCTTATTTACTTCCTTGATATATATCTCTTTATATCTGATACATTGTGTGTACGACTTCTGTCGTAAATGATATCTAAGTTTTTGTATCTTCATTCAGTTTTTTGTATCCCTGTCGTCCAAACTTCACTGGACGTTATCACAGAACTCTGCTCGTCCTCAAGTCCCTTTAAATCCATATTTCTTTGATAGTCAGTGACCTGTGACTCATTAAGCCTTAAAGCTTATACCCTTTTACCGTAACCCTCCCTGATGTTATCTTCTTAACTACACTGACCAATTTTCTCTTCACAATAAGTTTACTAGCCAATTTACCCCTACTTTTTTTCCTTCTTGGTGTCCGCTGCATTACCCTTGTCACAATGCCTTTTGCTACCCAGTCAACATGTTTACCTCTCCCTCATTACCTTAAAGTGGCCTATATATCTCTCTTTTCTGACACCATCCATCTGGCTGGCCTGCCTCTCCTCCATTTACAAAAGTGACTTCTGTCTCAGCTTCGACTTCATGTCATTGGCTGTTGCACCAGCACGTGAAGAACATTACACGTATCCTCGAACATAAATGTCCTGTACATCTTGTAGCCGTGTTGCATAACTCTACAGTCTCTCAAGTTAATAATGTTCTCCACACGCTAAGTATAGGACTTTCCTCTGACTTTCACCCTTCCACGAGATTTGAAGGTCTGCCACGTCTCCCCTGCCTTCCCCACCTCACCATCACTCTTAACTCACAGGGGCTCTTTATTGCCACCCGCAACCTACATACGCACTGTGCACGGTGACTGTGGCGGGTCCAGCTGCCTAGGGCACACGACCAAGTCAGACGGAGGAGAGTGTATGGTCCTGCTTCTTTACTAAACCCCTGAAACATGACGGTTCGAGCTCTGAACACGACGGTACGAGCCTTGAGCACGACGTTACGACCTTGAGCACGACGGTACGACCCTTGAGCATGCCGTTACAGTCTTTGAGCACGACGGTACGACCATCTAGGACAACGCTGTGACCCTAGAGCACAAGATACGACACTTGAGTATGGGGACCTCACCTTCTTTATACACGAGAGTCATATATATATATATATATATATATATATATATATATATATATATATATATATATATATATATATATATATATATATATTTTTTTTTTTTTTTTTTTTTTTTTTTTATACTTTGTCGCTGTCTCCCGCGTTTGCGAGGTAGCGCAAGGAAACAGACGAAAGAAATGGCCCAACCCCCCCCCATACACATGTACATACACACGTCCACACACACAAATATACATACCTACACAGCTTTCCATGGTTTACCCCGGACGCTTCACATGCCTTGATTCAATCCACTGACAGCACGTCAACCCCTGTATACCACATCGCTCCAATTCACTCTATTCCTTGCCCTCCTTTCACCCTCCTGCATGTTCAGGCCCCGATCACACAAAATCTTTTTCACTCCATCTTTCCACCTCCAATTTGGTCTCCCTCTTCTCCTCGTTCCCTCCACCTCCGACACATATATCCTCTTGGTCAATCTTTCCTCACTCATTCTCTCCATGTGCCCAAACCATTTTAAAACACCCTCTTCTGCTCTCTCAACCACGCTCTTTTTATTTCCACACATCTCTCTTACCCTTACGTTACTTACTCGATCAAACCACCTCACACCACACATTGTCCTCAAACATCTCATTTCCAGCACATCCATCCTCCTGCGCACAACCCTATCCATAGCCCACGCCTCGCAACCATACAACATTGTTGGAACTACTATTCCTTCAAACATACCCATTTTTGCTTTCCGGGATAATGTTCTCGACTTCCACACATTTTTCAAGGCTCCCAAAATTTTCGCCCCCTCCCCCACCCTATGATCCACTTCCGCTTCCATGGTTCCATCCGCTGACAGATCCACTCCCAGATATCTAAAACACTTCACTTCCTCCAGTTTTTCTCCATTCAAACTCACCTCCCAATTGACTTGACCCTCAACCCTACTGTACCTAATAACCTTGCTCTTATTCACATTTACTCTTAACTTTCTTCTTCCACACACTTTACCAAACTCCGTCACCAGCTTCTGCAGTTTCTCACATGAATCCGCCACCAGCGCTGTATCATCAGCGAACAACAACTGACTCACTTCCCAAGCTCTCTCATCCCCAACAGACTTCATACTTGCCCCTCTTTCCAAGACTCTTGCATTTACCTCCCTAACAACCCCATCCATAAACAAATTAAACAACCATGGAGACATCACACACCCCTGCCGCAAACCTACATTCACTGAGAACCAATCACTTTCCTCTCTTCCTACACGTACACATGCCTTACATCCTCGATAAAAACTTTTCACTGCTTCTAACAACTTGCCTCCCACACCATATATTCTTAATACCTTCCACAGAGCATCTCTATCAACTCTATCATATGCCTTCTCCAGATCCATAAATGCTACATACAAATCCATTTGCTTTTCTAAGTATTTCTCACATACATTCTTCAAAGCAAACACCTGATCCACACATCCTCTACCACTTCTGAAACCACACTGCTCTTCCCCAATCTGATGCTCTGTACCTGCCTTCACCCTCTCAATCAATACCCTCCCATATAATTTACCAGGAATACTCAACAAACTTATACCTCTGTAATTTGAGCACTCACTCTTATCCCCTTTGCCTTTGTACAATGGCACTATGCACGCATTCCGCCAATCCTCAGGCACCTCACCATGAGTCATACATACATTAAATAACCTTACCAACCAGTCAACAATACAGTCACCCCCTTTTTTAATAAATTCCACTGCAATACCATCCAAACCTGCTGCCTTGCCGGCTTTCATCTTCCGCAAAGCTTTTACTACCTCTTCTCTGTTTACCAAATCATTTTCCCTAACCCTCTCACTTTGCACACCACCTCGACCCAAACACCCTATATCTGCCACTCTGTCATCAGACACATTCAACAAACCTTCAAAATACTCATTCCATCTCCTTCTCACATCACCACTACTTGTTATCACCTCCCCATTTACGCTCTTCACTGAAGTTCCCATTTGCTCCCTTGTCTTACGCACCTTATTTACCTCCTTCCAGAACATCTTTTTATTCTCCCTAAAATTTACTGATACTCTCTCACCCCAACTCTCATTTGCCCTTTTTTTCACCTCTTGCACCTTTCTCTTGACCTCCTGTCTCTTTCTTTTATACTTCTCCCACTCAATTGCATTTTTTCCCTGCATATGTGCATACGAGGGGATGGACCATATATATATATATATATATATATATCCCCTATCCCCTATATATATATATATATATATATATATATATATATATATATATATATATATATATATATATATACCCTATCCCCTATATATATATATATATATATATATATATATATATATATATATATATATATATATATATATATATAGGGGATAGGGGAGAAAGAATACTTCCTACGTATTCCCTGCGTGTCGTAGAAGGCGACTAAAAGGGGAGGGAGCGGGTGGCTGGAAATCCTCCCCTCACTTTTTTTTAATTTTCCAAAAGAAGGAACAGAGAAGGGGGCCAGGTAAGGATATTCCCACCAAAGGCCCAGTCCTCTGTTCATAACGCTACCTCGCTGACGGGAAATGGCGAATAGTATGAAAGAAAAAAGGATATATATATATATATATATATATATATATATATATATATATATATATATATATATATATATATATATATATATGTATATAAATGTATATGTATATAAATGATATATATTATTCCACCTAATTGCTGTTTCTCGCGTCAGCGGGGTAGCGCAAGGAAACAGTCGAAGAATGGTCCATCCCCTCGTATGCACATATGCATACATAAACGCCCGTACACGCACATATACATACATATACATTTCACAGGCATATACATGTATACACGTGGACATATTCATACTTGCTGCCTTCATCCATATTCGTCGCCACTCCACAGCATAGGAAATAGCGTTGCCCCCCTTCTCCTCCTCCTCCTCCAGGGAGCTAGCACCAGGAAAGAAAAAAAGGCCACATTTGTTCACACTCGATCTCTAGCGGTCATGTGTTGTGCACCGAAACCACAGCTCCCTTTCCACATCCAGGCCCTACAGACCTTGCCATGGTTTACCCCAGACGCTTCACATGCCTTGGTTCAATCCATTGACAGCACGTCGACCCCGGTATACTACATCGTTCCAATTCACTCTATTCCTTGCTCGCCTTTCACCCTCCTGTATGTTCAGGCCTCGATCGCTCAGAATCCTTTTCACTCCATCCTTCCACCTCTAATTTGGTCTCCCGCTTCTCCTTTATCCTCCACCTCTGACACATATATCCTCTTTGTCAATCTTTCCTCACTCATTCTTTCCATGTATCCAAACCATTTCAACACACCCTCTTCTACTCTCTCAACCACACTCTTTTTATTACCACACATTGCTCTTACCCTTTCATTATTTACTCGATCAAACCACCTCACACCACATATTGTCCTCAAACATTTCATTTCCAACACATCCACCCTCCTCCGCACAACCCTATCTATAGCCCATGCTTCGCAACCATATAACATTGTTGGAACCACTATTCCTTCAATCATACCCATTTTGCTCTCCGAGATAACGTTCTTGCCTTCCACACATTCTTCAATGCTCCCAGAACCTTCGCCCCCTCCCCCACCCTGTGACTCACTTCCGCTTCCATGGTTCCATCCGCTGCTAAGTCCACTCCCAGATATCTAAAACACTTCCTCCAGTTTTTCTCTATTCAAACTTATAACCCACTCAACTTGTCCCTCAACCCTACTGAACCTCAACCTTGCTCTTACTCACATTTACTCTCGGCTTTCTTCTTTCACACACTTTACCAAACTCAGTCACCAACCTCTGCAGTTTCTCATCCGAATTGCCACCAGCGCTGTAACATTAGCGAACAACAACTAACTGACTTCCCGAGCCCTTTCATCCACAACAGACTGCATACTTGCCCCTCTCCAAAACTCTTGCATTCACCTCCCTAACCACCCCATCCATAAACAAATTAAACAACCATGGAAACATCACGCACCCCTGCCGCAAACCGACTTTCACTGGGAACCAATCACTTTCTTCTTCCTCCTCGTTCACATGCCTTTTCATCCTTGGCAAAAACTTTTCTCTGCTTCTGGCAACTTACCTCCCACACCATATACTCTTAAAACCTTCCACAGAGCATTTCTATCAACCCTATCATATGCCCTCTCCAGAGCCATAAATACTACATACAAATCCATCTGTTTTACTAAGTATTTCTCACATACATTCTTCAAAGCAAACACCTGATCCACACATCCTCTACCTTTTCTGAAACCACACTGCTCTTCCCCAGCCTGATGCTCTGTACATGACTTTACCCTCTCAGTCAATACCCTCTCATATAATTTCCCAGGAATACTCAACAAACTTATGGCTCTGTAATTTGAACACTCACCTTTATCCCCTTTACCTTTGTGCAGTGGCTCTATATATGCATTCCGCCAATCCTCAGGCACTTCACCATGATACATTCACACAATGAATATCCTTACCAACCAACCAACAACACAGTCACCCACTATTTTAATAGATTCCACTGCAATACCATCCAAACCCGCCGCCTTCCTGACTTTCATCTTCCGCATAGCTTTCACTACCTCTTCTCTGTTTACCAAACAATTCTCCCTGACCCTCTCACTTGGCACACCACCCCAACCAAAACACCCTATATCTGCCACTTTATCATCAAACACATTCAGCAGACCTTCAAAATGCTCACTCCTTATCTTTCTCACTTCATCACTACTGGTTATTACCTCCCCATTAGCTCCCTTCACCGATGTTTCCATTTGTTCTCTTGTCTTGCGCATGTTATTTACCACTTTCCAGAACATCTTTTTATTCTCTCTAAAATTTAATGATACTTTCTCACCCCAATTCTCATTCCCCTTTTTTTTCACCTCTTGCACCTTTCTCTTGACCTCTTGCCGCTTTCTTTTATACACATCCCCGTCATTTGCACTATTTCCTTGCAAAAATCGTCCAAATGCCCCATTCACTAACAACCTTATTTCTTCATCTCACCACTCACTACCCTTTCTAGTCTGCCCACCTATCACCTTTCTCATGCCGCATGCATCTTTTGCGCAAGCCATCACTGCTTCCCTAAATACATCCCATTCCTCCCCCACTCCCCTCACGTCATTTGCTCTCACCCCTTGCCATTCTACACTCAATCTCTCCTGGTACTTCCTCACACAAGTCTCCTTTCCAAGCTCACTCTATTTACTTCCTTGATATATATCTCTTTATATCTGATACATTGTGTGTACGACTTCTGTCGTAAATGATATCTAAGTTTTTGTATCTTCATTCAGTTTTTTGTATCCCTGTCGTCCAAACTTCACTGGACGTTATCACAGAACTCTGCTCGTCCTCAAGTCCCTTTAAATCCATATTTCTTTGATAGTCAGTGACCTGTGACTCATTAAGCCTTAAAGCTTATACCCTTTTACCGTAACCCTCCCTGATGTTATCTTCTTAACTACACTGACCAATTTTCTCTTCACAATAAGTTTACTAGCCAATTTACCCCTACTTTTTTTCCTTCTTGGTGTCCGCTGCATTACCCTTGTCACAATGCCTTTTGCTACCCAGTCAACATGTTTACCTCTCCCTCATTACCTTAAAGTGGCCTATATATCTCTCTTTTCTGACACCATCCATCTGGCTGGCCTGCCTCTCCTCCATTTACAAAAGTGACTTCTGTCTCAGCTTCGACTTCATGTCATTGGCTGTTGCACCAGCACGTGAAGAACATTACACGTATCCTCGAACATAAATGTCCTGTACATCTTGTAGCCGTGTTGCATAACTCTACAGTCTCTCACGTTAATAATGTTCTCCACACGCTAAGTATAGGACTTTCCTCTGACTTTCACCCTTCCACGAGATTTGAAGGTCTGCCACGTCTCCCCTGCCTTCCCCACCTCACCATCACTCTTAACTCACAGGGGCTCTTTATTGCCACCCGCAACCTACATACGCACTGTGCACGGTGACTGTGGCGGGTCCAGCTGCCTAGGGCACACGACCAAGTCAGACGGAGGAGAGTGTATGGTCCTGCTTCTTTACTAAACCCCTGAAACATGACGGTTCGAGCTCTGAACACGACGGTACGAGCCTTGAGCACGACGTTACGACCTTGAGCACGACGGTACGACCCTTGAGCATGCCGTTACAGTCTTTGAGCACGACGGTACGACCATCTAGGACAACGCTGTGACCCTAGAGCACAAGATACGACACTTGAGTATGGGGACCTCACCTTCTTTATACACGAGAGTCACATATATATATATATATATATATATATATATATATATATATATATATATATATATATATATATATATATATATATATATTCATACTAGGTGTGCGAAGTGAGAGGGTTAGGAAGAATGATTTGGTAAACAGAGGAGAGGTAGTGAAAAATTTGCGGAAGATGAAAGCCGGCAAGGCGGCGGGTTTTGATGGTATTGCAGTGGAATTTATTAAAAAGGGGGATGATTGTGTTATTGACTGGTTGGTGAGGATATTCAATGTATGTATGGCTCATTGTGAAGTGCCTGAGGATTGGCGGAATGCGTGCATAGTGCCATTGTACAAAGGCAAAGAGGTTAAAGGTGAGTGCTCAAATTACAGAGGTGTAAGTTTGTTGAGTATTCCTAGGAAATTATATGGGAGGGTATTGATTGAGAGGGTGAAGGCATGTACGGAACATCAGACTGGGGAAGAGCAGTGTGGTTTCAGAAGTGGTAGAGGATGTGTCGGTCAGGTGTTTGCTTTGAAGAATGTATGTGAGAAATACTTAGAAAAGCAAATAGATTTGTATGTAGCATTTATGGATCTGGAGAAAGCATATGATAGAGTTGATAGAGATGCTCTGTGGAAGGTGTTAAGAGTATATGGTGTGGGAGGCAAGTTGCTGGAAGCAGTGAAATGTTTTTATCGAGAATGTGAGGCATGTGTACGTGTAGGAAGAGAGGAAAGTGATTGGTTCTCAGTGAATGTCGGTTTGCGGCAGGGGTGCGTGATGTCTCCATTGTGGTTTAACTTGTTTATGGATGGGGTTGTTAGGGAGGTGAATGCAAGAGTTTTGGAGAGAGGGGCAAGTATGCAGTCTGTTGTGGATAAGAGGGCTTGAGAAGTGAGTCAGTTGTTGTTCGCTGATGATACAGCGCTAGTAGCTGATTCGGGTGAGAAGCTTCAGAAGCTGGTGACAGAGTATGGTAAAGTGTGTGAAAGAAGAAAGCTGAGAGTAAATGTGAATAAGAGCAAGGTTATTAGGTGCAGTAGGTTTGAGGGACAAGTCAATTGGGAGGTAAGTCTGAATGAAGAAAACTGGAGGAAGTGAAGTGTTTTAGATATGTGGGAGTGGATTTGACAGCGGATGGAACCATGGTAGCGGAAGTGAGTCACAGGGTGGGGGAGGGGACGAAAGTTCTGGGAATGTTGAAAACTGTGTGGAAGGCGAGAACATTACCTCGGAAAGCAAAAATGGGTATGTTTGAAGGAATAGTGATTCCAACAACGTTATATGGTTGCGAGGCGTGGGTTATAGATAGGTTGTCCGGAGGAGGGTGGATCTGTTAGAAATGAGATGTTTAAGGACAAAATGTGGTGTGAGGTGGTTTGATCGAGTAAGTAATGAAAGGGTAAGAGAGATGTGTGGTAATAAAAAGAGTGTAGTTGAGTGAGTAGAAGAGGGTGTATTGAAATGGTTTGGCCACATGGAGAGAATGAGTGAGGAAAGATTGACAAAGAGGATATATGTGTCGGGTGGAGGGAACGAGGAGCAGTGGAAGACCAATTTGGAAGTGGAAGGATGGAGTGAAAAAGTTTTTGAGCGATCGGGGCCTGAACATGTAGGAGGGTGAAAGGCATACAAGGAATAGAGTGAATTGGAACGATGTGGTATACCGGGGTCGACGTGCTGTCAATGGATTGAACAAGGGCGTGTGAAGCGTCTGGGGTAAACCATGGAAATTTTGTGGGGCCTGGATGTGGAAAGGGAGCTGTGGTTTCAGTAAGTTATACATGACAGCTAGAGACTGAATGTGAACGAATGTGTCCTTTGTTGTCGTTTTCTAGTGCTACCTCACGCGCGTGCGAGGGGAGGGGGTTATCATTTCATGTGTGGAGGGGCGGCGACGGGAATGAATAAAGGCAGCAAATATGAATTGTGTAATTGTGTATATATGTATATGTCTGGGTATGTATATATATATATATATATATATTAGTACCTTGAAATGTATAGGTATGTATATGTGCGTGTGTGGGCATGTATGTATATACAGGTGTATGTGGGTGGGTTGGGCCATTCTTTCATCCGTTTCCTTGCGCTACCTCGCTAACGCCGGAGACATCAACAAAATATAATATAATACATATATATATATATATATATATATATATATATATATATATAGAGAGAGAGAGAGAGAGAGAGAGAGAGAGAGGGGGGGGGGGCCAGGTGAGGATATTCCCTCAAAGGTCCAGTCCTCTGTTCTTAACGCTACCTCGCTAATGCGGGAAATGGCGAATAGTTTGAAATATATATATATATATATATATATATATATATATATATATATATATATATATATATATATATATATATATATATATATATATATATATTTTCTTTTTCTTTTATACTATTCGCCATTTCCCGCATTAGCGAGGTAGCGTTGAGAACAGAGGACTGGGCCTTTGAGGGAATATCCTCACCTGCCCCCCTCTGTTCCTTCTTTTGAAAAAAAAAAAAAAAAAAACGAGAGGGGAGGATTTCCAGCCCCCCCGCTCCCTCCCCTTTTAGTCGCCTTCTACGACACGCAGGGAATACGTGGGAAGTATTCTTAATCCCCTATCCCCAGGGATATATATATATATATATATATATATATATATATATATATATATATATATATATATATTTTTTTTTTTTTTTTTTTTTTTTTTTTTTTTCTTTAATTTTCCAAAAGAAGGAACAGAGAAGGGGGCCACGTGAGGATATTCTCTCAAAGGCGCAGTCCTCTGTTCTCAACGCTACCTCGCTAATGCGGGAAATGGCCAATAGTATAAAAGAAAAAGAAAATATATATATATATATATATATATATATATATATATATATATATATTAGTTATACAAATGATGATAATGATAGTAGTAATAGGTTTACTGAATATAGGCAGTCAATCGGCTGAAAACAAACAGCTTAAATTTTACAGAACTGGGAGTTCCAGTCAACTAATCATAAAGGAGCTTCAAGCCAGCTGGATAGGCACGTCAGCGAGGTACTTCATCTAGACACGCGGGGTGGTAGATATACACGAAATTTTTTAGGAGTAAATACTGTGGATTATATATGAGGCGTTTAATGATGACTCGTTTAATATCAGATGATGAATATTTACACCTTACGTGAATTACAGTAACATATGAGCTGACACACATTAAGCATTTACTGGTGATTAGTAGCACTAAGTGCTGTCTAGTTACACGTTGACTGAGGTACGTTAATGCAGAAGTTGACATATTACACAGCTAAGAGAAAACTAGTACTTTACTTGCTTAGCTATGCACTTGTACATGAACAAATGTTCATGACGTCCACAATGGTACGTACAGGACTGTTCTTATGTCTGCCCGCAAGAGCGCTGGTTGGTACGTTGTACATGTCCACTGTGGTGACGGACGGCGGTCCATGGGGATGGGAAGTCACTAGGAAAGGACTTGGTGACGGAGTTGTATCAGCAGTTTATTGTGTGTGTGTGTGTGTGATTGTGTGTGTGTGTGTGTGTGTGTGTGTGCAGTTATCCATTTGTACAATAAGGGGAGAAAGTCCTACAGTCATAGGGCCCAGCCTCTTGAACGTACTCAACTATCACACATCTTATTAGATTCTGATTAGATTCATTACCACAGCAGTGTATGGTAGCTACCACAGCAGTGTATGGTAGCTACCACAGCAGTGTATGGTAGCTACCACAGCAGTGTATGGTGGCTACCACAGCAGTGTATGGTAGCTACCACAGCAGTGCACGGTGGCTACCGCAGCAGTGTATGGTGGCTACCACAGCAGTGCATGGTGGCTACCGCAGCAGTGCATGGTAGCTACCACAGCAGTGTATGGTGGCTACCACAGCAGTGCATGGTGGCTACCGCAGCAGTGCACGTTGGCTACCGCAGCAGTGCATTGTGGCTACCACAGCAGTGCATGGTGGCTACCACCGCAGTGATGGTGGCTACCACCGCAGTGATGGTGGCTACCGCAGCAGTGCATGGTGGCTACCACAGCAGTGCATGGTGGCTACCACAGCAGTGCATGGTGACTACCACAGCAGTGCACGGTGGCTACCACAGCAGTGCATGGTGGCTACCACAGCAGTGCACGGTGGCTACCACAGCAGTGCATGGTGGCTACCACAGCAGTGCACGGTGGCTACCACCGCAGTGCATGGTGGCTACCGCAGCAGTGCACGGTGGCTACCACAGCAGTGCATGGTGGCTACCGCAGCAGTGCATGGTGGCTACCACAGCAGTGCATGGTGGCTACCACAGCAGTGCATGGTGGCTACCGCAGCAGTGCATGGTGGCTACCACAGCAGTGCATGGTGACTACCACAGCAGTGCATGGTGGCTACCACAGCAGTGCATGGTGGCTACCACAGCAGTGCATGGTGGCTACCGCAGCAGTGCATGGTGGCTACCACAGCAGTGCATGGTGACTACCACAGCAGTGCATGGTGGCTACCACAGCAGTGCACGGTGGCTACCACAGCAGTGTATGGTGGCTACCACAGCAGTGTATGGTGGCTACCACAGCAGTGCATGGTGGCTACCACAGCAGTGCATGGTGACTACCACAGCAGTGCACGGTGGCTACCACAGCAGTGTATGGTGGCTACCACAGCAGTGCATGGTGGCTACCACAGCAGTGCATGGTGACTACCACAGCAGTGCATGGTGGCTACCACAGCAGTGCATGGTGACTACCACAGCAGTGCATGGTGGCTACCACAGCAGTGCATGGTGGCTACCACAGCAGTGCATGGTGGCTACCACAGCAGTGCACGGTGGCTACCACCGCAGTGCATGGTGGCTACCGCAGCAGTGCATAGTGGCTACCACAGCAGTGCACGGTGGCTACCACAGCAGTGCATGGTGGCTACCACAGCAGTGCATGGTGGCTACCACCGCAGTGCACGGTGGCTACCACAGCAGTGCATGGTGGCTACCACAGCAGTGCACGGTGGCTACCGCAGCAGTGTATGGTGGCTACCACAGCAGTGCATGGTGCATGGTGGCTACCACAGCAGTTCACGGTGGCTACCACAGCAGTGCGTGGTGGCTACCGCAGCAGTGCATGGTGGCTACCACAGCAGTGCATGGTGACTACCACAGCAGTGCATGGTGGCTACCACAGCAGTGCACGGTGGCTACCACAGCAGTGTATGGTGGCTACCACAGCAGTGTATGGTGGCTACCACAGCAGTGCATGGTGGCTACCACAGCAGTGCATGGTGACTACCACAGCAGTGCACGGTGGCTACCACAGCAGTGTATGGTGGCTACCACAGCAGTGCATGGTGGCTACCACAGCAGTGCATGGTGACTACCACAGCAGTGCATGGTGGCTACCACAGCAGTGCATGGTGACTACCACAGCAGTGCATGGTGGCTACCACAGCAGTGCATGGTGGCTACCACAGCAGTGCATGGTGGCTACCGCAGCAGTGCGCGCTGACTACCACAGCAGTGCATGATGGCTACCACAGCAGTGCATGGTGGCTGATTACATCACTACCCATAGAGCTAGAAGCGTTTGGTTGTCTCCCACTGCTACAACCCGAGCATCGTAAGGCTAAGAAAGATGCTACTGAATATCATAAAGAAAGTGTATGTAGGAGAGAATTCCTTTCACCTCGCAGTTCGCCCCTTCCCTTGCCCCTCATCCTTATAACTGAGGAGGCGATCGCATGCTTCCTCTTCCCACAACCTCGGGCGCGTCCCAAGACAAATGAGTTCTCTTTATCAGTCTTTTTGATGATACTCTGTCTCGAGACTTCCCGAAATAGGAGTCTGCAAGTTTATGGGCCTTCAATTTCAATGATATCTTACTTTTCATGAAAATGAAATAACGCAAAGAAACAGACGGAAGAATGGCCCAACCCACCCACTTACACATGCATATACATACACGTCCACACACGCACATATACATACCTATACATTTCAACGTGTGTATATATATATATGTACATAATTCATATTTGCTGCCTTCATTCATTCTCGTCGCCACCCCGCCACACGTGAAAGAACCCCCCCCTCCCCCCGCACGCGCGCGAGGTAGCACTAGGAAAAGACAACAAAGGCCACATTCGTTCACACGCAGTCTCTAGCTGTCATATATAATGCACCAAAACAACAGCTCCTTTTCCACATCCAGGCCCCACAAAACTTTCCATGGTTTACACCAGACGCTTCACATGCCCTGGTTCAATCCATTGACAGCACGTCGACCCCGGTATACCACATCGTTCCAATTCACTCTATACCTTGCACGCCTTTCACCCTCCTGCATGTTCAGGCTCCGATCGCTCAAAAACGTTTTCACTCCATCCTTCCACCTCCAATTTGGTCTCCCACTTCTCTTCGTTCCTTTCACCTCTGACACATCCTCTTTGTCAATCTTTCCCCACTAATTCTCCTCATGTGACCAAACGTTAGTATTTCATCTCTTTAATTTCGCAGTTATTTTTGGTCGTTATATCCCTATCTCCACCTCAATCTATCGATCATAATTGCCACCACTTGCACCAAGGATCACAGGTTGGGTTATATATACGAGCAACGTTCTCCCCTAGATCTTCGGTAAATACTGGTCAATGGTCCTTTGGTCGGGTGGAGACAGAGCAGACGAGGGCCGGGGCTGCTGGCTGCCGTGCGTGCTACTGTCTAATCTACATCAAGACGGACGCTCCCTCAGGTGAAACACATGTACACCATAAATAACTCTAAATGAGGAAAGGAAAAAAAAAAATCCAAAATGGGAGTGTAAATACACTGCAATTCCTTTCATTCTCATACTTTTATTCATTTCTATCTCAGAATCTGACACTTTTACCTGTGCTATGATGCCAGACGACATACCTGACACACACATCAGACGCTGGGGGAAAATTATTCTAGTCGAAAACGTAATCTCTCGATTAACGAGACTTGGGGATGGAATTTGAACTGACATATATATATATATATATATATATATATATATATATATATATATATATATATATATATATATATATATATATATATATATTCTTCTTTTTCTTTCATACTATTCGCCATTTCCCGCATTAGCGAGGTAGCGTTGAGAACAGAGGACTGGGCCCTTGAGGGAATATCCTCACCTGGGCCCCTTCTCTGTTCCCTCTTTTGGAAAATTAAAAAAAAAAGTGAGAGGGGAGGATTTCCAGCCCCCCGCTCCCTCCCCTTTTAGTCGCCTTCTACGACACGCAGGGAATACGTGGGAAGTATTCTTTCTCCCCTATCCCCAGGGATATATATATATATATATATATATATATATATATATATATATATATATATATATATATATATATTTATTTATTATCATTATTATTTTGCTTTGTCGCTGTCTCCCGCGCCTGCGAGGTAGCGCAAGGAAACAGACGAAAGAAATGGCCCAACCCACCCCCACACACATGCACACACACACACACACACACACACACACACACGTCCACACACGCAAACATACACACCCACACATCCCAATGTACACACATATATACACACACATATACACACATGCACACAATTCACAACTCACCCCCATCGCCACCCCGCCACACACGGAATAACATCCCCCTCCCCCCTCATGTGCGCAAGGCAGCGCCAGGAAAAGACAACAAAGGCCCCATTCGCTCACACTCAGTCTCCAGCTGTCATGCAATAATGCCCGAAACCACAGCTCCCTTTCCACATCCAGGCCCCACAGAACTTTCCATGGTTTACCCTAGACGCTTCACATGCCCTGATTCAATCCATTGACAGCACGTCGACCCCGGTATACCACATCGATCCAATTCACTCTATTCCTTGCCCGCTTTTCACCCTCCTGCATGTTCAGGCCCCGATCACTCAAAATCTTTTTCACTCCATCTTTCCACCTCCAATTTGGTCTCCCACTTCTCCTCCTTCCCTCCACCTCCGACACATATATCCTCTTGGTCAATCTTTCCTCACTCATTCTCTCCATGTGCCCAAACTACTTCAAAACACCCTCTTCTGCTCTCTCAACCACGCTCTTTTTATTTCCACACATCTCTCTTACCCGTACATTACTTACTCGATCAAACCACCTCACACCACATATTGTCCTCAAACAATCTCATTTCCAGCACATGCAACCTCCTGCGCACAACTCTATCCATAGCCCACGCCTCGCAACTATACAACATTGTTGGAACCACTGTTCCTTCAAACATAGCCATTTTTGCTTTCGGAGATAATGTTCTCGACTTCCACACATTCTTCAAGGCTCCCAGGATTTTCGCCCCCTCCCCCACCCTATGATTTACTTCCGCTTCCATGGTTCCATCCGGTGCCAAATCCACTCCCAGATATCTAAAACACTTAATTCCTACAGTTTTTCTCCATTTACACTTACCTTCCAATTTACTTGACCCTCAACCCTATATATATATATATATATATATATATATATATATATATATATATATATATATATTATACTTTGTTGCTGTCTCCCGCGTTAGCGAGGAAGCGCAAGGAAACAGGCGAAAGAATGGCCCAACCCACCCACATACACATGTATATACATACACGTCCATACACGCACCTATACATATCTATACATTTCAACGCGTACGTATATATACATACACAAACATATACATATATACATGTACATAATTCTCAATTGCTGCCTTTATTCATTCCTGTTGCCACCCCGCCACACATTACACTCCCCTCCCCCCGCACGCGCGCGAGGTAGCGCTAGGAAAAGACAACAAAGGCCACATACGTTCACACCCAGTCTCTAGCGGTCATGTATAATGCAACGAAATCAGAGCTCCCTTTCCACATCCAGGCCCAACTAAACTTTCCATGGTTTACCCCAGACGCTTCACATACCCTGGTTCAATCCATTGACAGCACGTCGACCCCGGTAAACCACATCGTTCCAATTCACTTCAGTTGTACTTTAAATCTTACGCTGAAGTGGTGCCCAAAGCCATCTTACACCCTCTTCGTCAGGATTGCTGGTGTTACTGTTTCATCAAAATAGGACTACCTCGGGGGCTTGTCCTGTCATCTTACAAGCACCATACACCGACTCAAACCTCACTCATTATCTACACCTAGGATCTCTCGCCATCTCCTGACTTCACAATCGATTCTGAATATAATCATGATACAGTCCAACAAACCTATGGCCCCTAGTCCTCTACATCCTGGGGTGCTAAGAATCTCCTGGTTCCCACCAGATTCTACTGCCAGTGAGAGGGAGGGCTCAGACAGTAGTGGTACCGGCACCTCCCAAGACCTCTCTCTCTCTCATAGACCTTCTTTTTCCTTTACCAACATTCTTGGTCTCTCTTGTAACCTCTCTTCTGTTGAATACCATCTGTCTAGCACCTCTCCTAATATTTTACTTCTCTCTGAGACCAAATTGTTTAATGATGTTCTCAGTAGCCATTTTCCCATATCCAATTATAATCTCCACTCACGATTCCGGTTCAAAGGTGTTGTCTGTGCTTATATGAGGATCATCACAAGTGCCACGCCTTGAGGACCTTGAATCCTCTACCCATTTACCAAGATCTTCCTTTGTTTCGCCTGCTACTCTCCTATTTCTACAAATTCTATACCTTTTTTCGACCATCTAACCTGCCTTTAGGCCGTGACATCCTCTCACTCGTAAGCAGAGATCCTCTGCCTCGGGGATTTATGGTTGAATGCCTTCTGTAGAGATGGAGGCGGGAGTGAAGCCCTCATGTTCTCTGTTCTCAGTTATCTACTAGCAGATCATCTCTCATCTCATCCATATTCCTGACCACTCTCCAAATATTGTGGATCTGCTTTTTCGCCTCTAATTCTTTATGCTGTAGCTACACAGTCTCTCTAAGACGACATCCTCCTCCAGTCCTCGGTTCAACCATTCCTGTTCTGAGGCCACTCCGGCAAGGGGTCAAGCATTTCGGGCTTGGAAAAACTCTCCTTCCTTCAACTCCTATTCATCATTTATCAGTGCACGCGATCACTGCAAGCACGTTATGTGAAGAAAAGCGTTTCTTTGTTCAAAGGAAGTGCAATAACCTCTCCTTGTCGTCCATTGATTGGTCATCCTGGTCTTTAGCTAAGGGCAGCGCTAACAATGATATCTGTCGTTCTGCCTTTCCTTCACTTTTCACCATTCTGATGGTACTATAGCAGTCTCTCGTAGACAAAGCAACTATCTTTGGTTCCTGTTTCTTCTTTAACTCTACCTTGGATGACTCTAATCCCCCTGATGCTCCTCTTACTAATTCTGTGCCCCTCCCGTAATCTCCTTTCGAACTGTCCGAAGAGCACTTCTCTCTCTGGACTCAAGCAAGGCTTATGGTCCTGATGGCATCCATCCCCGTGTACTGAAAGGGTGTGCCTCTGAATTTGAACCTGTGCTTGCTCGTCTGTTTTGTTTGTTTAAAAACCAGAGCTTTTCCTTATTCTTGGAAGCGCACGTTGGTACATCCCATCCCTAAGAAGGGTGACCGTTCTGACTTTTCTAACTGTCGTCCTGTTGCTTTGACATCTTCTATTTCCAATGTCTTTGAATCCCTCATTAGATATCTTGAATATCACGGTCTTCTCTCTGATTACTTGGACGGCTTCCGTAAAGCGAGTTCCACGGGTGAAATTCTATCCTAACTTACTAAGATCTGGTCGTCATCCTTGACAGATTTTGGGGAATCGTGTATAGTTGCCCTTGATATATCCATATCCTCCACATCTTTCAATTCTGCTCCATCTTCTCTTACTCGATCTGCATCTTGTCTCGACACAACTTCCTCAATAAACTCAGACTTGGACAGGATATCTCTGTAGAGTAGACGAAATTTGGCTAAGTTTAATGCCTCCAAGACCAAGTTTCTGCCAATCTCTTTCTCGAAAGCTCCTCACAGCTTTCCTCTTTTCTTCGATGGTTCTGTAAATCCATCTCTTGATTCAGTGAACATACTTGGTATTACTGTAACGCCTCTCTTTCTTGGAAAACCCACACTTGGAAATAGGTAAGTCTGCCTGAAAGAGAATGGGAGTCCTGTTAAGATGTCGAAATTTCTTTCGCTCCGAACAGTTGCTCTGTTTATACAAAGCATTGATCTGTCCTTGTATATAGTGCTGCTCTCACATCTGTGGTGGTTCTAGCTCTGTATCCTTATTCGACAGAGGTGAGTCAAAAGCAGTCGGCTTTCTCCACTCTTCCACGGTAACTTCAGAACTTGACCCACTTGCCCAACGCAACGATATTGGTTCACTTACCCTTTTTTATATGTATTTTTCGGTTTTTGCTCCCAAGAGCTGACTGTTTGTGTGTCCCAAGCACAAGCTAGACCACACAATACTCGGCAAGCTGCTGCGTCAAGTGATTATTGTGTGGCCGTTGGCAACTCAAGGGGGGATTGTTTTGATTACTGTTTCATCCCTACACCTCTACGCTTTAGAAACCCTCTCATGTCTTTCCCAGTAACTGTGATCTGGCACTTCATGACATGAAAAACAGGCTTTTCACCTACTCCAAAGTTCTTAAATACTTTCCTTTGTCTCTTCATTTTCCCTTTTTATTAATCTCTCCATGTTTCAATTAAGGCCCGGCTTTGATGTAGACTTTTGTCCGTGACTGGAGCCTTCAACGTGGAAACGAAAACTGTATATGTATTCTTACGTACCCCTTTCAGACCCAGATCGCTGCGTTTTATATCATTTTCTCAACCATATTTGGGTTGCTTGTGTACAACCCCAATCCTACACACTCTTACTCAGGCACAGCACTTGAAAATACGCAAGTCACATATTCTATTTATTTTTCTATTTTCTATGACTTCAACACTTGAAAGTTATGGCAGTACATCAAATAATTCTCCGGCGTCGATTCAGAGCGGCGCACCGGTCGAGAGGGGTTGGGCGGGTCCCATGGCCCGCTTGATCGAGATCATGCGACTACGATCTATCCCACTTCCGTATGTTGAACACAGCCTAATAGCCTTCTTCCTTGACATTTTTCTTCTGTAATCCAACTGGCCAAGGCTGCCTGTCCTCTCCAGGTCTCCAGCTATCATAGTCTATTGTTATTTGAATTCCTTTGTATTTCTTTGTAGTACAAAAACACATTTAGTTCTCGTGGATCTTGTCCCCTTACTTTAGTACCATTTTTCTACCTTCTATCACTTTTCTTTTGTTTATCGTTCATTCCCCTTCGCTCAATTTCTCCAGCTATATATAGCTCTTCGATTATTTTTCTTGCCATTAAACTGTGTTTGCTGAATTCCTCTCTACAGGGAGAAGGACTGGTTTGGCTCTATCAGGGACGATCCTGATGGAGCCGAGGCCTTTTCTTTTTCTCTCCTTAACGATCTGGAATGATTAATGAAACACCTTATCCGAGTTTCTGACCTGTCATGAGGACTCTCCTAATACACTTGACCCCTTTCCTCCGAACCCTCCCACCACCCACACACCATTTCTGCCTCCTTCAGGACCTCTGATCACAATCTAATCTTTATCCTTTCTAATTGAGCACGACCATCCTCTCTCCTCCCTCGAAACACAAACTTTTGCACTTTGGGAGAACTCAGTAGTTATTCCTGCGCTGCTCCTTTGTTGACTTTACTTGGGATGGGTACGCTTCTTTGGTCTGGATGCCTCGCGTAGTGCTGAATGCATAGCAGAGGTTTATCTTGGTTGGGATGGAAGCTTGCATCCCATCTTATGTATATTTTTCTCCTCAATCTTGGTTTGATCGCTTCTGCTATGATGCCCGTTACATCAGGGATTTTATATACTGGACTATGAAACTCTTCTCTTCCCTTGAAAGACTTGCCTTTCATTTCTGCTCGGATGCATAACGAAACTGCACTTCGAAGAGCTAACCGTACTTTCATTTTTTTTGTTCCTTAACACAAAACATCAAAAACTTCTGTAATTCAACCTTTCCTCCTTTATACCGACCTCATCAATCTACTGCTAACTGACCAACTAATAAAACCGCTCTTTTTGGCACCTTTTTTCCCCTTTAACTCTACCTAGATGATGCAGCTGGTAATTCTCCGCACCCATCGCCTTCCAATGAACTTATACCATCTCCTATATTCTCCTCATGCAGGGTCTTTCAGGGATTCTTCCAGCTCCAGGGTAACAAGCCTCTGAACTAGTACCAATCCTTGGTGGCTTCTTTCGCCGCTGTCTAAGAGTCCAGACTTTCCCTTCCGCTTGGAAGCACACCTTGGTGTAGCCCATGCCTCAAAGAAGAAGAACGCTCCAACCTCTCCAACTCCCATTCCATTGCTCTTACTTCTGGTATCTCCAAAGTGTCAGAAGGTTTCCTAACCTCTCACCCTCTTAAACATTTCGAAGCTCATTTCTTTATTTTGAAATGGGTTTTGGAATGCTCTCCCTGTTGGTAATCTCTCCCATGTGACACCTCTGGTTCTCCTCTCTTACGGGTTTTGGTGAAACGTTTATCGCAGCCCTCGACTTCTTCAAAGCATTTGACAGTATCTGTCTTAAGTCTTTGCTTTCCAGACTCCCTCCTTTGGTTTCACTGCTTCTCTTTGTTCTCTAATGCTCTCTGGCCGTTTCAGAGCAATAGTTGTCGATGGAGCGACTTTCCTCTCCTGTCCTATGAACTCAGGATTCTGTCCTATCACCTACTCTCTTTCTTCTCAAGAAATCATTATCTATCTTCATCTGCTTCTGACACTATTCACTCATGCTGATGATTCTACTTTACATACCTCAACTCGCTCTACCTCCCCTCTTTCCCTTTAATATATTCCTACTTTCTCGTATTAAACATATTTCCTCTCTCAGGTCCTGTTCAGCATTTCGGATAGCAAAGCATCAACCTTTAAAACCCAATAGTCCTAAAACAAATCTTTTTCCTGTATCTTTCTGAGAATCATTTCTATCCCTCTGTTCAGTTTCTAAATACCACAATTCAACACTATAATGACATAAACTTGTTAGGCATTGCCATATCCTCAACCCTGTCCTATAAACCACATGTGATTAACATCACAAAATCTTCTATCCCGAAGCTGAGAATGTTGTATAGATGGCGTAATCATTTTACCGCGAATGAAGCGAAGTACTTTATGTTGAACAAAAGTGTTAGAATGTGGAACGGTCTGCCAATTAGAGTGGTCGAAAGCAGTACTATAGATATGTTTGAGAACAGAATTGATAAATATTTCGTTTCAAGTCCACAGCTTACATTTATCCCTCCTTAGTCACATTCACAAAATGCAGGTTATTCTTTTTTTAAGTTATCTGTATGCCTTCTAATTTTTACCACACGAATCTGAGAATTTATGATATCTTCCACTATCGCAAACAGCCTCGAAAGATTCCTATGGTCCGTTACTGTTTGAACTCCTTTGTATTCCTTGGAGATCGGCCATTCGAGGATTCTAACCTCAAACAGCTAAGCTGTGGAATTCTCTTGCTTTTGTCTTTCCCTCTACATACAGCCTTTCTTCTTAAAAGATTCAGGTCTGATTTATTTCTAGTTTATCTTTATTTTACTTGTATATTTCACCCGAAACGGCCTTGTTCCTCGGCATGTTTTGCCCGTGCCATATCGGTCACTTGAAAAAAAGAATGGTGGTGCCGGGCTCTGCCTGAAGGAGATAACACCGTGACTGAAAAGTCACTGGAGGTGCAGTCTCGTCAGAAAACTTGTCACCCCAAAGAAGTCTGCGTTTTCCTGCTAATTTATGCAGCGCTGCCTCGAACTGCAGAGCCTTTAGAAAAAGGTCATGCGTGAAATATATATATATATGTATATATATATATATATATATATATATATATATATATATATATATATATATATATATTATTTTTTTTATTATACTTTGTCGCTGTCTCCCGCGTTTGCGAGGTAGCGCAAGGAAACAGACGAAAGAAATGGCCCAACCCCCCCCCCATACACATGTATATACATACGTCCACACACGCAAATATACATACCTACACAGCTTTCCATGGTTTACCCCAGACGCTTCACATGCCTTGATTCAATCCACTGACAGCACGTCAACCCCGGTATACCACATCGCTCCAATTCACTCTATTCCTTGCCCTCCTTTCACCCTCCTGCATGTTCAGGCCCCGATCACACAAAATCTTTTTCACTCCATCTTTCCACCTCCAATTTGGTCTCCCTCTCTCCTTGTTCCCTCCACCTCCGACACATATATCCTCTTGGTCAATCTTTCCTCACTCATCCTCTCCATGTGCCCAAACCACTTCAAAACACCCTCTTCTGCTCTCTCAACCACGCTCTTTTTATTTCCACACATCTCTCTTACCCTTACGTTACTCACTCGATCAAACCACCTCACACCACACATTGTCCTCAAATATCTCATTTCCAGCACATCCATCCTCCTGCGCACAACTCTATCCATAGCCCACGCCTCGCAACCATACAACATTGTTGGAACCACTATTCCTTCAAACATACCCATTTTTGCTTTCCGAGATAATGTTCTCGACTTCCACACATTCTTCAAGGCCCCCAGAATTTTCGCCCCCTCCCCCACCCTATGATCCACTTCCGCTTCCATGGTTCCATCCGCTGCCATTTCCCGCATTAGCGAGGTAGCGTTAAGAACAGAGGACTGGGCCTTTGAGGGAATACCCTCACCTGGCCCAATTCTCTGTTCCTTCTTTTGGAAAATTAAAAAAAAAAAAACGAGAGGGGAGGATTTCCAGCCCCCCGCTCCCTCCCCTTTTAGTCGCCTTCTACGACACGCAGGGAATACGTGGGAAGTATTCTTTCTCCCCTATCCCCAGGGATAATATATATATATATATATACACACAGAACTTTCCATGGTTTACCCCACACGCTTCACATGCCCTGGTTCAATCCATTGACAGCACGTCGACCCCGGTAAACCAGATCGTTCCAATTCACTCTATTCCTTGCACGCCTTTCACCCTCCTGCATGTTCAGGCCCCGATCACTCAAAATCGTTTAAATCCATCTTTCAACCTCCAATTTGGTCTCCCACTTCTCGTTCCCTCCACCTCTGACACATATATCCTCTTGGTCAATCTTTCCTTACTCATTCTCTCCATGTGACTAAACCATTTCAACACACCCTCTTCTGCTCTCTCAACCACACTCTTTTTATTACCACACATCTCTCTTACCCTATTATTACTTACTCGATCACACCACCTCACACCACATATTGTCCTCAAACATCTCATTTCCATCACATCCAACCTCCTCCGCACAACTCTATCCATAACCAACGCCTCGCAACCATAAAACATTGTTGGAACCACTATTCCTTCAAACATACCCATTTTTGCTTTCCGAGATAATGTTCTCGACTTCCACGCATTCTTCAACGTTCCCAGAACTTTCGCCTCCTCCCCACCCTATGATTCACTTCCGCTTCCATGGTTCCATCCGCTGCCAAATCCGCTCCCAGATATCTAAAACACTTCACTTCCCTCAGTTTTTCTCCATTCAAACTTACCTCCCAATTGACTTGTCCCTTAACCCTACTGTACCTAATAACCTTGCTCTTATTCACATTTACTCTCAGCTTTCTTCTTTCACGTACTTTGCCAAACTCAGTCACCAGCTTCTGCAGTTTCTCACACGACTCAGCCACCAGCGCTGTATCATCAACCAACAACAACTGACTCACTTCCCAAGCTCTCTCATCCACAACAGACTGCATACTTGCCCCTCTTTCCAAAACTCTTGCATTCACCTCCCTAACAACCCCATCCATAAACAAATTAAACAACCATGGAGACATCACACAACCCTGCCGCAAACCTACATTTACTGAGAACCAATCACTTTCCTCTCTTCCTACACGTACACATGCCTTACATCCTCGATAAAAACTTTTCACTGCTTCTAACAACTTGCCTCCCACACCATATATTCTTAATACCTTCCACAGAGCATCTCTATCAACTCTATCATATGCCTTCTCCAGATCCATAAATGCTACATACAAATCCATTTGCTTTTCTAAGTATTTCTCACATACATTCTTCAAAGCAAACACCTGATCCACACATCCTCTACCACTTCTGAAACCACACTGCTCTTCCCCAATCTGATGCTCTGTACATGCCTTCACCCTCTCAATCAATACCCTCCCATATAATTTCCCAGGAATACTCAACAAAATTATATTTCTGTAATTTGAGCACTCACTTTTATCCCCTTTGCCTTTATACAATGGCACTATGCAAGCATTCCGCCAATCCTCAGGCACCTCACCATGATTCATACATACATTAGATAACCTTACCAACCAGTCAACAATACAGTCACTCCCTTTTTTTTAACAAATTCCACTGCAATACCATCCAAACCCGCTGCCTTGCCGGCTTTCATCTTCCGCAAAGCTTTTGCTACCTCTTCTCTGTTTACCAAATCATTTTCCCTAACCTTCTCACTTTGCACTCCACCTCGACCGAAACACCCTATATCTGCCACTCTATCATCAAACACATTCAATAAACCTTCAAAATACTCACACCATCTCCTTTTAACATTACCACTACTTGTTATCACCTCCCCACTTGCCCCCTTCATTGAAGTTCCCATTTGTTCCCTTGTCTTACGCACTTTACTTACCTCCTTCCAAAACATCTTTTTATTCTCCCTAAGATTTAATGATACTCTCTCACCCCAACTCTCATTTGCCCTCTTTTTCACCTCTTTCACCTTTTTCTTGACCTCCTGCCTCTTTCTTTTGTACATCTCCCACTCATTTGCATTATTTCCCTGCAAAAATCGTCGAAATGCCTCTCTCTTCTCTTTCACTAATAATTTACTTCTTCATCCCACCACTCTCTACCCTTTCTAATCTGCCCACCTCCCTCGCTTCTCATGCCACAAGCATCTTTTGCGCAAGCCATCACTGCTTCCCTAAATACATCCCATTCCTCCCCCACTTCCCTTACCTCCTTTGTTCTCACCTTTTTCCATTCTGTACTCAGTCTCTCCTGGTACTTCCTCACACAAGTCTCCTTCCCAAGTTCACTTACTCTCACCACTCTTTTCACCCCAACATTCTCTCTTCTTTTCTGAAAACCTCTACAAATCTTCACGTGCGCCTTCACAAGATAGTAATCAGACATCTCTCCAGTTGCACCTCTCTGCACATTAACATCCAAAAGTCTCTCTTTCGCCCGCCTGTCAATTAACACGTAATCCAATAGCGCTCTCTGGCCATCTCTCCTACTTACATACGTATACTTATGTACACCTCTCTATTTAAACCAGGTATTCCCAATCACTAGACCTTTTTCAGCACATAAATCTACAAGCTCTTCTCCATTTCCATTTACAACACTAACCACCCCATGTACACCAATTATTCCCTCAACTGCCACATTACTCACCTTTGCATTCAAATCAACCATCACTACAACCCGGTCTCGTACATCAAAACCACTAACAAACTCACTCAGCTGCTCCCAAATCACTTGCCTCTCATGATCTTTCTTCTCATGCCCAGATGCATATGCACCAATAGTCACCCATCTCTCTCCATCCACTTTCAGTTTTACCCATATCAATCTAGAGTTTACTTTCTTTCACTCTATCACATACTCCCACCACTCCTGTTTCAGGAGTAGTGCTACTCCTTCCCTTGCTCTTGTCCTCTCACTAACCCCTGACTTTACTCCCAAGACATTCCCAAACCACTCTTCCCCTTTACCCTTGAGCTTCGTTTCACTCAGAGCCAAAACAGGTTCCTTTCCTCAAACACACTTCTTATCTCTCCTTTTTTCTCATCTTGGTTACATCCACACACATTTAGACACCCCAATCTGAGCCTTCGCGGAGTAACAGCACTCCCCGCGTGACTCCTTCTTCTGTTTCCCCTTTAAGAAAGTTAAAATACAAGTAGGGGAGGGTTTCCAGCCCCCCGCTCCCCTCCCCTTTAGTCGCCTTCTACGACACGTGAGGAATGCGTGGGAAGTATTCTTTCTCCCCTATCCCCAGGTGTATATATATATATATATATATATATATATATATATATATATATATATATATATATATATATATATATATTAATTTTCCAAAAGAAGGAACGGAGAAGGGGGCCAGGTGAGGATATTCCCTCAAAGGCCCAGTCCTCTGTTCTTAACGCTACCTTGCTAACACGGGAAATGTCGAATAGTTTGAAAGATATATATATATATATATATATATATATATATATATATATATATATATATATATATATATATATATATATATATATATATATATATATAACCAGAAAAGTACAGAAAGAAAATTTGTATTTCCTGAGATCTTGTGTGTAGCCAGCAAGAATGACAATAGAACTGTAGTAGTGGACAACTTAGGTAGAAGCCCTCGCCAGTTAATGAACAAAAGTTGTCTAGATTTCTTGATATGGTTTATCTGATAACATTTTATTCCTCTTGTATTTCATGACGAGTGTGAACGTAAATCTAAGGTTGTTATAAGACGTTAGACATAAGTGTTACAGTTCCAGTTGAATACAAATATATTTGCACTATTTATGCATTGTTGAATGTGTTAGTTTTGATACAGTCGTGAACTTAGACAGTGACTTACCTTATCATTTAGTGTTGCTTGATGGCTCTGTGGTGAAGAGGAAACTTTATCACTTGATTCCGTTCCTCCAGCTTCCTTCCTGTAGCTTCTGCTTCTGGATGATGACTGGATAAATCTGTTCGATCTGTTCGATGGAAGTGAAAGGAAACTTACTGCGGTGAAGACTGTAAGATTCCACGTATGGTTCATTTCTAACCCCATGAGCGTGGCGGTTCGCCAGTAAATAAGGTCACTGTGCATATTACCCAGTTATTATGAAATCTTAAATGTAAGTCAAGGAATAAGGATGAGTTACAGGGAAGTGCACGAGTGTCTCTTTTAGAAATGTACGTGTAGTTCGTGAAGATCGATAATGTTGTGGCAAGGAGAGGTGCTGGTAGTGGGATGGCTAGTGTGTGGAACTAACGGTGTGGGGGGAGGTGAGCGGGGCAGGCCAGGGCTGAGGCGCAGGAAAGTGTCCGGATATGAGAGAAAAGGCTTCAGCAAAAAGCCTTGTTTTAATGGGGAAGCCTTACACCATGACTTTATTTAACAAAGCACGATATATATATATATATATATATATATATATATATATATATATATATATATATATATTCATATATTTATTTATTTTGCTTTGTCGCTGTCTCCCGCATTTGCGAGGTAGCGCAAGGAAACAGAAGAAAGAAATGGCCCAACCCACCCCCATACACATGTATATACACACACGCCCACACACGCAAATATACATACCTATACATCTCAGTGTATACATATATATACACACACAGACACATACATATATACCCATGCACACAATTCACACTGTCTGCCTTTATTCATTCCCATCGCCACCTCGCCACACATGGAATACCATCCCCCTCCCCCCTCATGTGTGCGAGGTAGCGATAGGAAAAGATAACAAAGGCCCCATTCGTTCACACTCAGTATCCAGCTGTCATGCAATAATGCCCGAAACCACAGCTCCCTTTCCACATCCAGGCCCCACACAACTTTCCATGGTTTACCCCAGACGCTTCACATGCCCTGATTCAATCCACTGACAGCACGTCAACCCCGGTATACCACATCGATCCAATTCACTCTATTCCTTGCCCGCCTTTCACCCTCCTGCATGTTCAGGCCCCGATCACTCAAAATCTTTTTCACTCCATCTTTCCACCTCCAATTTGGTCTCCCACTTCTCCTCGTTCCCTCCACCTCCGACACATATATCCTCGTGGTCAATCTTTCCTCACTCATTCTCTCCATGTGCCCAAACCATTTCAAAACCCTCTTCTGCTCTCTCATCCACGCTCTTTTTATTTCCACACATCTCTCTTACCCTTACATTACTTACTCGATCAAACCACCTCACACCACACATTGTCCTCAAACATCTCATTTCCAGCACATCCATCCTCCTGCGCACAACTCTATCCATAGCCCACGCCTCGCAACCATACAACATTGTTGGAACCACTATTCCTTCAAACATACCCATTTTTGCTTTCCGAGATAATGTTCTCGACTTCCACACATTCTTCAAGGCTCCCAGGATTTTCGCCCCCTCCCCCACCCTATGATTCACTTCCGCTTCCATGGTTCCATCCGCTGCCAGATCCACTCCCAGATATCTAAAACACTTTACTTCCTCCAGTTTTTCTCCATTCAAGCTTACCTCCCAATTGACTTGACCCTCAACCCTACTGTACCTAATAACCTTGCTCTTATTCACATTTACTCTTAACTTTCTTCTTTCACACACTATACCAAACTCAGTCACCAGCTTCTGGTGCAGTTTCTCACATGAATCAGCCACCAGCGGTGTATCATCAGCGAACAACTGACTCACTTCCCAAGCTCTCTCATCCCCAACAGACTTCATACTTGCCCCTCTTTTCAAAACTCTTGCATTCACCTCCCTAACAACCCCATCCATAAACAAATTAAACAACCATGGAGACATCACACAACCCTGCCGCAAACCTACATTCACTGAGAACCAATCACTTTCCTCTCTTCCTACACGTACACATGCCTTACATCCTCGATAAAAACTTTTCACTGCTTCTAACAACTTGCCTCCCACACCATATATTCTTAATACCTTCCACAGAGCATCTCTATCAACTCTATCATATGCCTTCTCCAGATCCATAAATGCTACATACAAATCCATTTGCTTTTCTAAGTATTTCTCACATACATTCTTCAAAGCAAACGCCTGATCCACACATCCTCTACCACTTCTGAAACCACACTGCTCTTCCCCAATCTGATGCTCTGTGCATGCCTTCACCCTCTCAGTCAATACTCTCCCATATAATTTACCAGGAATACTCAACAAACTTATACCTCTGTAACTTGAGCACTCACTCTTATCCCCTTTGCCTTTGTACAATGGCACTATGCACGCATTGCGCCAATCCTCAGGCACCCCACCATGAGTCATACATACATTAAATAACCTTACCAACCAGTCAACAATACAGTCACCCCCTTTTTTTTTTTTTATAAATTCCACTGCAATACAATCCAAACCTGCTTCCTTGCCGGCTTTCATCTTCCGCAAAGCTTTTACTACCTCTTCTCTGTTTACCAAATCATTTTCCCTAACCCTCTCACTTTGCACACCACCTCGACCAAGACACCCTATATCTGCCACTCTATCATCAAACACATTCAACAAACCTTCAAAATACTCACTCCATCTCCTTCTCACATTACCACTACTTGTTATCACCTCCCCATTTGCGCCCTTCACTGAAGTTCCCATTTGCTCCCTTGTCTTACGCACTTTATTTACCTCCTTCCAGAACATCTTTTTATTCTCCCTAAAATTTAATGATAGTCTCTCACCCCAACTCTCATTTGCCCTCTTTTTCACCTTTTGCACCTTTCTCTTGACCTCCTGTCTCTTTCATTTATACATCTCCCACTCAGTTGCATTTTTTCCCTGCAAAAATCGTCCAAATGCCTCTCTCTTCTCTTTCACTAATAATCTTATATTAGATTTTAGGGATAATAAAAAGATGTTTTGGAAGGAGGTAAATAAAGTGCGTAAGACAAGAGTACAAATGGAAACATCTGTGAAAGGGGGCTAATGGGGAGGTGATAACAAGTATTGGTGATGAGAAGGAGATGGAGTGAGTATTTTGAAGGTTTGTTGAATGTGTGAGATGATAGTAGCAGATATAGGGTGTTTTGGTCGAGGTGGTGTGCGAAGTGAAAGGGTTAGGGAGAATAATTTGGTAAACAGAGAAGAGGTAGTAAAAGCTTTGCGGAAGGTGAAAGCTGGCAAGGCAGCGGGTTTGGATGGTATTAAAAAAGGGGGTGACTGTGTTGTTGACTGGTTGGTAAAGATATTTAATGTATGTATGACTCATGGTGAGGTGCCTGAGGATTGGCGGAATGCATGCATAGTGCCATTGTACAAAGGCAGAGGGGATGAAGGTGAGTGCTCAAATTACAGAGGAATACGTTTGTTGCGTATTCCTGGGAAATTATATAGGAGGGTATTGATTGAGAGGGTGGAGGCATGTACAGAGCATCAGATTGGGGAAGAGCAGTGTGGTTTCAGAAGTGGTAGAGAATGTGTGGATCAGGTGTTTGCTTTGAAGAATGTATGTGAGAAATACTTAGAAAATCAAATGGATTTGTATGTAGCATTTATGGATCTGGAGAAGGCGTATGATAGAGTTGATAGAGATGCTTTCTGGAAGGTATTAAGAATGATAGAGTTGAAAGAGATGCTTTCTGGAAGGTATTAAGAATATATGGTATGGGAGGCAAGTTACTAGAAGTAGTGAAGAGTTTTTATCGAGGATGTCAGGCATGTGTACGAGTAGGAAGAGAGGAAAGCGATTGGTTCTCAGTGAAAGTCAGTTTGCGGCAGGGGTGCGTGATGTCTCCATGGTTGTTTAATTTGTTTATAGATGGGGTTGTTAGGGAGGTGGATGCAAGTTTTGGAGAGAATGGCAAGTATGCAGTCTGTTGTGGATGAGAGGGCTTGGGAAGTGAGTCAGTTGTTGTTCGCTGATGATACAGCGCTGGTGGCTGATTCAGGTGAGAAACTGCAGAAGCTGGTGACTGAGTTTGGTAAAGTGTGTGTGAAAGAAGAAAGCTGAGAGTAAATGTGAATAAGAGCAAGGTTATTAGGTACAGTAGGGTTGAGGGACAAGTAAATTGGGAGGTAAGTTTGAATGGAGAAAAACTGGAGGAAGTAAAGTGTTTTAGATATCTGGGAGTGGATTTGGCAGCGGATGGAACCATGGAAGTGGAAGTGAATCACAGGGTGGGGAAGGGGGCGAAAGTTCTGGGAGCGTTGAGAAATGTGAGGAAGGCGAGAACATTATCTTGGAAAGCAAAAATGGGTATGTTTGAAGAGATAGTGGTTCCAACAATGTTATATGGTTGCGAGGCGTGGGCTATATATAGAGTTGTGCGGAGGAGGGTGGATGTGTTGGAAATGAGATGTTTGAGGACAATATGTGGTGTGAGGTCGTTTGATCGAGTAAGTAATAATAGGGTAAGAGAGATGTGTGGTAATAAAAAGAGTGTGGTTGAGAGAGCAGAAGAGGGTGTTTTGAAATGGTTTGGTCATATGGAGAGAATGAGTGAGGAAACATTTACAAAGAGGATATATGTGTCAGAGGTAGAGGGAACAAGGAGAAGCGGAAGACCCGAATTGGAGGTGGAAGGATGGAATGAAAAAGATTTTGAGCGTTCGGGTCCTGACATACAGGAGGGTGAAAGGCGTGCGAGGAATAGAGTGAATTGGAATGATGTGGTATACCGCGGTCGACGTGCTGTCACTGGATTGAACCAGGGCATGTGAAGCGTCTTAGGTAAACCATGGAAGGGTTTGTGGGGCCTAGATGTGGAAAGGGAGCTGTTGTTTCGATGCATTATACGTGACAGCTAGAAAATGAGTGTGAACGAATGTGGCCCTTTTTTTTTTTTCTTCTTTTTTTGCCTTTTCTTAGCGCTACCTCGCTGAAGGGGGGTTGTGGGGGTGGATGCTATCTCATATGTGGCGGTGTGACGACAGGAATGGACAAAGGCAGCATGTATGAATATGTACATGTGTATATATGTATATGTCTATGTATGTGTACGTATATGTTGAAATGTATATGTATGTATATGTGCGTGTGTGGTCCTTCATGTATATTCATGTGTATGTGGGTGAGTTGGGCCATTCCTCGTCTGTTTCCTTGCGCTACCTCGCTGACGCGGGAGACGGCGATTAAATATGATAATGGTAATATGATAATATATACACTTAATCGCTGTTCTCCGCGTCAAGCGAGGTAGCGCCAAGAAACAGACGAAGAATGGCCCATCCAATCATATACAGGTATATATACATAAACGCCCATACACGCACATATACATCCATATGCATATGAACATATACACTTATACATACATATACACACATGTACATATGCATGTTTGCCTTCATCCATTCTTGGCGCTAACCTTTTCCCACAGGAAATAGCATCGCTACCCCCTGCTTCAGCGAGGTAGCGCTAGGAAAACAGATAAAATATGCCACATTCGTTCACACTTAGTTTCTAGCTGTCATATGTAATGCAAAGAAACCACAGCTACACACACACACACACACACACACACACACACACAAACACACACAAAAACACACAAACACACACACTATATATATATATATATATATATATATATATATATATATATATATATATAAGAATGTTAAATCGGCATTCAGTAGTTGATGGTTATATTTGACATGTAACTTTTTCCTACATGCAACACGTTTCACGGAGACAATCTGCATCATACGTGGAACATGTGCTGCATGTATGGAAAAATTACATGTTGAATGAAATCGTCTGAACTCCTACTGACTTGCGATTTCGCCTTCGTAACTATCATCACGGACTATTGTGATAATCATATATAGGGGAGAAAGAATACTTCCCACGTATTCCCTGCGTGTCGTAGAAGGCGACTAAAAGGGGAGGGAGCGGGGGGCTGGAAATCCTCCCCTCTCTCTCTTTTTTTTTTTTTTTTTTCCAAAAGAAGGAACAGAGAATTGGGCCAGGTGAGGGTATTCCCTCAAAGGCCCAGTCCTCTGTTCTTAACGCTACCTCGCTAATGCGGGAAATGGCGAATAGTTTGAAAGAAAAGATATATATATATATATATATATATATATATATATATATATATATATATATAGAGAGAGAGAGAGAGAGAGAGAGAGAGAGAGAGAGTTAATGAGATTGCCTGGATTTGTGCATTCAGTTCCCCGTGCCATCTCGACTAACATATATGTTTTCGCACTTCGTCCTTTCCCGCGTTAGCGCGGTAGCGGGAAGAACAGATGAAGAAATGGCCATATTCACTTGCATCTACTCTGTATCTGTCATGTATCTGTCCACAACCAGGGTGTACAGACCTTCCTGTGGTTTCTCCCCAACCACTTCATATGCCATAGCTCAGTCCATTTACAGCGTATCGCCCCTTGTATACCACGTCGCTCTCATGCACTGTGTCCCGTGTTCGCCTTACACCCACCTGTATGTTAAGGCCCCCAAGCCCTCAGAACCTTTATCACTTCCTTCTTACATCTTCAGGTCGGTCTTCCCTTCTTGGCCCTTCTACTGTTAGCACATATATCCTCTTTGTCAACCACTCCTCACTCACTCCCTCCATATCTCCAAACCATTACAGCACGTCCTCTACTACTCTTTCAACGACACACTTATCACCACACCTCTTTCTTACACCTTGTCATTACTTACTCGATCAACCAACCCTCCTTGCTTCCCATATTGACCTAAAGCAGGCCCCAGTCACTCAAAGCATCTTTTGCTGCATTCTTCCATCTCTAGTTTGGTTTACTCCTCATTTTCCCCTCTTTTTCTGACTCGTGTACTTCTTAGCCTCTCTAACTCATCCTCTCCATATGTCCAAACCACTTCAGCGCACACTCTTCAGCACTCTCGACCATTCTGCTATAACTGTCACACACCTCTTTCTTCCAAGCATTCCTCTTTCAATCCACTCTCCTTACACCACAAATTGTCATTAAGCATTTATTTCCAACAGTTCCCTGTCCATTCATCCTTTAACGTATTTTTTCATCCATGGTCCACGTCTCATTCATGCAACTCCGTCGGGAATACTGTTCCATTAAACACACCCATCTTTGCCCTAACAGACAGAAGCCACTCTGTCCACACAATTCTCGGTGTATTCAGGACCATAGCTCTTTCATCCACTCCATGGCTTACTTCACCTTCCATGGTTCCGTCCTCTGTCACATCCAATCCCAAGCATCTAAACCGTTCCACTTGCTGCATGACCTCTCCATTCATATATATATATATATATATATATATATATATATATATATATATATATAGATAGAGAGAGAGAGAGAGAGAGAGAGAGAGAGAGAGAGAGAGAGAGAGAGAGATGAATATTAAACTCTTCGCTAACATCTATTTTACTTTATGATAATGTTGGTTGTGTCTATGAATCTGATAGAAATTTAATTAGTTGTTTTCAATAGATACATGATGAAGGTCTGTGGTTTGGAATACGGCTTGGAACGCTGGGAAAATACACCGTCATTCATCTTATTTCCTGATCAGTTGTTACACTTGTTACACTTACAGGTGAGGACGGTGTACACTCGTATGTTCCTGTGTCACACTGTAACACTGGTGCGTCTATATACCACACTGACCTATGGCAGCTGCTGATAATTCGAGACACATAAGTTCCACTGCACCAACTGCACAACTAAACTAAGTTAGTAACTGGAAATGCATTATCCATTCCGGTTATCAAAAAGAAAACTTTTGATTCAACCAGCAGAAAACTTAGAATAGTAACGTTATCCGTGACACTATAGGCTTGGTGACTACAACTGCGAGTCACTATCACATCACGTGTAATGGTGATGAGCAGTATGGCAGGGTGAGGGAGGGAGCCCAGCCCCGGTAGCGGCACAACACACGTGTTCACTCCCCAGGCGGGGTGAGGCGACTGTGGCTGTACGGCGCGCGCTGTGGGGCACAAGTGTGCTCACCTACTGACTCACACCAGCCTTACACCTACACACCCGACACCTCGCTAGATTTAATCTACACACACACACACACAACACACACACACACACAACACACACAAACACACACACAAAACACACACAAAAACACACAAACACACACCACTATATATATATATTATATATATATATATATTATATATATATATATATATATATATATATATATATATATATATAAGAATGTTAAATCGGCATTCAGTAGTTGATGGTTATATTTGACATGTAACTTTTTCCTACATGCAACACGTTTCACGGAGACAATCTGCATCATACGTGGAACATGTGCTGCATGTATGGAAAAATTACATGTTGAATGAAATCGTCTGAACTCCTACTGACTTGCGATTTCGCCTTCGTAACTATCATCACGGACTATTGTGATAATCATATATAGGGGAGAAAGAATACTTCCCACGTATTCCCTGCGTGTCGTAGAAGGCGACTAAAAGGGGAGGGAGCGGGGGGCTGGAAATCCTCCCCTCTCTTTTTTTTTTTTTTTTTTTTCCAAAAGAAGGAACAGAGAATTGGGCCAGGTGAGGGTATTCCCTCAAAGGCCCAGTCCTCTGTTCTTAACGCTACCTCGCTAATGCGGGAAATGGCGAATAGTTTGAAAGAAAAGATATATATATATATATAATATATATATATATATATATATATATATATATATATATATAGAGAGAGAGAGAGAGAGAGAGAGAGAGAGAGAGAGAGAGTTAATGAGATTGCCTGGATTTGTGCATTCAGTTCCCCGTGCCATCTCGACTAACATATATGTTTTCGCACTTCGTCCTTTCCCGCGTTAGCGCGGTAGCGGGAAGAACAGATGAAGAAATGGCCATATTCACTTGCATCTACTCTGTATCTGTCATGTATCTGTCCACAACCAGGGTGTACAGACCTTCCTGTGGTTTCTCCCCAACCACTTCATATGCCATAGCTCAGTCCATTTACAGCGTATCGCCCCTTGTATACCACGTCGCTCTCATGCACTGTGTCCCGTGTTCGCCTTACACCCACCTGTATGTTAAGGCCCCCAAGCCCTCAGAACCTTTATCACTTCCTTCTTACATCTTCAGGTCGGTCTTCCCTTCTTGGCCCTTCTACTGTTAGCACATATATCCTCTTTGTCAACCACTCCTCACTCACTCCCTCCATATCTCCAAACCATTACAGCACGTCCTCTACTACTCTTTCAACGACACACTTATCACCACACCTCTTTCTTACACCTTGTCATTACTTACTCGATCAACCAACCCTCCTTGCTTCCCATATTGACCTAAAGCAGGCCCCAGTCACTCAAAGCATCTTTTGCTGCATTCTTCCATCTCTAGTTTGGTTTACTCCTCATTTTCCCCTCTTTTTCTGACTCGTGTACTTCTTAGCCTCTCTAACTCATCCTCTCCATATGTCCAAACCACTTCAGCGCACACTCTTCAGCACTCTCGACCATTCTGCTATAACTGTCACACACCTCTTTCTTCCAAGCATTCCTCTTTCAATCCACTCTCCTTACACCACAAATTGTCATTAAGCATTTATTTCCAACAGTTCCCTGTCCATTCATCCTTTAACGTATTTTTTCATCCATGGTCCACGTCTCATTCATGCAACTCCGTCGGGAATACTGTTCCATTAAACACACCCATCTTTGCCCTAACAGACAGAAGCCACTCTGTCCACACAATTCTCGGTGTATTCAGGACCATAGCTCTTTCATCCACTCCATGGCTTACTTCACCTTCCATGGTTCCGTCCTCTGTCACATCCAATCCCAAGCATCTAAACCGTTCCACTTGCTGCATGACCTCTCCATTCATATATATATATATATATATATATATATATATATATATATATATATATATATATATATATATATAGATAGAGAGAGAGAGAGAGAGAGAGAGAGAGAGATGAATATTAAACTCTTCGCTAACATCTATTTTACTTTATGATAATGTTGGTTGTGTCTATGAATCTGATAGAAATTTAATTAGTTGTTTTCAATAGATACATGATGAAGGTCTGTGGTTTGGAATACGGCTTGGAACGCTGGGAAAATACACCGTCATTCATCTTATTTCCTGATCAGTTGTTAGTTACTCTTGTTACACTTACAGGTGAGGACGGTGTACACTCGTATGTTCCTGTGTCACACTGTAACACTGGTGCGTCTATATACCACACTGACCTATGGCAGCTGCTGATAATTCGAGACACATAAGTTCCACTGCACCAACTGCACAACTAAACTAAGTTAGTAACTGGAAATGCATTATCCATTCCGGTTATCAAAAAGAAAACTTTTGATTCAACCAGCAGAAAACTTAGAATAGTAACGTTATCCGTGACACTATAGGCTTGGTGACTACAGCTGCGAGTCACTATCACATCACGTGTAATGGTGATGAGCAGTATGGCAGGGTGAGGGAGGGAGCCCAGCCCCGGTAGCGGCACAACACACGTGTTCACTCCCCAGGCGGGGTGAGGCGACTGTGGCTGTACGGCGCGCGCTGTGGGGCACAAGTGTGCTCACCTACTGACTCACACCAGCCTTACACCTACACACCCGACACCTCGCTAGATTTAATCTACACACACACACACACACACACACACACACACACACACACACACAACAGGAGCTATTAGAAAGACTACAGAAGAGGGTTTGCAAGATCATTTTCAGCCCCTCTTACACCACCTGTCTAAAGGCGTAAAACACTGTGGTTGGTCCTCCCAACTTTCACCACCCATCACCTAGACCTCATCTATGGAATAACTTATTGCGACATAGCCGCCACCTTCAACCCTCTGTCACTAAAGATCCTTCGTCCCTAAGTTGTAGTTTGGCGCCACATACACATCGAACATCTACAACCTCCCGCAGACAGCTGCACGAACAGCCACATCCCAGCCCTTGTGAACATCATCAGTAATCAATATACTACTACATGCTGATCTCCAGTTTAGAGTGTGTGAGGGTACTGACTATCAACCATTTACACTTTTTATGGCCGTATATGTTGTGAGCGTGTTCTTTGGTAGCTGATATTTCAGTGAAATGATCACTCACATGATTATTATTATTATCATTATTATTGTTATTACACACATCAATTATTATCATCATTATTGTTGTTATTACACACATCTGCTTCTTGCAGAAATGCGCATTAACAATTTTTCAAGAAAGCAGAAAATAAACAAGAAAAATGTTTGAGAAAAAAAATGTTTACAGACTTCAGCAGCTTTCATTTCGCCCACAGTGGTGGAAAGATTAATGAGGAGAGACATGATTACAACTTTCAAAGCTGTGAATGAAGCTGACAGTGTCGAGGGTGAAGAGCGTTTTGAAATCAGCAGCAAAAGAAAAAGAAATCCTAGCAAGTAGCTTACCTGGAAAGTTAAGAAAAGATATGATAAAAGATTTACACAGCAACAAGGTGAAGGAATATATATATATATATATATATATATATGTATATATTATTTACTCGATTATTCTTAGTCGCTGTCTCCCGCGTTAGCGAGGTAGGGCAATGAAACGGACGAAAGAATGGCCCAACCCACCCACATACATATATATATACATAAACGTCCACACACGCACATAATGCATACCTTTACATTTCAACATATACATACATATACATATGTACATATTCATACTCGCTGCCTTCATCCATTCTCGTCGCCACTTCGCCACACATGAACAACAGCAACACCACCACCAACAACAACAACAAAGGCCACATTCGTTCACACTAAGTCTCCAGCTGTCATGTATAATGCACCGAAACCACAGCTCCCTTTCCACGTCCAGGCTCCACAAAACTTTCCATGGTTTACCCCACACGCTTCACATGACCTGGTTCAATCCATTGACAGCAAGTCGACCCCGTTATACGACATTGTTCCAATTCACTCTATTCCTTCCACGCCTTTCACGCCCATGCATGTTCAGACTTCGATCGCTCAGAATCTTTTTCACTCCATCTTTCCACCTCCAATTTGGTCTCCCACTTCTCCTCGTTCCCTCCACCTCTGACACATAGATCCTCTTTGTTAATCTTTCCTCATTTATTCTCTCCATGTGACCAGACCATTTCAAAACACCCTCTTCTACTCTCTCAACCACACTCTTTTTATTACCACACATCTCTCTTACACTTTCATTACTTACTCGATCAAACCACCTCACACCACATATTGTCCTCAAACATCTCATTTCCAACACATCCACCCTCCTCCGCACAACTCTATCTATAGCCCACACCTCGCAACCATATAACATTGTTGGAACCACTATTCCTTCAAACATACCCATTTTTGCTTTCCGAGATAACATTTTCGCATTCCATACATTTTTCAACGCTTTCAGAACCTTCGCCCCCTCCCCCACCCTGTGACTCACTTCCGCTTAGATAGTTCCATCCGCAGCCAAATCCACTCCCAGATATCTAAAACACTTCACTTCCTCCAGTTTTTCTCCATTCAAACTTACCTCCCAATTGACTTGTCCCTCAACCCTACTGTACCTAATAACCTTGCTCTTATTCACATTTATTCTCAGCTTTCTTCTTTCTCACACTTTACCAAACTCAGTCACCAGCTTCTGTAGTTTCTCACCCGAATCAGCCACCAGCGCTATATCATCAGCGAGCAACAACTGACTCACTTCCCAAGCCCTCTCATCCACAACAAACTGCATACTTACCCCTCTCCGCAAAACTCTTGCATTCACCTCCCTAACTACCCCATCCATAAACAAATTAAACAACCATGGAGACATCACGCACCCCTGCCACAAACCGACATTTACTGAGAACCAATCACTTTCCTCTCTTCCTACTCGTACACATGCCTTACATCCTCGATTAAAACTTTTCACTGTTTCTAGCAACTTGCCTCCCACACCATATATTCTTGATACCTTCCACAGAGCATCTCTATCAACTCTATCATATGCATTCTCCTGATCCATAAATGCTACATACAAATTCATTTATTTTTCTAAGTATTTTCACATACATTCTTCAAAGCAAACACCTGATCCACACATTCTCTACCACTTCGGAAACCACACTGCTCTTCCCCAGTCTGATGCTCTGTACATGTCTTCACCCTCTCAATCAATACCCTCCCATATAATTTCCCAGGAATACTCAACAAACTTATACCTCTGTAATTTGAGCACTCACCTTTATTCCCTTTGCCTTTGTACAATGGCACTGTGCATGCATTCCGCCAATCCTCAAGCATCTCACCATGAGCCATACATACATTAGATAGACTTGCTAACCAATCAGCAACACAGTCACCCCCTTTTTTAATAGATTCCACTGCCTTACCATCCAAACCCACTGCCTTGCCAGCTTTCATCTTCCGCAAAGCTTTCACTACCTCTTCTCTCTTTACCAAACCATTTCCTCTGACCCTCTCACTTCGCACACCACCTCGACCAAAACACCCTATATCTGCCACTTGTCATCTAACACATTCAACAAACCTTCAAAATACTCACTCCATCTCCTTCTCACATCACCACTACTTGTTATTACCTCCCCATTAGCCCCCGTCACCGATGTTCCCATTTTTTCTTTTGTCTTACGCACTTTATTTACCTCCTTCCAAAACATCTTTTTATTCTCCCCAAGATTTAATGATACTCTCTCACCCTAACTCTCATTTGCCCTCTTTCTTCACCTCGTGCACTTTCTCTTGGCCTCCTGCATCTTTCTTGTATATATCTAGTCATTTGCACTATTTCCATGCAAAAATCGTCCAAAAGCCTCTCTCTTCTCTTTCACTAATACTCTTACTTCTTCATCCCACCACTCACTACCCTTTCTAATCTGCCCATCTCCCACGCTTCTCATGCCACAAGCATCTTTTGCACAAGCCATCACTGCTTCCCTAAATACATCCCAATCCTCCCCCACTCCCCTTACGTCCTTTGCTCTCTGCACTCAATCTCTCTTGGTACTTCCTCACACAAGTCTTCCCAAGCTTACTTACTCTCACCCCTCTCTTCAACCCCAGAATTCTCTCTTCTTTTCTGAAAATCTCTACAAATCTTCACCTTCGCCTCCACAAGATAATGATCAGACATCCCTCCTGTTGCACCTCTCAGCACATTAACATCCAAAAGTCTCTCTTTTACGCGCCTATCATTTAACACGTAATTCAATAACGCTCTCTGGCCGTATATTTATGTATATCTCTTTTTAAACCAGGTACTCCCAATCACCAGTCCTTTTTCTGCACAAATCTACAAGCTCTTCACTATTTCTATTTACGACAGTGAACACCCCATGTACACCAGTTATTCCCTCAACTGCCACATTTGCATTCAAATCACCCATCACTATAACCCGGTCTCGTGCATCAAAATTACTAACTCACTCACTCAGCTGCTCCCAAAACACTTGTTTCTCATGATCTTTCTTCTCTTGCCCAGGTGCATAGGCACCAATAATCACCCATCTCTCTCTATGCACTTTCAGTTTTACCCATATCAATCTAGTTTACTTTCTTATGCTGTATCACATACTCCCACAACTGTTTCAGGAGTAGTACTACGCTTTCCTTTGCTCTTGTCCTCTCACCACCCCCTGACTTTACTCCCAAAACATTCCTAAACCATTCTACCCCCTTACTCTTGAGCTTCGTTTCACTCTGAGCTAAAACATCTAGGTTCCTTTCCTCAAACATGCTACCTATCTCTTCTTTTTCCTCATCTTGGTTACATCTGCACAGATTTAGACACCCCAATGTGAACCTTCGAGGAGGATGAGCACTCCCCGCGTGACTCCTTATGTTTCCACTTTAAGAAAGTTTTAAAGGCAAGGAGGAGAGGGTTTCTAGCCTCCTGCTCGCGTCCCCTTTAGTCGCCTCCTACGACACGCGGGGAACGCGTTAGAAGTGTTTTTTCTCCCCTATCCCCAGATATATATATATATATATATATATATATATATATATATATATATATATATATATATATATATATATATATATATATAAGTTTGTTGAGTATTCCTGGTAAATTATATGGGAGGGTATTGATTGAGAGGGTGAAGGCATGTACAGAGCATCAGATTGGGGAAGAGCAGTGTGGTTTCAGAAGTGGTAGAGGATGTGTGGATCAGGTGTTTGCTTTGAAGAATGTATGTGAGAAATACTTAGAAAAGCAAATGGATTTGTATGTAGCATTTATGGATCTGGAGAAGGCATATGATAGAGTTGATAGAGATGCTCTGTGGAAGGTATTAAGAATATATGGTGTGGGAGGCAAGTTGTTAGAAGCAGTGAAAAGTTTTTATCGAGGATGTAAGGCATGTGTACGTGTAGGAAGGGAGGAAAGTGATTGGTTCTCAGTGAATGTAGGTTTGCGGCAGGGGTGTGTGATGTCTCCATGGTTGTTTAATTTGTTTATGGATGGGGTTGTTAGGGAGGTGAATGCAAGAGTTTTGGAAAGAGGGGCAAGTATGCAGTCTGTTGGGGATGAGAGAGCTTGGGAAGTGAGTCAGTTGTTGTTCGCTGATGATACAGCGCTGGTGGCTGATTCGTGTGAGAAACTGCAGAAGCTGGTGACTGAGTTTGGTAAAGTGTGTGAAAGAAGAAAGTTAAGAGTAAATGTTAATAAGAGCAAGTTTATTAGGTACAGTAGGGTTGAGGGTCAAGTCAATTGGGAGGTGAGTTTGAATGGAGAAAAACTGGAGGAAGTAAAGTGTTTTAGATATCTGGGAGTGGATCTGGCAGCGGATGGAACCATGGAAGCGGAAGTGGATCATAGGGTGGGGGAGGGGGCGAAAATTCTGGGAGCCTTGAAGAATGTGTGGAAGTCGAGAACATTATCTCGGAAAGCAAAAATGGGTATGTTTGAAGGAATAGTGGTTCCAACAATGTTGTAGGGTTGCGAGGCGTGGGCTATGGATAGAGTGGTGCGCAGGAGGATGGATGTGCTGGAAATGAGATGTTTGAGGACAATGTGTGGTGTGAGGTGGTTTGATCGAGTAAGTAACGTAAGGGTAAGAGAGATGTGTGGAAATAAATAGAGCGTGGTTGAGAGAGCAGAAGAGGGTGTTTTGAAATGGTTTGGGCACATGGAGAGAATGAGTGAGGAAAGGTTGACCAAGAGGATATATGTGTCGGAGGTGGAGGGAACGAGGAGAAGAGGGAGACCAAATTGGAGGTGGAAAGATGGAGTGAAAAAGATTTTGTGTGATCGGGGCCTGAACATGCAGGAGGGTGAAAGGAGGGCAAGGAATAGAGTGAATTGGAGCGATGTGGTATACCGGGGTTGACGTGCTGTCAGTGGATTGAATCAGGGCATGTGAAGCGTCTGGGGTAAACCATGGAAAGCTGTGTAGGTATGTATATTTGCGTGTGTGGACGTATGTATATACATGTGTATAGGGGTGGGTTGGGCCATTTCTTTCGTCTGTTTCCTTGCGCTACCTCGCAAACGCGGGAGACAGCGACAAAGCAAAAAAAGAAAAAAAAAAAAAAATATATATATATATATATATATATATATGTGTGTGTGTGTGTGTGTGTGCGCGCGCGCACACCGTGGCGGATGGATATGGTTGCGCATCTTTGAACTTGGCATTTGCAGATGCGAATGTCTAGGAATATATCTCCGATTCCTTGCATCATGAAAAACATATTTAATTTCATAATATAGTTTGGTTCTTTTATCGGGAACATTGTTAATATGCTCAAAGTAAAGGCATTAAGCAAATTTCATGCTATGTGCATTTAAGCTTGCCAGTGTTAGTGATATGTTATACTTTTCCACTATTTACGAGTGTTAGTTATACTGATAATTGTAGTTTATTATCAGGATGTGGGACGAGAACTCGATTCATAATAATGCATCTCCAACCACTTCGCACTTCCCAGCTTCCTCTCTTTATTGGTGTTCAAAAGTTTGTAAAATGACTTTTTTTTTACATTATTGTTTAATAATTCTTTCATCCTTGGCTAAGATTGTACTTAGGGAGCAAAGGCTTTCTGTATTGTTATCTCTCAGGTTGTTTCTCTTTTCATCGTAAATCACACTTGTACCACCAAATATCCGTTTCCTGGGTGGAATTGTTGGAGGACAGGCTAGGTAGGTTCGAGCTTATTCACTCAAAACGGGATAAACTTTCTCCCTTTCCACCATGATAAACAATCATCTTATCTTAGTCTCTTTTCCTTAAACCGCAGCTACTATAGTGAGTTGAATATTTTGTAGACTAGTTCAGCTTCTTCGTCACCACTGGAAGCTCGGCATGCGTTTATGGCCCCAGTGATGGATTTGTTCATTTTGTTTGTCGAAACTGACGGTTCGTCTCTCAGTAGTGTAGTCACCTTAGCGAGTGGGTCGACATAATTTTCTGGGGGGTTTGATCTCTCTCGCTAACATCATCATAAAGATGTCTGACTACTGCTTTGCTTGTATATAATTGCTCATGTATGCCCACTCGTTAGCACAGGGGCGTCGATTTTTTTTTTTCTTTTCTTTTTAGGTCTGTCCTAACACTATAGAAAGGCTTAGCCTGCCTTCACAACATGAGTGTGAGAAACCTGCCACAGCATCTGCCAAACCCCACACAGTCAACTGTGCCAACGACATAGTAAATATTTGTTAGATAAAACGACTTTGTCCGTCTCTCTAATATGTTGATCAAAAGAAAAAATATATAAAGGTTTAAGACATTGCTAATATTTCGAAATATCATTCAGATTATTGATAACATGATATAACCAATATAGATAATAGACAAAAAGAAGCAGCACTTGTTTCCAAAACGAAGACAGATATTACCCTTATCTCTGGACATGTCATCGGGAAAGCCAGCTACCATCAAGCATCGGATGTAAGTAGACACACGAGAGAGGTGTCCAGTGACGTGTGTGAAAAATGCTTCTATGTTATGGAGGTCTGTCCTTAACCCACATGAAATTTCCAGGAATTCGTAAGACTGGACATAGTCATTGCCATCATATGGAGTTCGAATGTTCTGGAAGCAAGTCGGTTATAGAAGTAAAAATAGAAAGAAATTATTTAGATATTCGCAATGCAGAGTGCAGATGCGGAAGCAATAAGCAGAAGTTCCGCGAATGCGGATGCGGAAACGGATGTTACATCCACTACTCGTGTATTCACCATACATATCAGACAATATGCACTTTGGGAGTCGCTGTTACTGTTATATCTCGAGTACGTGTACATCCCTGCGATCAGCTAGTGTGTGGCTGCTCCAGGACCAGCCTTGGCACACTGGGACCAAGTTATTGATCACCTCCTGCATACGGGGATGAGGGCATATTGCTGCGTCCTCACCAGCATGAATGTAATATCAACTGCTCTATATCGTGATCTCATGGCTGCGTTATACTAGGCTTTTCTTTAATGAATCAGAGCCAAACCGTTCCTTAACCATTTCTATTTCAAAGAGCTGCTTCAAACAGTTACAAGAGGAACATATGCGAAAGAACAGTGATGTGTGTGTCTATGTGTAATCAGCCAGTGCCACACTTTGCTGATGAACATTAAAGTAGATACAATGTTCAGAGACAAGTTATGTAGTTTACCCTTCATGAGCATATCAACAGCAGTTGTGACAGAAAGCAGTATAAAATCATGATCAGGGAGCCGACACGCTCTGTTATACTGACTATTTTATATTGCAAGTTAATGGTAAGGGTCTGGAATTTCATCATATATCTAACGCAACCCAAAATTGATTATCTGATACTAATATTATACTGAAGGGATAGATGTATGTATAATCGTCAAGTGTTGCAGGTACTGAGGTATATTGTGAAGTGTTGAAAGAATTCTCATGGTGTTGAATGAATCATTCTTTCGATGTGTTTGAAGGATTTCTCAAGAGGGGGCAGCATGAGGGAGGACCTATCCTAAGAATAAGCTAGGTGAACAGAAAATGAATCAAGACACGTGGAGGGTGGGAAGGACGAGGAAGTATGATGGAGAGAGGACCAAAGTAACATAGGAAATGTGGGGCATGAGAGTATAGACCGTGGTAAAGGAAGGAGTAAGCATGGAGAAAGTGGATCAAGATTGTTTTCAGCTGTAGAAGGGAAGAAGGTTGGGACATGATCACTAGAGTTATGTAATTTGGAGGATGAGCTTGGGGAGTAGAGGGAAGTAAAGACTGTCATAACTTGGGGAGTAGAGGGAAGTAAAGACTGTCATAACTTGGGGAGTAGAGGGAAGTAAAGACTGTCATAAGTAGCAAGACCAGGAGTGGGTGGAGTGGTAAGGAGGATGAGCATGCGGGGTAAAGAGGGCAGTATGAGAGTGAACCAGGCCAGTGTTGACGGTGGGCGAGAGTCCCCGCAGCTGCTGCTGTTCTTGTACGTGGCCGACCTCGTTACATCAACCAGTGATCGACTCAGCAGTTGACTTCCTTGTTTCAGTCGTCTCTAGCAACTGTTTTGTCGAAGGTACCGTGACGTTTTCCCACTTTGCTGAGAACGAGAGATTTGTCTTTAAGGCTAGAATAGAATAGTACAGGAGTAGCGTGCACATAGGTGGGAGAGAAAAACGGGGAGCGGGGCAGGTGTATTTGGTATGCAGGTTCGGGGAAGGACGAAGCGTTACCACCGTATTTACACACTCATGGTCCGCCAATGACAGAATAGTTAAAATTATGCACATCGCTTATATCCGCTCTGTGATTGATTATGCTACGTTTGTGCTTGAGAGAAGCTTGAAAAAATACAAAATGAAATTATTAAAATCATTCTTGGCAGCCCTGAAACAAAAAAGATTCCAAACATGGGGAGAGAGAGCTTGGTTATCTTAGTTCAGAGACAATAACCGAAATTAGTCTTATAGGGAACTGGATGCTCAGGCAAACGCATTGCAGTCCATGTAAAGAAGCCTTCCAGAACTTCTCAAGTGGGAGCCATCCATCCAGATGCGTTACTATAAATAGGAATAGGTTTATAATGTATGGTATTCATGAACTCTACCGTGAGAGACTATCACACTATCCAGCCCCATGGAAAATAAGCCTATTTGATGTACATTTCCTACATTCCTCCCAGAAGCTCTACCGAGTTAGTGTTTAGATTAGATAATGACGCTCGTTAAAGAATTGAACCGATGACCACTGACGATAATCTCCATCAGAATATACATTTATATATATATATTCATACACATGGTTCCCGACAACGAACCACTGGTGCTGCCGGAAGTGCTATTGTTTTTACGATAACCTAAGACCCAGGGGCAATAACAGCATCCACACTCTAAACGGAACTATTTGCTAGCCTTATCTATAAGTGTGATTGTCACATTGTAAATTATTCTCTTTTATTATTAACTGCGTTAAACTCGCTTCACAATTATTATAATATGCTCGTGTCTGAAGCACGACACAGATATAACAAAATTGCTCTGATAAAATCTGCATGTTTTTACCAATCAAAATTCAAATTATCATTAACCAGGGAGTAATTACAGGGTGGGAATTACAGTGGTGCAGAACCTGCATGCTGAGGTTGTGATACATAGTTCGATTTCAGACGTTTTCTGACGAATAGGGATAATTTCTGAGATTGCAGATATCGTGATGGAGATTAATGTGAATGAAAAGGTTGTGCACTAATTTTATTGTACCTTTTCTGTTTTTTTTTATTCTAGATAAAGAAGAGGGATTTGAAGTAAGTTAGCTAGTTCTGAGGTGTAATAGATGATTGGCCCATTAGAAATTTGTTGGTTTTAATGTTTTATGTAATTCGTATTTCGGTATCCAGTTCTCTGTGATGTTTAGAAACACCTTAGTTGGAGAGTCCTTGATCAAAAGCTAGTTTCGCCTCTACAAGCTTTGCCAAGTTGCCGGCAGAGTATAGCAAAACAATAGTTCACATACCCTGACTTGACGGGGAAGTGGATGGTGATGAATAAATGATGCAAGGTAGAGGTAGGTAGAGTAAAAGGAAGATTTTTTTTTTTGCGACGATAAGGATAGGTTTGAGTATGTTTTCACTCGGTAACAGATTTATAAGTAAGTTGTGCTTTCAACACGCCATTGTTTTCATCTTTTATCTTTCATCTTTTTGAGAGCATTTTCCCATTCATGAAAAGGGTGTGCTCATAACAGTGAACTACACACCCGAATTTTTCGTTTTATTTGCTACGCATATATATGTCCACATTCGTATCAAAGGATCAAGACCTCTCCTACGTACAGTAGCACGCATTGCTGTAACCACCATAAGGGATATTATGTACACTGTCATTGTCCTCCTCACCACTCCACCCTAATTCTGTTGTGATTTCCTTGGTTTATATGTTTATTTGGTAGAACTGCCTCATCGTTACTTGCTTTTGAGTGAGCATGAGAGGGATGGTGTGTGTGTGTGTGTAAAGATTTGCCATGACTAAACTTGGCACGGACACCTTGTCAGTGACAGCCTGCTCTGGGGTGTAGGTGTGCGTTTTTGTCACAAGTCCGGTGTGTGTACTCAGGGCAACATTACTGGCAAGGTCGGCCCTTGTGAGCCCTCAGGTAGATGTAAGTGTTATGTAGAATGTAATGAACAGCTTTGTCTCAAGTAAATTCAACTCTTGCTAGGTGGCAGTTTCCTCTGTCGGAACGGTGATTCTTCTCACATATTTGCGTTCTGTTTAGGCTTGCTTAGGAATCTCGCCGCCTTTCTACATTGGTTGTTGGCATCCTGAGGGAGCATTAGTTTCGTATATGTCTTTGTATTGTAACGGCACTCATCCTCTAAAAGTTCCTTACTGTATTGAAGACGAGAATAGCAGTGCATCAGGTCGTCTTTTTTTGTCTTTTTTTTATTATTATTGTACGCTTTAAGCTTGAGGTTGTTATTTTGTAGCATTGGCAGAGTGATTAGTTAGAGTGAATTGTACTGTTCCTCCTCCAGGATGAACAGAATGGATGATGTTGCGTTGTTGAGTCGCTTTTAAATCTTGTGTACTGAAACGTTGGGATGTAATTAATTAAATCGCGTCAACATAACGTCACCGCGTTATAGTGTTAAAGACAGCTTCCACGAAAGGACCCGCTTAAAGGAATTCCACGAAAAGATTCGCTAATATTACACTTAATGTTGAGTTCATATTGATGACGAATTTTTGTTTCTGGAATCTGTCATTGAAATTGAAATAATTGAACTGGAAACACATTTTACCTGGTCAACAAAATCACTGTGGTAGCAGGCGAGGTTTGGTGTTTTCAGTACAACCTTCCTATACGTATATCGTCACCTTATATGTGGCGATGCAGGTGAGGTCACATCCGAGCTGGCCATTTTTGCCTCTCACGGATACCTTCCCTGACCTGCTTAACAGGGCTCCGCAGTGCTTGAGGCGGGCCCAACTGATCGATCTCAGCAACTAGTACAGATGTTTGGCTAGACCCGTGACCAGCCTTTGTGTGACATCCTCTGTGCCTGAAGTCGTGAATCTCATGGCATGTTGTTTTTATGGGTTTTCGGAAGTTCGTATGTGGTGGCTGGTCGGTGGTTGCGTGGCAACAGATGTTAGTTTTCTTTCCGTTAGGTTTTTCTGAGATTTTGCCTGGTCTCCTGCAGGTCCTCTTAACACCTGGTATTACGTTCGATTATCGCCAAAGATATAACTCATTATCTGGGACCATATTCGTCTGACGGGTAGAAGGAGACTAAGAGAGGCAGGAACGGGTGGCTGGAAATCTTCCCTTCCTGTAATACTTTCCAAAAGAAGGAACAGGGGAAGGAGCCAAGTAAGGGATTTTCCCTCTAATGTTCATTCATCTGTTCTTGTCGCGACCTCACTCACGCGGGAAATGACAAGCATGTAAAAAAAATAATGGTCAAAGCATCACTCCTAATTTTGCCAGTCAAAAGTGTTTACTTTCATATTGCCCCATATTTTGGATGAAATAGCTATACTTTTAATTCGTGTTTTATGTTTTTTAATTCTATCGAGAAAAAAAATTCATTTAGAAAATGTTCACCTCTGATTGCATACTACACAACTTTTTACCAACTACACGCATGTTCCACTATCATTTAAAAATACCTTAATCATATCTCACAAATTTCCTACCATACATGGGTACCTGTGTTCTTACACTTTACATAATCGTTCCAGTTTACTTTGTTCCATGCACGCCATTCACGCTCCTGGATCTTCAGGCCCCGATTGCTCAAAATCTTTTTCACTCCGTCCTTCCACCTCAAATTTGGTCTCCCATTCTCCTTGTTCTCTCCAATTCTGACATATATATCCTCTTTGTCAACCTTTCCTCACATATTCTCTCCATATGTCCATACCAATTCAACACACCCTCCTCTGCTTTCTCTACCACACTTATTTTATTACTACACATCTCTTTTACCCTCTCATTACTTAGTCAATCAAACCACCTCACCACTTATTGTCCTCAGATATTTCATTTCCTACACAATAACCTTCCTTCGCACAACCCTGTATGTATTTTTTTATTTTTATGTTAGCTGAGACGGCGTGGGCAACTGAGGCCTTAATCAAGGCCATCCCATTAACGATATATATATATATATATATATATATATATATATATATATATATATATATATATATATATATATATATGTTTATATTTATTTTATTATTTTGCTTTGTCGCTGTCTCCCGCGTTTGCGAGGTAGCGCAAGGAAACAGAAGAAAGAAATGGCCCAACCCACCCCCATACACATGTATATACATACACGTCCACACACGCAAATATACATACCTATACATCTCAATGTACACATATATATATACACACATAGACATATACATATATACACATGTACATAATTCATACTGTATGCCTTTATTCATTCCCATCGTACCTCGCCACACATGGAATAACATCCCTCTCCCCCCTCATGTGTGCGAGGTAGCACTAGGAAAAGACAACAAAGGCCCCATTCGTTCACACTCAGTCTCTAGCTGTCATGTAATAATGCCCGAAACCACAGCTCCCTTTCCACATCCAGGCCCCACACAACTTTCCATGGTTTACCCCAGACGCTTCACATGCCCTGATTCAATCCATTGACAGCACGTCGACCCCGGTATACCACATCGATCCAGTTCACTCTATTCCTTGCCCGCCTTTCACCCTCCTGCATGTTCAGGCGCCGAACTCTCAAAATCTTTTTCACTCCATCTTTCCACCTCCAATTTGGTCTCCCACTTCTCCTCGTTCCCTCCACCTCCGACACATATATCCTCTTGGTCAATCTTTCCTCACTCATTCTCTCCATGTGCCCAAACCATTTTAAAACATCCTCTTCTGCTCTCTCAACCACGCCCTTTTTATTTCCACACATCTCTCTTACCCTTACATTACTTACTCGATCAAACCACCTCACACCACATATTGTCCTCAAAGATCTCATTTCCAGCACATCCACCCTCCTGCGCACAACTCTATCCATAGCCCACGCCTCGCAACCATACAACTTTGTTGGAACCACTGTTCCTTCAAACATACCCATTTTTGCTTTCAGTGATAATGTTCTCGACTTCCAAACATTCTTCAAGGCTCCCAGGATTTTCGCCCCCTCCCCCACCCTATGATTCACTTCCGCTTCCATGGTTCCATCCGGTGCCAGATCCACTCCCAGATATCTAAAGCACTTTACTTCCTCCAGTTTTTCTCCATTCAAACTTACCTCCCAATTGACTTGACCCTTAACCCTACTGTACCTGATAACCTTGCTCTTATTCACATTTACTCTTAACTTTCTTCTTTCACACACTTTACAAAACTCAGTCACCAGCTTCTGCAGTTTCTCACATGAATCAGCCACCAGCGCTGTATCATCAGCGAACAACAACTGACTCACTTCTCAAGCTCTATCATCCACAACAGACTTCATACTTGCCCCTCTTTCCAGAACTCTTGCATTCACCTCCCTAAAAACCCCATCCATAAACAAATTAAACAACCATGGAGACATCACACACCCCTGCCGTAAACCTACATTCACCGAGAACCAAGCACTTTCCTCTCTTCCTACACATACACATGCCTTACATCCTCGATAAAAACTTTTCACTGCTTCTAACAACTTGCCTCCCACACCATATATTCTTAGTAACTTCCACAGAGCATCTCTATCAACTCTATCATATGCCTTCTCCAGATCCATAAATGCTACATACAAATCCATTTGCTTTTCTAAGTATTTCTCACATACATTCTTCAAAGCAAACACCTGATCCACACATCCTCTACCACTTCTGAAACCACACTGCTCTTCCCCAATCTGATGATCTGTACATGCCTTCACCTTCTCAATTAATATCCTCCCATATAATTTCTTAGGAATACTCAACAAATTTATACCTCGGTAATTTGAGCACTCACTTTTATCCCCTTTGCCTTTGTACAATGGCACTATGCAAGCATTCCGCCAATCCTCAGGCACCTCACAATGAATCATACATACATTAAATAACCTTACCAACCAGTCAACAATACAGTCACCCCCTTTTTTAAGAAATTCCACTGCAATACAATCCAAACCTGCTGCCTTGCCGGCTTTCATCTTCCGCAAAGCTTTTACTACCTCTTCTCTGTTTACCAAATCTCACTTTGCACACCACCTCGACCAAAACACCCTATATCTGCCACTCTTATCATCAAACACATTCAACAAACCTTCAAAATACTCACTCCATCTCCTTCTCACATCACCACTACTTGTTATCACCTCCCCGTTAGCCCCCTTCACTGAAGTTCCCATTTGCTCCCTTGTCTTACGCACTTTATTTACCTCCTTCCAGAACATCTTTTTATTCTCCCTAAGATTTAATGATACTCTCTCACCCCAACTCTCATTTGCCCTCTTTTTCACCTCTTGCACCTTTCTCTTGACCTCCTGCCTCTTTCTTTTATACATCTCCCACTCATTTGCATTTTTCCCTGCAAAAATCGTCCAAATGCCTCTCTTTTCTCTTTCACTAATAATCTTACTTCTTCATCCCAACACACACTACTCTTTCTAATCAACCCACGTCCCTCGCTTGTCATGCCACAAGCATCTTTTGCGCAAGCCATCACTGCTTCCCTAAATACATCCCATTCCTCCCCCACTCCCCTTACGTCCTTTGTTCTCACCTTTTTCCATTCTGTACTCAGTCTCTCCTGGTACTTCCTCACACAAGTCTCCTTCCCAAGCTCACTTACTCTCACCACCCTCTTCACCCCAACATTCTCTCTTTTCTGAAAACCCATACAAATCTTCACCTTCTCCTCCACAAGATAATGATCCAGACATCCCTCTCAGCACATTAACATCCAAAAGTCTCTCTTTCGCGCTCCTGTTAATTAACACGTAATCCAATAACGCTCTCTGGCCATCTCTCCCACTTACATACGTATACTTATGTATATCTCTCTTTTTAAACCAGGTATTCCGAATCACCAGTCCTTTTTCAGCACATAAATCTACAAGCTCTTCACCATTTCCATTTACAACACTGAACACTCCATGTATACCAATTATATATATATATATATATATATATATATATATATATATATATATATATATATATATATATATATCTTTTTCTTTCAAACTATTCGCCATTTCCCGCGTTAGCAAGGCAGCGTTAAGAACAGAGGACTGGGCCTCTGAGGGAATATCCTCACTTGGCCCCCTTCTGTTCCTTCTTTTGGAAAATTAAGAACAGAGGAGTGAGAAATCGACAGAATATCCTCACTTGGCCCACCTCTCTATTCCTTCTTTTGGAAAATCATAAATGGGAGGGGAGGATTTCCAGCCCCCCCGCTCCCTCCCCTTTTAGTCACCTTCTACAACACGCAGGGAATACGTGGGAAGTATTCTTTCTCCTCTATCCCTAGGGTGGGGGTTGGGGCGAAGGTTCTGGGAGCGTTGAAGAATGTGTGGAAGGCGAGAACGTTATCTCGGAGAGCAAAAATGGGTATGTTTGAAGGAATTGTGGTTCCAACAATGTTATATGGGTGCGAGGCGTGGGCTATAGATAGGGTTGTGCGGAGTACGATGGATGTGTTGGAAGTGAAATGTTTGAGGACAGTATGTGGTGTGAGGTGGTTGGATCGAGTAATTAATGAAAGGGCAAGAGAGATGTGTGGTAATAAAGAGAGTGTGGTTGAGAGAGCAGAAGAGGGTGTATTGAAATGGTTTGGTCATATGGAGAGAATGGGTGAAGTAAGATTGACGGAGGATATATGTGTCAGATATATGTGGAGGGAACGAGGAGAAGTGGGAGACCAAATTGGAGGTGGAAGGATGGAGTGAAAAAGATTTTGAGCAATCGGGGCCTGAACATACAGGAGGGTGAAAGGCATGCAAGGAATAGAGTGAATTGGAACGATGTGGTATACCGGGGTCGACGAGCTGTCAATGGGTTGAACCAGGGCATGTGAAGCGTCTGGGGTAAACCATGGAAAGTTCTGTGGGGAAACTTGGATTAGAAAAGGGAGCTGTGGTTTCGATGCATTACACATGACAGCTAGTGACTGAGCGTGAACGAATGTGGCGACGAGAATGGATGAAGGCAGCAAATATGAATGTGTACATATGTATATCACTGTGTATGTATATGTATGTATTCGTTGAAATTTATAGGTATGTATATGTGCGTGGGTGGGCGTTTATGTATATACATGTGTATGTGGGTGGGTTGGGGCATTCTTTCGTTTGTTTCCTTGCGCTACCTCTCTAACGCGGGAGACAGTGACTAAGTATGATATATATATATATATATATATATATATATATATATATATATATATATATATATATATATATATATATGGATTTGTATGTAGCATTTATGGATCTGGAGAAGGGATATGATAGAGTTGATAGAGATGCTCTGTGGAAGGTATTAAGAATATAAGATGTGGAAGGCAAGTTGTTAGAAGCAGTGAAAAGTTTTTATCGAGGATGTAAGGCATGTGTACGTGTAGGAAGAGAGAAAAGTGATTGGTTCTCAGTGAATGTAGGTTTGCGGCAGGGGTGTGTGATGTCTCCATGGTTGTTTAATTTGTTTATGGATGGGGTTGTTAGGGAAGTGAATGCAAGAGTTTTGGAAAGAGGGGCAAGTATGAAGTCTGTTGTGGATGAGAGAGCTTGGGAAGTGAGTCAGTTGTTGTTCGCTGATGATACATCGCTGGTGGCTGATTCATGTGAGAAACTGCAGAAGCTGGTGGCTGAGTTTGGTAAAGTGTGTGAAAGAAGAAAGTTAAGAGTAAATGTGAATAAGAGCAAGGTTATTAGGTACAGTAGGGTTGAGGGTCAAGTCAATTGGGAGGTGAGTTTGAATGGAGAAAAACTGGAGGAAGTAAAGTGTTTTAGATAGCTGGGAGTGGATCTGGCAGCGGATGGAACCATGGAAGCGGAAGTGGATCATAGGGTGGGGGAGGGGGCGAAAATCCTGGGAGCCTTGAAGAATGTGTGGAAGTCGAGAACATAATCTCGGAAAGCAAAAATGGGTATGTTTGAAGGAATAGTGGTTCCAACAATGTTGTATGGTTGCGAGGCGTGGGCTATGGATAGAGTTGTGCGCAGGAGGATGGATGTGCTGGAAATGAGATGTTTGAGGACAATGTGTGGTGTGAGGTGGTTTGATCGAGTGAGTAACGTAAGGGTAAGAGAGATGTGTGGAAATAAAAAGAGCGTGGTTGAGAGAGCAGAAGAGGGTGTTTTGAAGTGGTTTGGGCACATGGAGAGGATGAGTGAGGAAAGATTGACCAAGAGGATATATGTGTCGGAGGTGGAGGGAGCAAGGAGAAGAGGGAGACCAAATTGGAGGTGGAAAGATGGAGTGAAAAAGATTTTGTGTGATCGGGGCCTGAACATGCAGGAGGGTGAAAGGAGGGCAAGGAATAGAGTGAATTGGAGCGATGTGGTATACCGGGGTTGACGTGCTGTCAGTGGATTGAATCAAGGCATGTGAAGCGTCTGGGGTAAACCATGGAAAGCTGTATAGGTATGTATATTTGCGTGTGTGGACGTATGTATATACATGTGTATGGGGGGTGGGTTGGGCCATTTCTTTCGTCTGTTTCCTTGCGCTACCTCGCAGACGCGGGAGACAGCGACGAAGTATGAAAAAAAAAAAAAAAAAAAAATATATATATATATATATATATATATATATATATATATATATATATATATATATTTTTTTTTTTTTTTTTTTTTTTTTCTTTCAAACTATTCGCCATTTCCCGCATTAGCGAGGTAGCGTTAAGAACAGAGGACTGGGCCTTGAGGGAATACCCTCACCTGGCCCAATTCTCTGTTCCCTCTTTTGGAAAATTAAAAAAAAAAGAGAGGGGAGGATTTCCAGCCCCCCGCTCCCTCCCCTTTTGGTCGCCTTCTGCGACACGCAGGGAATACGTGGGAAGTATTCTTTCTCCCCTATCCCCAGGGATAATATATATATATATATATATATATATATATATATATATATATATATATATATATATATATATATATATATATAGGGGAGAAAGAATACTTCCCACGTATTCCCTGCGTGTCGCAGAAGGCGACTAAAAGGGGAGGGATATATATATATTATCCCTGGGGATAGGGGAGAAAGAATACTTCCCACGTATTCCCTGCGTGTCGCAGAAGGCGACTAAAAGGGGAGGGAGCGGGAGGCTGGAAATCCTCCCCTCTCGTTTTTTTTTAATTTTCCAAAAGAAGGAACAGAGAACGAGGCCAGGTGAGGATATTCCCTCAGAGGCCCAGTCCCCTGTTCTTAACGCTACCTTGCTAACGCGGGTAATGGCGAATAGTATGAAAGAATATATATATATATATATATATATATATATATATATATATATATATATATATATATATATATATATATATATATATATATATATCTCCTAGCCTGAGCCAGGTATCCATTTTATCGACTAACCCCTAGGGGTGGATGAACAGCTAGGTTGACTATGGACTGACTGCCGCAAAAAAAGATTCGAATCAATTTGCTCCACCCTGGGCGGCCCGTGAATGCGTCACGGTTAGGAACTCTAATAGGTATACCGTGGAAGTCCACATTGATGGGAATACTATGCTTTCAGACATACTCATTTTTGCCCTCTCAGATAACTGTCTTTACACAAATTCTTCAGTACTCCCGCAACCTTTGCCCCCTCCACTACCCTTTACTCACTTCTGCCTCCATTGTTCCGCTAGCAGATATCTGGAACACTTCTCTTCCTCTAATTTTTCTCTGTTCAAACTTGCAGCCCAGCTAACTTTTCCCTCGCCCCTGCTGAACCTTATTAACCTTGCTATTATTCACATTCAGTCAACATTCTCCTTTCTCACATTCCTCGAAAGTCAATCCCCAACTTCTGCAGTTTCTCACTTGAAGCAGCCGCCAGTGATGTATCATCAGAAAACAACAACTGATGCACATTCCAGACTCTCTCATTCCCCACAGACTGCGTACTCGCCCCTCTCTCCGAGACACTTACATTTGATTCCCTCAACACCCTATCCATAGATAGATGATATATATATATATATATATATATATATATATATATATATATATATATATATATATATATATAATGACGTAAGGGGAGTGAGGGTAGGAATGGGATGTATTTAGGGAATCAGTGATGGCTTGTGCAAAGATGACTTTGGCATGAGAAAGGTGGGAGGTGGGCAGATTAGGAAGGGTAGAGTAGTGGGATGAAGAAGTAAGATTGTTAATGAAAGAGAAGAGAGAGGCGGTTGGACGATTTTTGCAGGGAATGATTGGGAGATGTATAAAAGAAAGAGGCAGGAAGTCAAGAGAAAGGTGTAAGAGGTGAAAAGAGGGCAAATGAGAGTTGGGGTGAGAGAGTATCATTAGATTTTAGGGACAATAAAAAGATGTTTTGGAAGGAGGTTGATAACGTGCGTAAGACAAGAGAACAAATGGAAACATCGGTGAAGGGGGCTAATGGGGAGGTAATAAGAAGTTGTGGTAAAGTGAGAAGGAAATGGAGTAAGTATTTTGAAGTCTGTTGAATGAGTGTGATGATAGAGTGGTAGATATGGGGTGTTTTCGTCGAAGTGGTGTGCGAAGTGAGAGGGTCAGGGAGAATGATTTGGTAAACGGAGAAGACGTAGTGAAAGCTTTATGGAAGATGAAAGCTGGCAAGACGGCGGGTTTATATGGTATTGCAGTGGAATCTATTAGAAAAGGGGGTGACTTTTTTGTTGACTGGTTGTTAAGGATATTCAATGTATGTATGGTTCATGGTGAAGTGCCTGAGGATTGGCGGAATGCATGCATAGTGCCATTGAACAAAGGCAAAGGGGATAAAGGTAATTGTTCAAATTACAGAGGCATAGGTTTGCTAAGTATTCTGGGAAATTATATGGGAGGGTATTGATAGAGAGTAAAGGCATGTGCAGAGCATCAGATTGAGAAAGAGCAGTGTGGTTTCAGAAGTGGTAGAGGATGTGTGGATCAGGTGTTTGATTTGAAGAATTTATGTGAGAAATACTTAGAAAAACAAATGGTTTGTATGTAGCATTTATGGATCTGGAGAAGGCATATGATAGAGTTGATAGAGATGCTCTGTGGAAGGTATTAAGATAAATTGCTGGAAGCAGTGATAAGTTTTTTCAAGGATGCAAGGTATGTGTACGAGTAAGAAGAGAGGAGAGTGATTGGTTCCCAGTGAATGTCGGTTTGCGGCAGAGATGCATGATGTCTCCATGGTTGTTTAATTTGTTTATGGGTGAGTTTGTTAGGGAGGTAATTGCAAGAGTTTTGGTGAGAGGGGCAAATATGCAGTCTGTTGTGGATGAGAGGGTTTGGGAAGTGAGTCAGTTGTTGTTCGCTGATGATACAGCACTTGTGGCTGATTCGGGTGAAATACTGCAAAAGTTGGTGACTGAGTTTGGTAAAGTGTTGAAAGATGAAAGCTGAGAGTAAATGTGAATAAGAGCAAGGTTATTAGGTTTAGTGGGGTTGAGGGACAAGTTGATTGGTAGGTAAGTTTGAATAGAGAAAAACTGGAGGAAGTGAAGTGTTTTAGATATCTAGCAGCGGATGGAACCATGGAAGCGGAAGTGAGTCACAGGGTGGGGTGAGGGGGCGAAAGTTCTGGGAGCGTTGAAGATGTGTGAAAGGCGAGAACGTTATCTCGGAGAACAAGAATGGGTATGTTTGAAGGGATAGTGGTTCCAACAATGTTATATGTTTGCGAGGCATGGGTGGATGTGTTGGAAAACAAATGTTTGAGGACAATATGTGGTGTGAGGTGGTTTGATCGAGTAAGTAATGAAAGGGTAAGAGAGATGTGTTGTAATAAAAAGAGTGTGGTTGAGAGCAGAAGAAGGCGTATTGAAATGGTTTGGACACATGGAGAGAATGAGAGGAAAGATTGACAAAGGGGATATATGAGTCAGAGGTGAAGGGTACAAGGAGAAGTGGGAGACCAAATTGGAGGTGGAAGGATGGAGTGAAAAAGATTTTGGGCAGTCGGAGCCTGAACATACAAGAGGGTGAAAGGAGTGCAAGGAATAGAGTGAGTTGGAACTATGTGGTATACCGGGGTGGACGTGCTGTCAGTAGATTGAACCAGGGCATGTGAAGCGTCTTGGGTAAACCATGGAAAGTTTTTTTGGGGCTTGGATGTGGAAAGGGAGCTGTGGTTTCGGTGCATTACACATGACAGCTAGAGACTGAGTGTGAACGAATGTGGCCTTTGTTGTCTTTTCCTAGCGCGCGCGCGGGGGGAGGGGAGTGCCAATGCATGTGTGGCGGGGTGGCGGCGGGAATGGATTAAGGCAGCACGTATGTATATGTACATATGTATATGTCTGTGTATGTATATGTATGTATACGTTGAAATGTATGATGCTATTAGCGTATGGCGAGGTGGCGACGGGAATGGATGAAGGCAGCAAGTATGTATATGTACACGTGTATATATGTATATGTCTGAAAAGGATCACAATTTTGCGCGTAATCAAGTAAATTCCTAGCTACGTCTCTTCCTTGTATATCAAGTGACTGTTATATTTCGTTCTTCTATCTCCCCTGATGATGTGATTATAACACGAAAGTGCACTTGAGAACTTATCGTGATTCATTTTCCCCGCGTACTCATAGGGAATATATGTGTCTGTATGTATACGTTGAAATGTATATGCATGTATATGTGCGTATGTGGGCGTATATGTATATACATATGTGGGTGGGTTGAGCCATTCTTTCGTCTGTTTCCTTGCGCTACCTCGCTAACGCGGGAGACGGTGACTAAGTATAATAAATAAATAAATATATGAATAAATATATATTATACTTATTTATACTTAATCGCCGTCTCCCGCGTTAGCGAGGTAGCGCAATGGAAGAGACGAAAGAATACCCCAATCTGAGCCTTCGAGGAGGATGAGCACTCCCCGCATGACTCCTTCCTCTGTTTTCCCTTTTAGAAAGTTGCATACAAGGAGGGGAATGTTTCGGCTTCCCACTCCCGCTCCCGTCCCCTTTAATCGCCGTCTACGACACGCGGGGAATACGTGGGAAGTATTCTTTCTCCCCTATCCCCAAGGATATATATATATATATATATATATATATATATATATATATATATATATATATATATATATATATATGTCAATTGGGAGGTAAGTTTGAATGGAGAAAAACTGGAGGAAGTAAAGTATTTTAGATATCTGGGAGTGGATATGGCAGCGGATGGAACCATGGAAGCGAAAGTGAATCATAGAGTAGGGGAGGGGGCGAAAATCCTGGGAGCCTTGAAGAATGTTTGGAAGTCGAGAACATTATCTCGGAAAGCAAAAATGGGTATGTTTGAAGGAATAGTGGTTCCAACAATGTTGTATGGTTGCGAGGCGTGGGCTATGGATAGAGTTGTGCGCAGGAGGATGGATGTGCTGGAAATGAGATGTTTGAGGACAATGTGTGGTGTGAGGTGGTTTGATCGAGTAAGTAACGTAAGGGTAAGAGAGATGTGTGGAAATAAAAAGAGCGTGGTTGAGAGAGCAGAAGAGGGTGTTTTGAAATGGTTTGGGCACATGGAGAGAATGAGTGAGGAAAGATTGACCAAGAGGATATATGTGTCGGAGGTGGAGGGAACGAGAAGTGGGAGACCAAATTGGAGGTGGAAAGATGGAGTGAATAAGATTTTGATTGATCGGGGCCTGAATATGCAGGAGGGTGAAACGCGGGCAAGGAATAGAGTGAAGTGGATCGATGTGGTATACCGGGGTTGACGTGCTGTCAATGGATTGAATCAGGGCATGTGAAGCGTCTAGGGTAAACCATGGAAAGTTCTGTGGGGCCTGGATGTGGAAAGGGAGCTGTGGTTTCGGGCATTATTACATGACAGCTAGAGACTGAGTGTGAACGAATGGGGCCTTTGTTGTCTTTTCCTAGCGCTACCTCGCAAACATGAGGGGGGAGGGGGATGTTATTCCATGTGTGGCGAGGTGGCGATGGAAATAAATAAAGGTAGACGGTATGAATTATGTACATGTGTATATATGTATATGTCTGTGTGTGTATATATATGTGTACATTGAGATGTATAGGTATGTATTTTTGCGTGTGTGGACGTGTATGTATATACATGTGTATGTGGGTGGGTTGGGCCATTTCTTTCGTCTGTTTCCTTGCGCTACCTCGCAAACACGGGAGACAGCGACAAAACAAAATAATAATATATATATATATATATATATATATATATATATATATATATATATATATATATATATATATATATATATGCTTTATTATGCTCACCGCCGTCTCCCGCGTCAGCGAGGTAGCGCAAGGAAAACAGACGAGGAATAGCTCAACCCACCCACATACATAAACGCCCACACACGCACATGTACATGCATATACATGGAGGTGCTCTGGACCTACTACACTGCCGCCATCAGATCGCTGGTTGACCACTGGGCTCCAGCACTCATTGGCCTGAGGGATGACCAAGTGACCAACATGGAGTTCATCCAAAATAATGTTCTCAGGACCATGCTGGGAGCTCCCATGTGGACCAGGATCTGCAAGCTGCAGATGGAGACTGGACTGCCACCCCTCGCAGCAGAGTCAGACAGATAACAGTGGCGACCCTAGCTAAGATCTGCAGGTCCAGCAAGCCCTACACCACGAAAGTCAAAATCCGGGCCGCCCATCACCGAGACCAAAGGACGCGAGGAACCTCCTGGTCGCACGTGGCGGCCAATATCATCCACGCCTACCAAGCGGAGACATCCATACTGCAGACGGAAGACGCACCACACCGTCGGTATAGTTTACCACCTCCATGGGACCCTCCACCAGCCACCTTCGCAGTTACAGCATTAGGAGACAAAGTCTAGCCTCCAGCAGAAAGACATCTGAAGACTGAGTCTGAGAGCCATGGCCACTGAGACGCCTGCTGGAGCTGTGGCATACTTCATAGACGGATCAGTGGACCAGACAGAGGAGGGAAGATCAGGAGCGGCCTTCCACATACAAGGTCACACTCGCCTCTGGAGGCTATCAAATGAAGCGCCAGCTACAAAAAGCAGCAAGGCTCCGGATCAAAAAGAAATTTCTGGACGCCTATAATGCCGGATCCATGTCAGTCAAGTGGTACATGGTGGCCACGTCATTGGAGCCACCATATAACGATGGAGACATGAGCAGGGATACCCTAGTCAATCTACGCCGTCTACGACTGGGGTACCAATGCAGCTGGCAAAGAACTGACGACGTCATAAAGGACTGCGTCTACTGTCAGGAGCCGTCAACGCGCCCACTGGAACACTACATGCTGGACTGTCAAGTGACACAAAGTCTCCGCGAAAGAGTCCCTGATTTCAGTGAGGAAGACCACGTACTACCAACGGCCTCACTACTACAGAGGATTCAAAGAAACCATATGGGACACCTACTATAGACCATAAGGGAATTCCCACCTCCCAAGTGAGAATAAATTAAGACTAGATTCTAACCACGGAACGGGCCGCCAACCGGCAAAGGCCCGTGTCGGACCAACAGGTCCCACGATCGTAACAACAACTTGGTGGTGATTTCTTCAGCCATCACGTGCCCAGCAGATGATGTAGGTTTTCCTTGTCTCAAACCCCGTAGCCACCTCTGCCCTAGATTCTAAGATGTTAGACTGTCGTGTCGGGTCTGAGTGTATCATTGTATTATAACTTGTCATGGAATTGCCCAACGAACAAATGTATCTTGTGTCATGATTCTGTAGTCAAATTGCCATAAAGGAAAGAGATCTCGTTTGAAATCGAATGTTGAATGTTAAAAGTGTTAACGAAAATATTTGTGCCGATTAGTGTGCTTTTTTATCTTGTGCTTTCTCTTTATTGTTATATAAGTTGTTCTAATACTGATGTTTAATTTAATCCCATAACTCTAAGATGGCAAATTCATTGGCGACCTTCCCAGGATCGTAACACATTCATTGGAGATCCTGCCAGGAACGTAACTATATATATATATATATATATATATATATATATATATATATATATATATATATATATATATATATATCATTTATTTATTTTGCTTTGTCGCTGTCTCCCGCGTTAGCGAGGTAGCGCAAGGAAACAGACAAAAGAATGGCCCAACCCACCCACATACACATGGTATATACATACATGTCCACACACGCAAATATACATACCTATACATCTCAATGTACACATATATATACACACACAGACATATACATATATACACATGTACATAATTCTTATTGTCTGCCTTTATTTATCCCCATCGCCACCCCGCCACACATGGAATAACAACCCCCTCCCCCCTCATGTGTGCGAGGTAGCGCTAGGAAAAGACAACAAAGGCCCCATTCGTTCGCACTCAGTCTCTGGCTGTCATGTAATAATGCACCGACACCACAGCTCCCTTTCCACATCCAGGCCCCACAGAACTTTCCATGGTTTACCCCAGACGCTTCACATGCCCTGGTTCAATCCATTGACAGCACGTCGACCCCGGTATACCACATCGTTCCAATTCACTCTATTCCTTGCACGCCTTTCACCCTCTTGCATGTTCAGGCCCCGATCACTCAAAATCTTTTTCACTCCATCTTTCCACCTCCTATTTGGTCTCCCACTTCTCGTTCCCTCCACCTCTGACACATATATCCTCTTTGTCAATCTTTCCTCACTCATTCTCTCCATGTGACCAAACCATTTCAAAACACCCTCTTCTGCTCTCTCAACCACACTCTTTTTATTTCCACACGTCTTTCTTACCCTTACATTACTTACTCGATCAAACCACCTCACACCACATATTGTCCTCAAACATCTCATTTCCAGCACATCCACCCTCCTGCACACAACTCTATCCATAGCCCACGCCTCGCAACCATAAAACATTGTTGGAACCACTATTCCTTCAGACATACCCATTTTTGCTTTCCGAGATAATGTTCTCGACTTCCAAACATTGCATTCAAATCACCCATCACTATAACCCAGTCTTGTGCATCAAAACCACTAACACACTCATTCAGCTGCTCCCAAAACACTTGCCTCTCATGATCTTTCTTCTCATGCCCAGGTGCATATGCACCAATAATCACCCATCTCTCTCCATCAACTTTCAGTTTTACCCATATCAATCTAGAATTTACTTTCTTACACTCTATCACATACTCCCACAACTCCTGTTTCAGGAGTAGTGCTACTTCTTCCCTTCCTCTTGTCCTCTCACTAACCCCTGACTTTATTCCCAAGACATTCCCAAACCACTCTTCCCCTTTACCCTTGAGCTTCGTTTCACTCAGAGCCAAAACATCCAGGTTCCTTTCCTCAAACATACTACCTATCTCTCCTTTTTTCTCATCTTGGTTACATCCACACACATTTAGACACCCCAATCTGAGCCTTCGAGGAGGATGAGCACTCCCTGCGTGACTCCTTCTTCTGTTTCCCCTTTTAGAAAGTTAAAATACAAGGAGGGGTGGGTTTCTGGCCCCCCGCTCCCGTTCCCTATAGTCGCCTTCTATATATATATATATATATATATATATATATATATATATATATATATATATATATATATATGCCTTCTCCAGATCCTTAAATGCTACATACAAATCCATTTGCTTTTCTAAGTATTTCTCACATACATTCTTCAAAGAAAACACCTGATCCACGCATAGATAGAGTTGATAGAGATGCTCTGTGGATTGTATTAAGAATATATGGTGTGGGAGGCAAGTTGTTAGAAGCAGTGAAATTTTCTATCGAGGATGTAAGGCATGTGTACGTGTAGGAAGAGAGGAAAGTGATTGGTTCTCAGTGAATGTAGGTTTGCGGCAGGGGTGCGTGATGTCTCCATGGTTGTTTAATTTCTTTATGGATGGGGTTGTTAGGGAGGTGAATGCAAGAGTTTTGGAAAGAGGGGCAAGTATGAAGTCTGTTGTGGATGAGAGAGCTTCGGAAGTGAGTCAGTTGTTGTTCGCTGATGATACAGCGCTGGTGGCTGATTCATGTGAGAAACTGCAGGAGCTGGTGACTGAGTTTGGTAAAGTGTGTGAAAGAAGAAAGTTAAGAGTAAATGTGAATAAGAGCAAGGTTATTAGGTACAGTAGGGTTGAGGGTCAAGTCAATTGGGAGGTAAGTTTGAATGTAGGTTTCTGGCAGGGGTGCGTGATGTCTCCATGGTTGTTTAATTTGTTTATGGATGGGGTTGTTAGGGAGGTGAATGCAAGAGTTTTGGAAAGAGGGGCAAGTATGAAGTCTGTTGTGGATGAGAGAGCTTCGGAAGTGAGTCAGTTGTTGTTCGCTGATGATACAGCGCTGGTGGCTGATTCATGTGAGAAACTGCAGGAGCTGGTGACTGAGTTTGGTAAAGTGTGTGAAAGAAGAAAGTTAAGAGTAAATGTGAATAAGAGCAAGGTTATTAGGTACAGTAGGGTTGAGGGTCAAGTCATTTGGGAGGTTAGTTTGAATGGAGAAAAACTGGAGGAAGTAAAGTGTTTTAGATATCTGGGAGTGGATCTGGCAGCGGATGGAACCATGGAAGCGGAAGTGAATCATAGGGTGGGGGAGGGGGCGAAAATCCTGGGAGCCTTGAAAAATGTGTGGAAGTCGAGAACATTATCTTGGAAAGCAAAAATGGGTATGTTTGAAGGAATAGTGGTTCCAACAATGTTGTATGGTTGCGAGGCGTGGGCTATGGATAGAGTTGTGCACAGGAGGGTGGATGTGCTAGAAATGAGATGTTTGAGGACAATGTGTGGTGTGAGGTGGTTTGATCGAGTAAGTAATGTAAGGGTAAGAGAGATGTGTGGAAATGAAAAGAGTGTGGTTGAGAGAGCAGAAGAGGGTGTTTTGAAATGGTTTGGGCACATGTAGAGAATGAGTGAGGAAAGATTGACCAAGAGGATATATGTGTCGGAGGTGGAGGAAACGAGGAGAAGTGGGTGACCAAATTGGAGGTGGAAAGATGGAGTGAAAAAGATTTTGAGTGATCGGGGCCTGAACATGCAGGAGTGTGAAAGGCGGGCAAGGAATAGAGTGAATTGGATCGATGTGGTATACCGGGGTTGACGTGCTGTCAGTGGATTGAATTAGGGCATGTGAAGCGTCTGGGGTAAACCATGGAAAGTTGTGTGTGGCCTGGATGTGGAAAGGGAGCTGTGGTTTCAGGGCATTATTGCGTGACAGCTGGAGAGTGAGTGTGAACGAATGGGGCCTTTGTTGTCTTTTCCTAGTGCTACCTCGCACACGAGGGGGGAGGGGGATGGTATTCAATGTGTGGCGAGGTGGCGATGGGAATGAATAGGGGCAGGCAGTGTGAATTGTGTGCATGGGTATATATGTATGTGTCTGTGTGTGTATATATATGTGTAAATTGAGATGTATAGGTATGTATATCTGCGTGTGTGGGCGTGTGTGTGTGTACATTGTGTATGGGGGTGGGTTGTGTTATTTCTTTCGTCTGTTTCCATGCGCTACCTCGCAAACGCGGGAGACAGCAACAAAGCAAAATAAAGAAATGAAAAAATATATATATATATATATATATATATATATATATATATATATATATATATATATATATATATATATATATATATATATATATTTTCATTCATACTATTCGCCATTTCCCGCTCTAGCGAGGTAGCATTAAGAGCAGAGGACTGAGCCTGTGAGGAAATATCCTCACTTGGCCCCCTTGTCTGTTACATTTTTTGGAAATTCAAAAAACAAGAGGGGAGGATTTCCAGCCCCCCGCTCCCTCCTGTTTAAGTCGCCTTCTACGACACGCAGGGAATGCGCAGGAAGTATTCTTTCTCCCCATATCCCTAGGTATATATATATATATATATATTTTTTTTTTTTTTTTTTTTTTTTTTTTTTGCTGTCTCCCGCGTTTGCGAGGTAGTGCAAGGAAACAGACGAAAGAAATGGCCCAACCCACCCCCATACACATGCCTTGATTCAATCCACTGACAGCACATCAACCCCGGTATACCACATCGCTCCAATTCACTCTATTCTTTGCCCTCCTTTCACCCTCCTGCATGTTCAGGCCCCGATCACACAAAATCTTTTTCACTCCATCTTTCCACCTCCAATTTGGTCTCCCTCTTCTCCTCGTTCCCTCCACCTCCGACACATATATCCTCTTGGTCAATCTTTCCTCACTCATTCTCTCCATGTGACCAAACCATTTCAAAACACCCTCTTCTGCTCTCTCAACCACGCTCTTTTTATTTCCACACATCTCTCTTACCCTTACGTTACTTACTCGATCAAACCACCTCACACCACACATTGTCCTCAAACATCTCATTTCCAGCACATCCATCCTCCTGCGCACAACTCTATCCATAGTCCACGCCTCGCAACCATACAACATTGTTGGAACCACTATTCCTTCAAACATACCCATTTTTGCTTTCCGAGATAATGTTCTCGACTTCCACACATTCTTCAAGGCTCCCAGAATTTTCGCCCCCTCCCCCACCCTATGATCCACTTCCGCTTCCATGGTTCCATCCGCTGCCAGATCCACTCCCAGATATCTAAAACACTTCACTTCCTCCAGTTTTTCTCCATTCAAACTCACCTCCCAATTGAATTGACCCTCAACCCTACTGTACCTAATAACCTTGCTCTTATTCACATTTACTCTTAACTTTCTTCTTTCACACACTTTACCAAACTCAGTCACCAGCTTCTGCAGTTTCTCACATGAATCAGCCACCAGCGCTGTATCATCAGCGAACAACAACTGACTCACTTCCCAAGCTCTCTCATCCCCAACAGACTTCATACTTGCCCCTCTTTCCAAAACTCTTGCATTCACCTCCCTAACAACCCCATCCATAAACAAATTAAACAACCATGGAGACATCACACACCCCTGCCGCAAACCTACATTCACTGAGAACCAATCACTTTCTTCTCTTCCTACACGTACACATGCCTTACATCCTCGATAAAAACTTTTCACCGCTTCTAACAACTTGCCTCCCACACCATATATTCTTAATACCTTCCACAGAGCATCTCTATCAACTCTATCATATGCCTTCTCCAGATCCATAAATGCTACATACAAATCCATTTGCTTTTCTAAGTATTTCTCACATACATTCTTCAAAGCAAACACATGATCCACACATCCTCTACCACTTCTGAAACCACACTGCTCTTCCCCAATCTGATGCTCTGTACATGCCTTCACCCTCTCAATCAATACCCTCCCATATAATTTGCCAGGAATACTCAACAAACTTATACCTCTGTAATTTGAGCACTCATCCCCTTTGCCTTTGTACAATGGCACTATGCACGCATTCCGCCAATCCTCAGGCACCTCACCATGAGTCATACATACATTAAATAACCTTACCAACCAGTCAACAATACAGTCACCCCCTTTTTTAATAAATTCCACTGCAATACCATCCAAACCTGCTGCCTTGCCGGCTTTCATCTTCCGCAAAGCTTTTACTACCTCTTCTCTGTTTACCAACTCATTTTCCCTAACCCTCGCACTTTGCACACCACCTCGACCAAAACACCCTATATCTGCCACTCTATCATCAAACACATTCAACAAACCTTCAAAATACTCACTCCATCTCCTTCTCACATCACCACTACTTATTATCACCTCCCCATTTGCGCCCTTCACTGAAGTTCCCATTTGTTCCCTTGTCTTACGCACTTTATTTACCTCCTTCCAGAACATCTTTTTATTCTCCCTAAAATTTAATGATACTCTCTCACCCCAACTCTCATTTGCCCTTTTTTTCACCTCTTGCACCTTTCTCTTGACCTCCTGTCTCTTTCTTTTATAGGTCTCCCACTCAATTTCATTTTTTCCCTGAAAAAATCGTCCAAATGCCCCTCTCTTCTCTTTCACTAATACTCTTACTTCTTCATCCCACCACTCACTACCCTTTCTAATCAACCCACCTCCCACTCTTCTCATGCCACAAGCATCTTTTGCGCAATCCATCACTGATTCCCTAAATACATCCCATTCCTCCCCCACTCCCCTTACTTCCATTGTTCTCACCTTTTTCCATTCTGTACTCAGTCTCTCCTGGTACTTCCTCACACAAGTCTCCTTCCCAAGCTCACTTACTCTCACCACCCTCTTCACCCCAACATTCACTCTTCTTTTCTGAAAACCCATACAAATCTTCACCTTAGCCTCCACAAGATAATGATCAGACATCCCTCCAGTTGCAACTCTCAGCACATTAACATCCAAAAGTCTCCCTTTCGCGCGCCTGTCAATTAACACGTAATCCAATAACGCTCTCTGGCCATCTCTCCTACTTACATAAGTATACTTATGTATATCTCGCTTTTTAAACCAGGTATTCCCAATCATCAGTCCTTTTTCAGCACATAAATCTACAAGCTCTTCACCATTTCCATTTACAACACTGAACACCCCATGTATACCAATTATTCCCTCAACTGCCACATTACTCACCTTTGCATTCAAATCACCCAACACTATAACCCGGTCTCGTGCATCAAAACCACTAACACACTCATTCAGCTGCTCCCAAAACACTTGCCTCTCATGATCTTTCTTCTCATGCCCAGGTGCATATGCACCAATAATCACCCATCTCTCTCCATCAACTTTCAGTTTTACCCATATTAATCGAGAATTTACTTTCTTACATTCTATCACATACTTCCACAACTCCTGTTTCAGGAGTACTGCTACTCCTTCCCTTGCTCTTGTCCTCTCACTAACCCCTGACTTTACTCCCAAGACATTCCCAAACCACTCTTCCCCTTTACCCTTGAGCCTCGTTTCACTCAGAGCCAAAACATCCAGGTTCCTTTCCTCAAACATACTACCTATCTCTCCTTTTTTCACATCTTGGTTACATCCACACACATTTAGGCACCCCAATCTGAGCCTTCGAGGAGGATGAGCACTCCCCGCGTGACTCCTTCTTCTGTTTCCCATTTTAGAAAGATATATATATATATATATATATATATATATATATATATATATATATATATATATATATATATATATATATATATATGATTTGCCAGGAATACTCAACAAACTTATACCTCTGTAATTTGAGCACTCACTCTTATCCCCTTTGCCTTTGTACAGTGGCACTATGCACGCATTCCACCAATCCTCAGGCACCTCACCATGAGTCATACATACATTAAATAACCTTACCAACCAGTCAACAATACAGTCACCCCCTTTTTTAATAAATTCCACTGCAATACCATCCAAACCTGCTGCCTTGCCGGCTTTCATCTTCCGCAAAGCTTTTACTACCTCTTCTCTGTTTACCAAATCATTTTCCCTAACCCTCGCACTTTGCACACCACCTCGACCAAAACACCCTATATCTGCCACTCTATCATCAAACACTTTCAACAAACCTTCAAAATACTCACTCCATCTCCTTCTCACATCACCACTACTTGTTATCACCTCCCCATTTGCACCCTTCACTGAAGTTCCCATTTGCTCCCTTGCCTTACGCACTTTATTTACCTCCTTCCAGAACATCTTTTTATTCTCCCTAAAATTTAATGATACTCTCTCACCCCAACTCTCATTTGCCCTTTTTTTCACCTCTTGCACCTTTCTCTTGACATCCTGTCTCTCTTTTATACGTCTCCCACTCAATTTCATTTTTTCCCTGCAAAAATCGTCCAAATGCCTCTCTCTTCTCTTTCACTAATACTCTTACTTCTTCATCCCACCACTCACTACCCTTTCTAATCAACCCACCTCCCACTCTTCTCATGCCACAAGCATCTTTTGCGCAATCCATCACTGATTCCCTAAATACATCCCATTCCTCCCCCACTCCCCTTACTTCCATTGTTCTCACCTTTTTCCATTCTGTACTCAGTCTCTCCTGGTACTTCCTCACACAAGTCTCCTTCCCAAGCTCACTTGATTGAGAGGGTGAAGGCATGTACAGAGCATCAGATTGGGGAAGAGCAGTGTGGTTTCAGAAGTGGTAGAGGATGTGTGGATCAGGTGTTTGCTTTGAAGAATGTATGTGAGAAATACTTAGAAAAGCAAATGGATTTGTATGTAGCATTTATGGATCTGGAGAAGGCATATGATAGAGTTGATAGAGATGCTCTGTGGAAGGTATTAAGAATATATGGTGTGGGAGGCAAGTTGTTAGAAGCAGTGAAAAGTTTTTATCGAGGATGTAAGGCATGTGTACGTGTAGAAAGAGAGGAGAGTGATTGGTTCTCAGTGAATGTAGGTTTGCGGCAGGGGTGTGTGATGTCTCCATGGTTGTTTAATTTGTTTATGGATGGGGTTGTTAGGGAGGTGAATGCAAGAGTTTTGGAAAGAGGGGCAAGTATGAAGTCTGTTGGGGATGAGAGAGCTTGGGAAGTGAGTCAGTTGTTGTTCGCTGATGATACAGCGCTGGTGGCTGATTCATGTGAGAAACTGCAGAAGCTGGTGACTGAGTTTGGTAAAGTGTGTGAAAGAAGAAAGTTAAGAGTAAATGTGAATAAGAGCAAGGTTATTAGGTACAGTAGGGTTGAGGGTCAAGTCAATTGGGAGGTGAGTTTGAATGGAGAAAAACTGGAGGAAGTGAAGTGTTTTAGATATCTGGGAGTGGATCTGGCAGCGGATGGAAACATGGAAGCGGAAGTGGATCATAGGGTGGGGGAGGGGGCGAAAATTCTGGGAGCCTTGAAGAATGTGTGGAAGTCGAGAACATTATCTCGGAAAGCAAAAATGGGTATGTTTGAAGGAATAGTGGTTCCAACAATGTTGTATGGTTGCGAGGCGTGGACTATGGATAGAGTTGTGCGCAGGAGGATGGATGTGCTGGAAATGAGATGTTTGAGGACAATGTGTGGTGTGAGGTGGTTTGATCGAGTAAGTAACGTAAGGGTAAGAGAGATGTGTGGAAATAAAAAGAGCGTGGTTGAGAGAGCAGAAGAGGGTGTTTTGAAATGGTTTGGTCACATGGAGAGAATGAGTGAGGAAAGATTGACCAAGAGGATATATGTGTCGCAGGTGGAGGGAACGAGGAGAAGAGGGAGACCAAATTGGAGGTGGAAAGATGGAGTGAAAAAGATTTTGTGTGATCGGGGCCTGAACATGCAGGAGGGTGAAAGGAGGGCAAGGAATAGAGTGAATTGGAGCGATGTGGTATACCGGGGTTGACGTGCTGTCAGTGGATTGAATCAAGGCATGTGAAGCGTCTGGGGTAAACCATGGAAAGCTGTGTAGGTATGTATATTTGCGTGTGTGGACGTATGTAATACATGTGTATGGGGGTGGGTTGGGCCATTTCTTTAGTCTGTTTCCTTGCGCTACCTCGCAAACGCGGGAGACAGCGACAAAGCAAAAAAAAAAATATATATATATATATATATATATATATATATATATATCCCTGGGGATAGGGGATTAAGAATACTTCCCATGTATTCCCTGCGTGTCGTAGAAGGCGACTAAAAGGGGAGGGAGCGGGGGGCTGGAAATCCTCCCCTCTCTTTTTTTTTTTTTTTTTTTTTTTTTTTTTTTTTCCAAAAGAAGGAACAGAGAATTGGGCCAGGTAAGGGTATTCCCTCAAAGGCCCAGTCCTCTGTTCTTAATGCTACCTCGCTAATGCGGGAAATGGCGAATAGTTTAAAAGAAAAATATATATATATATATATATATATATATATATATATATATATATATATATATTGTGTGCATGGGTATCCCTGGGGATAGGGGATTAAGAATACTTCCCACGCATTCCTCACGTGTCGTAGAAGGCGACTAAAGGGGACGGGAGCGAGGGGCCAGAAACCCTCCCCTCCTTGTATTTTAACTTTCTAAAAGGGGAAACAGAAGAAGGAGTCACGCAAGGAGTGCTCATCCTCCTCGAAGGCTCAGATTGGGGTGTCTAAATGTGTGTGGATGTAACCAAGATGAGAAAAAAGGAGAGATAGGTTGTATGTTTGAGGAAAGGAACCTGAATGTTTTGGCTCTGATTGAAACGAAGCTAAAGGGTAAAGGGGAAGAGTGGTTTGGGAATGTCTTGGGAGTAAAGTCAGGGGTTAGTGAGAGGGCAAGAGCAAGGGAAGGAGTAGCACTACTCCTGAATCAGGAGTTGTGGGAGTATGTGATAGAGTGTAAGAAAGTAAATTCTAGATTGATATGGGTAAAACTGAAAGTTGATGGAGAGAGATGGGTGATTATTGGTGCATATGCACCTGGGCATGAGAAGAAAGATCATGAGAGGCAAGTGTTTTGGGAGCAGCTGAATGAGTGTGTTAGTGGTTTTGATGCACAAGACTGGGTTAGTGTGATGGGTGATTTGAATGCAAAGGTGAGTAATGTGGCAGTTGAGGGAATAATTGGTATAGATGGAGTGTTCAGTGCTGTAAATGGAAATGGTGAAGAGCTTGTAGATTTATGTGCTGAAAAAGGACTGGTGATTGGGAATACCTGGTTTAAAAAGCGAGATATACATAAGTATACGTATGTAAGTAGGAGAGATGGCCAGAGAGCGTTATTGGATTACGTGTTAATTGATAGACGCACGAAAGAGAGACTTTTGGATGTTAATGTGCTGAGAGGTGCAACTGGAGGGATGTCTGATCATTATCTTGTGGAAGCAAAGGTGAAGATTTGTGGGGGTTTTCAGAAAAGAAGAGAGAATGTTGGGGTGAAGAGAGTGGTGAGAGTAAGTGAGCTTGGGAAGGAGACTTGTGTGAGGAAGTACCAGGAGAGACTAAGTACAGAATGGAAAAAGGTGAGAACAAAGGAGGTAAGGGGAGTGGAGGAGGAATGGGATGTATTTAGGGAAGCAGTGATGGCTTGCGCAAAAGATGCTTGTGGCATGAGAAGCGTGGGAGGTGGGTTGATTAGAAAAGGTAGTGAGTGGTGGAATGAAGAAGTAAGATTATTAGTGAAAGAGAAGAGAGAGGCATTTGAACGATTTTTGCAGGGAAAAAATGCAAATGAGTGGGAGAGGTATAAAAGAAAGAGGCAGGAGGTCAAGAGAAAGGTGCAAGAGGTGAAAAAGAGGGCAAATGAGAGTTGGGGTGAGAGAGTATCATTAAATTTCAGGGAGAATAAAAAGATGTTTTGGAAGGAGGTAAATAAAGTGCGTAAGACAAGGGAGCAAATGGGAACTTCAGTGAAGGGGGCTAATGGGGAGATGATAACAAGTAGTGGTGATGTGAGAAGGAGATGGAGTGAGTATTTTGAAGGTTTGTTGAATGTGTTTGATGATAGAGTGGCAGATGTGGGGTGTCTTGGTCGAGGTGGTGTGCAAAGTGAGAGGGTTAGGGAAAATGATTTGGTAAATAGAGAAGAGGTAGTAAAAGCTTTACGGAAGATGAAAGCCGGCAAAGCAGCAGGTTTGGATGGCATTGCAGTGGAATTTATTAAAAAAGGGGGTGACTGTATTGTTGACTGATTGGTAAGGTTATTTAATGTATGTATGATTCATGGTGAGGTGCTTGAGGATTAGCGGAATGCTTGCATAGTGCCACTGTACAAAGGCAAAGGGGATAAGAGTGAGTGCTCAAATTACAGAGGTATAAGTTTGTTGAGTATTCCTGGTAAATTATATGGGAGGGTATTGATTGAGAGGGTGAAGCCATGTACAGAGCATCAGATTGGGGAAGAGCAGTGTGGTTTCAGAAGTGGTAGATGATGTGTGGATCATGTGTTTGCTTTGAAGAATGTATGCGAGAAATACTTAGAAAAACAAATGGATTTGTATGTAGCATTTATGGATCTGGAGAAGGCATATGATAAGAGTTGATAGAGATGCTCTGTGGAAGGTATTAAGAATATATGGTGTGGGAGGCAAGTTGTTAGAAGCAGTGAAAAGTTTTTATCGAGGATGTAAGGCATGTGTACGTGTAGGAAGAGAGGAAAGTGATTGGTTCTCAGTGAATGTAGGTTTGCGGCAGGGGTGTGTGATGTCTCCATGGTTGTTTAATTTGTTTATGGATGGGGTTGTTAGGGAGGTGAATGCAAGAGTTTTGGAAAGAGGGGCAAGTATGCAGTCTGTTGGGGATGAGAGAGCTTGGGAAGTGAGTCAGTTGTTCGCTGATGATACAGCGCTGGTGGCTGATTCATGTGAGAAACTGCAGAAGCTGATGACTGAGTTTGGTAAGGTGTGTGAAAGAAAAACCTTAAGAGTAAATGTGAATAAGAGCAAGGTTATTAGGTACAGTAGGGTTGTGGGTCAAGTCAATTGGGAGGTAAGTTTGAATGGAGAAAAACTGGAGGAAGTGAAGTGTTTTAGATATCTGGGAGTGGATTTGGCAGCGGATGGAACCATGGAAGTGGAAGTGAATCATAGGGTGGGGGAGGGACCGAAAATTCTGGGAGCCTTGAAGAATGTGTGGAAGTCGAGAATATTATCTCGGAAAGCAAAAATGGGTATGTTTGAAGGAATAGTGGTTCCAACAATGTTGTATGGTTGCGAGGCGTGGGCTATGGATAGAGTTGAGCGGAGGAGTGTGGATGTGCTGGAAATGAGATGTTTGAGGACAATATGTGGTGTGAGGTGGTTTGATCAATTAAGTAATGTAAGGGTAAGAGAGATGTGTGGTAATAAGAGTGTGGTTGAGAGAGCAGAAGAGGGTGTATTGAAATGGTTTGGTAACATGGAGAGAATGAGTGAGGAAATATTGACCAAGAGGATATATGTGTCGGAGGTGGAGGGAACGAGGAGACGTGGGAGACCAAATTGGAGGCGGAAAGATGGAATGAAAAAGATTTTGAGTGATCGGGGCCTGAACATGCAGGAGGGTGGAAGGCGTGCAAGGAATAGAGTGAATTGGAATGATGTGGTATACCGGGGTCGACGTGCTGTCAATGGATTGAACCAGGGCATGTGAAGCGTCTGGGGTAAACCATGGAAAGTTCTGTGGGGCCTGGATGTGGTAAGGGAGCTGTGGTTACGTTGCATTATTACATGACAGCTAGAGACTGAGTGTGAACGAATGGGGCCTTTGTTGTCTTTTCCTAGTGCTACCTCGCACACATGAGGGGGGAGGGGGTTGTTATTCCATGTGTGGCGAGGTGGCGATGGGAATGAATGAATATAGGCAGACTATGAATTATGTACATGTGTATAAATGTATATTCCTGTGTGTGTATATATATGTATACAGTAAGATGTATAGGTATGTATATTTGCGTGTGTGGACGTGTATGTATATACATGTATATGTGGGTGGGTTTGGCCATTCTTTCGTCTGTTTCCTTGCGCTACCTCGCTAATGCGGGAGACAGCGACAAAGCAAAATAAATAATAAAAAAAATTATTTTTTTGGTAAATTTGGTGATATGGAAAAAGATAAGTACTGGGTAGAAGAGTCAATGGATCCCTTAACAGAGTAAAGATGTGTAAGTACGGGAGTGAAGATAGGATTAAGAGACAGCATAGTCCTCCCAACCCTGACCTATGCAGCCAAAACATGGACTTGAAATAAGTCACAGAGGTCAAGAATCCAGGCCGTGGAAGAAGCACGTGGTAAGACGAGATGTAATGAAGAAATAAATGAGCAGGTATATGAGAGATGTGGTATGGCAGGGAATACAAAGGGTATGCATTGTAGAGTGGGTGAAATGTAATACTTTAAGGTGATTTGTGAATGTGGAAAGATTGCAAGATGGTGAGTTTACAAGGAGAGTGTATAATGGTACAATTAAAGAGTTTGGTGCGAGATGAAGACCACCTGTGACATGGGGAAATAGAGTGAAAGAGTGCTAGAGGGAGATTGCATGGAATAGTGTATATAAAGACAAGGATAGGTGGAAACTGTTTTGTCATGGCAGCTTCCTCGATGAGACTTCTTGGATGGAACGAGCATCAGAGATATAGATGGATAGATAGGACCAGGGGGTAAGAAATCCTTCCCTTGTATTTCAGTTTCCAAAAGATGAAACAGACGGAGGAGCCAACTGAGCAGCCTTTATCCCAAAAGACTCAGTCTGGGATGTCCAAATATGTATGAATGTAAACAAGATAAGAACAAAGTAAAGAAAGATTACCTGTTTGAGGAAAGGAACTTGGATATCCTGACTTTGAGTGAAACAAAGTTCAATTGCAAGGGGAAGAATGGTTTTGGAATGTCTCCCAGTAAAGTCATGTTGGTATGAGGACAAGAACTTAGGAAGGTGTAGCACTACTACTGAAGCAGGAATTGCATGATTTTGTGAAGGAGTGTACGGAAGTGAACTCCAGACTGATGTTGATAAAAATAAAATTAAATTACAGAGTTGGGTTATTATTAGTCTTTATGCACCTGGGCACAAGAAAGATGATGAAGAGAGGCGAGTGTTTTGGTAGCTGCTGAGTGAGCGAGTGAATGTATTAGTGATGGGTTTAAAGGTGAAAGTGAGTACTATAATGTGGCACTTGAGGGTATAATTAGGGGCATGAATTATTCAGTAAGGTGAACAGAACAGGTGAATAGCTTGTGAAGTTGTGTGCTGAAATAGGACTTGTGACTGGAAAAGAGGGGCATATATGAGGACACATAGATAAGAAAGAATGATGGTACACGGCATTACTAGATTACATCTTAACTGATAGATGAGCCAAAGAGAGACACTTTGCTGTAAATGTGCTGCAAGAAGCACCTGGTGGGATGTTTGATCATTACATGGTGGAAGCAAGGGTAAAGGTTTGAACAGATTCTTTGGAAAAGAGGAAATCATAGGAGTGAGAAAAGGGTTGTGAAAGTAATGGAGTTTGGAAAGGAGACTTGCATTAAGAAATACCCAGAAAGATTGACTGTAAAAGGGCAGAAATGTGAAAGTAAATGAAGTTAAAAGAATGGGTGAGAAATGGGAGACACTTAACTCATTACATATGAAATTAGTGACTGAATTTGAATGAATGAGACCACTGTGTGTTTGATCAAGACACTGCCTCACTAAATTGAGAAAGACAATCATCACATGAAAAATATACCAGAAATAGACATTTTTTTTGCTATATCCTGGAAAAGACAACTAGGGCATGCTTTAGCTGTTCAATTTTCCTTGAAAATGTATCTGAGATCTATCTTTGTGGTGGTGTGCACCATCATATCAAGTTCTATCCTCAAGTAGTATACTGTTTCTTTTTAGATACTACTACCCAGCTGGGTAAGTACTACTCCTGGACTGCTTTGTAAATTGAACAAAATTGGCTGGTTACCAATAGAATTGATGTAGTCCAAAGATATCATTTCATTTAATAACTTCATATGAGAACTAAGTTATGAACTCGGAAAATGATTAAATGAAATAAAGGCATACTCTTATTTTAAAAATACACTAATTTGGGAGTTCTTAGGGTTCAGTCAAACTTTTTTCTCTGCTTGTTTTCTTTATTTCTTGTGCCAGATTCTGTTTAAATACTCTGAGCAAATAAAACAAATTTTCAGTCATCACTTTCAGTCAGATCCTGTGTTAATAAACCATTAAGGGTGACTGCAATTTAAAAGTCAGGCTATCATAACAGCACTTTTATGTCTGGGAATGATACTTGAAGCAATATGGGCTCTGAAAAATGTGCTACTGAAATGTTGGAGGATGGAGTGTCAAGTTACATGTGACTGCTGACTATAACAAGTATGAGGAAATTAATATGGATTCCTGAGAAAGTTGCATCATAGGTGCGTTGCATGAAATTAGGTCCCTGCAGAAGTGCAGAGACTGAAACATGGCAGTTTATAATGATTCAGTATAAACAGGACAGTTACATCTTTCTGAAAACAGAAAAGAGCCTATTTCTTGCTCCATGGGGACAGCTAATTTAGATACTCATGTTTTTATTTTATGCTATTGTTCTTTCTTAGTTGCACACACAAAAATTTGCCTTATTGTTTCCACCATCTCTTGGAGAACAATGAAAAGTACCTGGAGACATATAATCATCTCAAATTCCAATGAAAAACAATTATGAACAACAGTAATATCTTTTTTCACTTGTATCATACAGTCTTCAAACAATCCTGCAATTATACTAACGCCTAAGTAAATACCTTGAACAAAAATCAAAATTTGGTTCAAAGATGCATTGACTGCTGCCATTTCCTGATATGTTAAAGTTATCAAGATTTTTCATTATAATATTTTATGATTACGGTTAAGTAAAATACTCATCCTCCTAAAACACGCCTTTCAAGTATATTCATGAGACAGGATGTCTTCTCAGTCCAAATATTGTGCATCCTGATCAGACTAACCACCAAAAGCTTTCAGCACACTAAGCTGTTAGTAGTACTGCATGATTCTTTCTGCAGTACATAGGAAGCTTATTATAATTGTCATAACTTCATAATTCAAGGAAATATGAGGTCAACAGGTCACCATTGCTAAACTTGCTAAGTATGTGGAAGAATCATTTATTTTCCAAGTCATAAATCCTTCTAGAAGCAACCTATGAAGATTTTAAATTAGCTTTCAATGCCACTCTATGTCATGGAAGCATTCCTTTTTCTTGTACCAAATTATCACTTACTTGGAGTTGGGATACATATATATGACAAAAAAGTAAACAAAGAACAAAAACCACTTAAATTTCTGTTAAAAAAAAATCCATGCATCTCAGCATACTTTTTAAAGCAAAATGACACAATTGCATACTTTAGGCACCGTCAGACTTGATATGAAAAGTGGAAAATAATTTGCACTTCAAAAATAGTTGTGCAACAAACATCAAGTTCAAAGAGACAACATTACTCTTATAACTTAAACAGTTGGAAAAATTGAGATACAAACAGTGATTATTACAATGATCCATGCAGAGATTGCTAAAACCGACAGTATAAAACATGCATACTTTGATGAATATAATCTTTTTAACACCATTATCTCTTGATATATACAAACTTCTGGTATTTTCTTTTGAACTGGCAACAGGAATCCAGTGTATATTTTTGAGATTTATCATTACCACACTGTTATGTTAGATTTTTAATCTACTGGACTTAAAAGATTATACTACAGAACATCATCATATCTAATTATAATGTGCTCCAGGTACATATTTTTAATTAACAGAATGTATGAGACCAGCTTAAGAATTATGCATTACACAAATTATGTATATGTTGTCACAGTCAGAGATGCCAAAGCCTTACTAACTATTGGCCATCACCAAAATATTCCTATCAGCCCTCTAATCCATAACAAAAATCAACAATTAGAGGTCGCAGTATTTTCCTTATATTTATGCAAATGTAGCCATCATTGGGTCATCAATGAGCTTGCAATGCACAGACCACAAGTCCTGAAAATATGAATAATACATTATTCATCAGCATCTGAAATACATTATAGAAAAAAATAATGAAATTCATATATATGCTCTAATTCTAATTAATCAAACCTGTGGATATTTTGAAGGAAGTTTGCCTTTGACTTTTTACCAATCCAAAAAGGATGAGAAAAATATTCTCTCCTAATAAGCTATATGTCATGACTCTTTAAATGGCATATTTACTAGTTATATTCAGCCTATTTCTTGTTCACATTCTACTTTTTTCACAAAAACTGCAGACATTTAATACACCACAAAAACCTCTCAAGGTAAATGTTTTAATACGACATAGTCATCACAGGATATACTGGAGGTCCTTGATATATGCAGGTTTGGCATAAATGATTTCACTATGTAATGATCTATTCCTATCAACAATTTATTAAGTTAGGGAAAATTTCAGTCTTATATGACTATCCAGTACAGGTGAAATGTGCAACACCTAGCTCTGACTAGCTGCTGCTCAGTCATTATGCATGGTGTATTGATTTCATTATGTGATAACCCTAATATGGCCAACAACTGTATTGCTCATTGGATGTAGTATCACCCACCACTACCACCTCATCTCTCTAAGCCTAAGTACAGTAAAACCTGTTATCCATAATTTGAGATGACAAAATGTTTACAACAACATATGTTTTTCAATTTTGATTGACACCCCTCAATTATATGAAAACAATCAAAAAATTAAAAAAGTTCAGTAAAAATACTTCAGATTGCATGTGCACCGAGCTGTAGCAATTTGTGTACTCACCACCTACTGTTTTGTGGCTCTGGTGATTGTTTACTGTCTCCCTTGTGCTTTCTGGCACAGTGTTGTGTGCTGGTCTTGCACATTTGTGTAATTTTTGCACCCTGGACTGTTAAGGAAAATGGCCCCTTACAAGCATTGTCAGCAATTGCATGACAGCTCCCTGAAGCCATCTGCATTTTGCAAGAAGCACAAGAGGAATGTTTTAAGCCTTAAAAAAATGGAGTTATGCAAACAGCTCTCTAAGAGTGAGTCCAAGGTGGCACTTATGAAGTACTTCAACATCAGCATGACAACTATTGACGACATCACCACGCAGCAGAAGAAGATTGAGGCACTTGGTATAGTTCATCTGCATACATATATTATTTCCCCATTGTGCAATATTTACAAATTGGTACAGTATTTTGAAATATTACAATTTCTGAACTATTTGATATTAAAAAAATTGAATAACCAGAAACTTTATCTGAAATGGCTGATTCCCTCAAGTATTTCAGATAACAGGTTTTTCTTTTATCTACTTTTGCTGGTATATGCTCATGTCATATTGTAATATGTTCTCTTTGTCTTCTTTTTCTCCAAAACAGAAATGTCTTATTTAATCAGATGACTGGTGCCTGAATGTCAGGAAAGGTGCAGAGATGAGTTACAGATTTATACAGATTAGCCTAAGAGGTGTAGAAATGAGTTACAGATTAGTACAAATTACCCTAAGACACACAACCTTAACTTTTATATCTAATTAGCCTTTTTATGTAAGATTTTGATTTATATGCATTTCTTTTTCATTTTCTTTTTGTGGGGGAAAGCAAGTTTTTCAAATTAAAAGGACCCATCCCATGTATTTGTAAACTATGTAATAAAAGTTACAAAAAAACGTTAATTGATCTATATCACACTATGGCTGAAGTCTTATATGAAAACAAACTAAAAAAAATAATTTTGAAACTCTAATCATGATTATATTTCTTGTTGGGTGTTTCTCCAGAATTTTTCCTAGAAGAAAACTGCATATGAATATCTAAAACCAATGAAAAATACACCCAGTATACCTATTAATAACATCAGAAATACAGTACAGTACTACACTTTTGCACTGAAAGATCTAGATATACTGGCAGCTTACAAACAATATTACATAAATATTTGGAAAAACTTAAACCACAACATGAGCATTTATAAAATGAAAGCATAGTCTCAAAAGAAATGTAAAATACCAAAAAATGCTGTTACCCATTTACAAAACTTATTTTGGCAAATAGACATTATCATCTATTAAGTGAACTAGCATATACAGCACTTTAGTTAATGATCAAAGATTTATTTGTAAAGGTCACTTTCATTAACACTATGCTGAATAGGAATACAGTACATAAGAATTTAAAGCCTACATGTTTGCTCCTTGATGACTGAAATTTATCACAACTAACTTTATATGACCTGTTTCATAACAGCCTCATCTACAAGTGGTGTGGGAAATTTTAATGCATTCTAGTAAATTGAGATTTTTATTATACTATAAGACTAAATATCATCATACGCAATCCATACACAGTGCAAATCCTGATTTTTCTTCATCTTCCCCAACTGTCTTACCTCATGTAATTTTCAAGTCCAAGATGCAGGTTACTCTTTTACCTGTGTTACACTAATTTCAAAAAATTTTCTGGCAAATTTATGTTTAAGCATTGCTCTACACAAATAATATATCACAAAAGCTAATTATGCAAATATCTAAGTACTGTATTTATTTTTTAAAAGGGTTATACATTATTTGCTAAGTTTTGATTGCAAATAACAGTTTATCAGACATTTAAAAGTAACATGAACAAATACCACATGAAGGACCAACTACGCTTCTACTACTTGCAACTGCATACCATTTAACCTGGGGTGGATAAATGTATAAAGCATCCCATAACATTCATATATTGTAATATGATGAAGTGAAAAATATTTTTCACACAAACCATGCTACATTGATTTATATATATTCAATCTACACATAAAATGAGTTGTAGGATGAAACTTATCTTTTCATATAGCCTTTGAATCTCACACAAAACACTGTACACAACCATTTTCCTGATATTTCTCAAATCACTGCTCACAACCATTTTCTGATATCATTTCTGAAATTAACATAATCCTTGTCAGCTCATTCAGTAGCCTACCCTGTCTGATGTTTCCCTTCCGACCATTAGCCAGAGCATTAAAAATTTTCTTTAACATCTTCAGTCAAAAATTTCATTAGCCATACCATCTTAATAGGCTTTCATTCTTGGAAAAGTCTTTTAATAACTTTTCACCTTCATTCTTTTTATCACACTTCATCACCATACCAGTTTCCAAATTATTACTTAGATTATTTACCTTTACTCTGCTCTTATTTACAAATCTGTGTTCTTAGGCAGACAAAAGTTTCACATCCATACAGTATTTTTCTCTTTCAAATATCTGTCTTTCTACTCTAAGCACACTCTGATCTATGAGTTTTGGATCTCTTTCTCACACAAATAACCTCAAAAGGATGCAATGGTCTATTGCCATTTGACTTCCTTTGTATACAACAAAAAGTTGGGGAGACTTTAGGCTAAATTGAATTTCACATGCAAAGTAAAACCTATTGGCTGGATATAGATGACAATCCAAATGAAGCAAAAGTCACTGAGACATGTCATCAACCTATCCATTATATGTCAAAGTGAAACATGGACTTTCAAGTTCATAAAAGTAATTCTTACTTTTTCATTTTATGCACATATTGCCAAGTGGAACCAACATATGACCTCCATACAAAAAAATTTCATTGCATCTGATCCTTAATCATTCAACTTGCATCTTCTAAAATATCCTTACCTGCAGTCCTAATAAATTCTCTCTACATCTACACATGTCGTCTGCATTGTTTAACAGCATTCAGTAGTGTCCCATGCCCACTTTATAGAGTCAGAACTTCCCTGTGTGCTTTCTTATCTTTATCATATGTCTTTTCTACAAACATAAATGTTGCATATGCCTTTTTCTCTCATAGTTTCTTTACTACTTGTCTACATGAAAAATCTGAGTTTAAACATCCCTTCCTAAATCCACTTGTTGCTTATCAACATGAATCTTATTAACATGATCACTATTCTCCATACACCTTTTCACATGTACTGTACAAGGAAAACATTCCTTTATAATTCTTCCATGTATTTTTATTTCCCTTTGGCTCTTCAACAAACACCCAAGCAAGCTTCCATAAACACTTTCCAGATCCATACCACAGTACCTACACCTCCAATCTTTACCATCTTGCTCAACACTCCACCTAAACTCCTAGATTATCTATTCTTCATGGGCTTTATATTCATCTTACTTCCTCCATTGTAATATTTTCCTCTCCCAGACGCCTATTTTTTCTCTCCTACTTATACTCTTTTTCACTGTCAACTCAGTTTTTTACAGTACTCTATCTATCTCTTGAACATATTCTTTGTTACTTGCATTCTCCTTGGTGTGCCTAATAAAGTTTCACTCCTTACACATAATTCTTTTATTTACATCCTTCCTGAATAGCATCTTTTTTTTTTTTAATTCTTTAATTATAATCTGAAATCCTCATTTGCCTTCCTTTTATTCATACATACCATCCATTTAACCCTTTTGCTAAGGGCTTTACTGAACATACTACACTGCCTTCCATTCCTCACTATTTTCTGGCATGTTTAGCTTCTAATTCCAAACTCTTTTTTTTTCCCTCCAACTTAATTCAGTATTCACTCCATTATGCTTTACCCCTCTTCCCATATGCAATGGTGTGTGCCTCCTTAGTAGCCTTCAATCATCCCCCTAGTTGACTTTGTTGTTGCATCTATAAAGGTATCCCTTGTTATAGCACAATTTATGCATCCATCTTTCACTGGTCCTGACTCTTGCTTATTGAAAATATATATATAATGGATTTGCAAGGTAGCTATCTGTTTGAGGGAGGAAAGTGGAACATATCTGTATTGTCTCATCACTATCAGCTTCGGTAGTGCATACTATTTACTGTGAGTGAATTAACTCTCTTGAAGTGTACAAGTCTGCCAGAACTTGATTAAAAATTGCCAGTCGTAGACAATTCACCATTTAGATTTTATCTTCAGAGAGACATCTTGACTTTCTCTTGAAATATATGTGTTTAGAGGAATGCTTCTTTGGTTCTGATTTTCAATCCAAATACTCTTAAGTTTTTCCCATTTCATCCATTATTAAACTTCCAATTAAAGTCTTACCACTCACCCTTACTTTTTATTTAATCTAAATTCAACTAAATCCAGAATTTACAGCTACAGTTACCTGATCATCTTGCTGAAGATGTATGATCTAATTCAATTTCACTTTTAAAGTAATACCTGTACCAGCAGGAGAGAAAGGCTTTTTCACTTGATATGTTTTGGGTTAAATTATTGATGCCAATACTTTGTAAAATGATCACAATTACTTCATAGCAGCTATTATTTCCACAGAACAATTAAGTAATGTAGTGCATACCTCATATGAATTTTCATCAATTTAGGATGGACCTTTACTTTACATCATTTAACAGGCCATTAAAAAAGACTGCTGAATAAATATTTTAGCCTAAAACTATACACATTATCTGAAATGATGTTCACCAAGAAAAAAAATTATAAAATATCTCCATATTAAAAGTTATTCAAGAAAATACCCAAAATGTAGCAAACTTACTTCACTGGTGTGAGAGGGTATTGACTTAATAAGGGAGGGCCCAGGTTGGTGGTATGGATGCTTTTCATATATGTATATGTACTATGACTTTGGCGACTGAGTGTAATGGGAAGACTAGAATATATATGTATATATGCTATTTTTTAGTCTTATACTTTGTAGCTTCTCCCATGTTAGGGAGGTAGCGCAAGGAAACAGACGAAAGAAAGGCCCAGCCCACCCACATACACATGTATATACATACATGCCCACACGCACACATATACATACCTGTACATTTAAACGTATACATACATATACATACACAGACATATACATATGTAAATATTCATACTTGCTGCCTTTATTCATTCCTGTTGCCACCCCACCACACATGAAAGAGCATCCCCTCCCTCCTCCCGCGCACGTGGAAGCACTAAGAAAAGACTAAAGGCCACATTCGGTAACAGTCAGTCTCCAGCTATCGTGTGTAATGCACTTAAACCACAGCTCCCTTTCCACATCCAGGCCCCACAAAGCTTTTCATGGTTTACCCCAGATGCTTCATATGCCCTGGTTCAATCCATTGACAGCACGTTGACCCCGGTATACCACATTGTTCCAATTCACTCTATTCCTTGCAAGCCTTTCACCCTCCTGTATGTTCAGGCCCCGATCGCTTGAAATCTTTGTCACTCCATCCTTCCACCCCTAATTTGGTCTCCTACTTCTTCTTGTTCCCTCCACGTCTGACATATATATCCTCTTTGTCAATCTTTCCTCACTCATTTTCTCCATGTGACCAAACTATTTCAATTCATCCTCTTCTGCTCTCTCAGCCACACTCTTTTTATTACCAAACATCTCTCTTACTCTTTCATTACTTACTTGATCAAACCATCTCACACCACATATTGTCCTCAAACATTTCATTTCCAACACATCTACCCTCCTCCGCACAATCCTCCGCCTCGCAACCATATAAAATTGTTGGAACCACAATTCCTTCAAACATGCCCATTTTTGCTCTCCTAGATAACGTTCTCGCCTTCACACATTCTTCAACGCTCCCAGAACCTTTGCCCCCTCCTCCACCCTGTGACTTGTAATGCATCCACTTCCATGTTTCCATCTGCTGCTAAATCCACTCCCAGACATCTAAAACACTTCACTTCCTCCTGTTTTTCTCCATTCAAAGTTACCTCCCAATTGACTTGTCCCTCAACCCTACTGAACCTAATAACCTTGCTCTTATTCATATTTACTCTCAGCTTTCTTCTTTCACACACTTTACCAAACTCAGTCACCAGCTTCTGCAGTTTCTCACCACAATGAAATCTTTCTTTCATACTATTTGCCATTTCCCGCGATAGTGAGGTAGCGTTAAGAACAGAGGACTGGGCCTTTGAGGGAATATCCTCACTTGGCCCCTTTCTCTGTTCCTTCTTTTGGAAAATTAAAAAAAAGTGAGAGGGGAGGATTTCCAGCCCCCCGCTCCCTTCCCTTTTAGTCGCCTTCTGCGACACGCAGGGAGTACGTGGGAAGTATTCTTTCTCCCCTATCCCCAGGGATGCCATAATGAAATATCTATCAATAAATTTTCTTTGTTCTAAACTACACATTTATTCTTCACAAAAGCTTATACATTTGTCAACTGAAATTTTTTGTTGTTGATCCAAATCATCATCACATTCATTGGTCTTACTGTGCTCAGGTTTTAAGACCATTTCCACAACTTCTCCATCTGTTAGTTGGGGCACAAATGGAGCATCACTGCCCACATTCAAGCACACTTCAATGTATCTTTCCACCAACATTCTTGCCTTTTCACAGGATAAGCTTTTAGCATATTCTAACAACTCAGACACTAGTTTCAAAAGAAACACGAAAACCATCAAAATTATGTTGAACCCTATTTCAATGGATATTATATTAGCCTGTAATTTATGCCATTAGTTTTGCAGACCATCATTAGGAGCAGTGTCACTTACACAAGCTGCAATCTAAACATCCTATATGCTCAAATCCTTCTTGAATATGTCTGTCCTAGAGCCTATGTTGCAAACAGTACAGATACATTTTAGAAATTTTATTTTATAGCAATGCTTCATCATCCTCATGGACCTTGGTTCACTGGATAGATCAAAGCTGTACAAACTTAGGATAAAAAAACTTAAATGCTGTCTTTCACTACATGTTTTGCATTGGGGTGGAGTGAGCAGTTGTCCAAAACCAAAATTATTCTCAGAGAAATTAACTTTAAGAGCTATCCAGAATTGCATTAGTTGTTAGCCATCAGTAGATATATCTAGACCCCACTGAAAGCTCTCATATGTAAACTTTTCCTCATGACAAGCAACTTGCACTTGAGAGCCCCTGCTGGATTTGAAAAAGTGAGCATAGTTATTCTGTCCGTAGTACCTTTGACTCCTGCAGGCATTCTTATGAATATAAAACCAATAAAAAGATCTTATCAATGTATTAAATGTGATCTGCTGTCAAGTCATCATTGACAGTTAACTCTAAAAATTAATCCACATAATTCTCAGCTGCCTCATGATCAGTTGATGCCTTCTCCCCATACACTCTCAACAGCCTTAAGCCAAGATGATTCATTGAATTTTGCAAACCAGTCAGTTGTTGTAAAATTCAGTAATTGGTAGGGAATTTTGGCTTGGTTCATGATTGATGTCCCAAGCAATGAAGAATTCTCTGTGATTTCATTGCAATTCCACTCAAGTAATATCGCATCCGAAGTTTCCCTTTCAAACATAATCTTTGGCATCTCACTATTAGTTTTAAATTTCAGAAGTTTTTGTTTCTTGACTGAAGTGCCTTTTTCTAGTTTCTTTAGTAATTCCACATTTTGGCAGTACAAAGGAAATTATGTTTGCTTTGGTATCTACCACTAATCATGGGGATATAAGCCCAAAAAAGGAAAATGAGAAAAAATTACAGAGTATTCAAAAGAGGCCTGAAAATGTTGCTTAAATGCACTGTGCAAGAAATAGTCATAAGCATGAGATTTCAGTACAAAACTCAAAAACTAGCCCTGGATTTGGGAAATATTTCTGGACTTCAGAAAAGTATTTTCAAATGAGTTATTTTCACAAATAATCAGTTTTTGGACAGATCTAGGTTTTGGAAACGGATAACAGGTCACATATCTGTACAAAAAAGGAGCAGCACAACCAACCACGATCACAAAGGATAGACTTAATTGGATGCTGCACCAATGACTTGCACTCTAATTAATATCTTATATACATTTACAAAATGTTTACACATTTTGATATGATGCTGATGCAGTATCAAAGACTTACAACCTAAACGGTACATGATCTGCAGTTAATCTGATCTGATCTGCTGGTTGAACATTTTGATAAGATGTTTAGGATTACTATTCTAATACTACAACTGTGATACCTAAGCTACAAGGGAATGAAAGCAAGTCATTGATATAGATCAAGAAGAATAATGGTCCCAAGATCAAACCCTGTGGCACTCCACTAGTCACCTCAACCCATTTGGAAAAGGCTCCTCTAACATGCGTCCCTTGTTCTTAGTGGGAGGGAACAAAGTACACGATAAACGGGCCTAACATAAAATAGGTTAAGGTGACCAGCAGAGGTCCACAACGTTTGGTTCTGGAACAATTATACTCTTCTTAATGTATATCAATGATTTGCCCACAGGTATGGAATCATTTCTGCAGATGTTTTCAGATGATGCAAAGGTCATGAGGGAAGGGATGAGCAAGGAGGATTGCATCAGCTTACAAAGGGACCTAAGCAGAGTCCAAAGTTGTTCTGAAACATGGTTGATGAAATTCAACCCCAAGCAAATGTAAAATAATGAGAATGGGTCAAAGTGGAAGATGGCTTCAATATGTTTATTTCCTATTGGAAAATAGCTTCAGAACTCTGTGTGTGAGAGGGACTTGGGACTCAGCACTGTCCCTAACTTGTTGCCAGAGTTCTACATTAGGAGAATAGTTAAGGAGACAAGCTGCCTACTGGCATATATCAGAACAGCTTTCATGTATGTGGATAAGGACATAATTAGCAAGCTATTCATATTAAACAAGTCTAAAGGTACAATATGCTTCTCAGGTTTGGTCACTGCACCTAAAGAAGCACAAAGAGCTAACAGAGAAGATTCAGAGGATGGCAGTAAATATGGTACCGAAATTAAGAGAGCTAAGCTACCCACTTTGCAAGAGAAAAGACTGAATGGGTGACCTCATCACAACCTTTAAGTTTTTAAAAAAGGTCAATGATGTGAACAATGGACAGTTCCTTGTGATGAAAAGAAAGAGGGACCACAGAACTAACATGAAATTAAGTAAGAAACTTGTTAACATGAATGTAAAGAAACAATCATATATTACAAGAGTGGTGGATCAATGGAACACATTGACATGCTGTGGTTAATGTAGACAGCATACATAAATTTACAAGGTTGTATGATAGCAATCATTGTGCAAGTGATGAGATCTCATGAGTGCAAAACTCCCTCTCCATACAAAACAAGTAGGTAATGTAAACAAAACACACAGGCTTTAAATTCTTAAGAGCATTATCATAACAGTTTACACATGTTAATATCCTTACCCTCACCTACAAGGAAGAAATTAGTTATGCTGTACAAATATTTCCAAATAATCAGCTACAAATTCCTTCACAGATAAGAGTAGTTTAGGAACATGTACTCATTTCAAACAAAAATACTAGTACAGGTCATCTTACAGCAGTGATGCCATGCAGGAACTCTGCTTACTTTCAAGACCTTTGACCTCGGCTGAATTTTAATTATGTAAAGACCTACTAATCTAAATCATCAATGGACCCACTGGTGTTTATGCCTACCAAATTATTTTAAATATCATACAAACTACCCTGGGTACCTTACCAAATTAACCACTTCACATCAAGGAACCAGTCAATCTTCAAAAAGAATGGAAAGTATCAATAGAATTAAAACAACAGAAACCAAAAAACCTTTATAAACAGATATATGTGCACCATAACTTCAGACAAGCCATCTTTGGCTTTTGTTTCTGATCACAATTAACATGAAAATTATTAATGCTGAGAAAACCAAGTAATAACAGATTACACTAACGCAGGTGCTCAATAGTTTAGATGGAATAATTTTTAATGAAGCAAAGCAGGGTAGCATGTTGGATTTAGCATTAATGTGGAAAACTGACCAAAAAGGGCTATACAACTGGTAGTAACTCAGGACTTCATCAAATGCTGCACAATAAACCAAACTAGCATTGCATTCATACTGATTAATATATATCTATGAGGTTCTCAAATATGAAAAACGGTAAACATGATTAGATTGTGTAAAGTAATTCTCATTTGTACCACTGTGGGTTGAACTAACCCATAAGTGGACCTTGTGGGCATTCTCAGGACTGACTTTTCCCCTTAACCTGAGAAAAAGTTTAGTTTGCTAGTCTACAGAGATGACACAAATACAAAGACTACTTCTATGCAACTGAGTTATGATTCATGCTAAGGTCTAAAGGGCTACCATGGGACCCAAGTTTAATCCCCATACCAAGCATGTACTGTAAAGACCTTGGACAAGTATCATACCTCTCTCACCTGGGAGATGCTGTCCAAAAGAGTGAGGAAAATGGTGTAAGGAAAGCCGGATTTTGTTTTTAACTATATGTGTTATACAAAAATGTATTAGCCAACAGTAGCAAACTTAAAGAGCACAATTAATCTAAATAACTACCACAAGCATTAAGCAGACATCCATGCAACCATCACCTTATCAAGGCTCCTCCTCCATCAGGCAAGAATGTATATCATGAAGATTCTGTAAAAGTCATAATGGTTATTTACAGTGATTCAATAAAGCACAGAAAAAAGAGGTTAATCATCATTCCCAAGATCTTGTCATATCAAAGCTTGCATTATATGAAATACCTTTGAGTTTTGTCATACCAGAGTGATGAAAAATTAGCATACAGATCATTTAACTTAATAAGTACTGGGTATTATTTGACAGATGAAAGCAAAGTGCAATGAAAATCCTATTTTCCTCAAAAGTCTCAACTAAGAAAAGAGATCTGCAAACATGTATGAACATTTTTCTTTAGACATTTTTTATTATTATACTTGATTGCCTTTTCCCGCATCAGCAAGGTAGTGCCAAAAAACAGACGAAGAAAGGTCCATCCACTCATGTTCACATATATATATACATGAATACCCATACATGTACATATACATATATATACATATATGTACACATACACATATTCATACTTGCTTGCCTTCAACCATTCCTGGTGCCACCCTGCCCCACAGGAAACAGTATTGCTACCCCCTGCTTCAGCGAGGTAGTGCCAGGAAAACAGACAAAAAAGGCCACATTCATTCACACTCAGTCTCCAGCTGTCATGTGTAATGCATCAAAACCACAGCTCCCTATCCTCATCCAGGCCCCACAGACCTTCCCATGGTTTACCCCAGAAGTTTCACAAGCCCTGGTTCAGTCCACTGACAGTACAACGACCACGGTATACCACATTGTTCCAATTCACTCTATTCCTTGCACACCTCTCACCCTCCTGTATGTTCAGGCCCCGATCGCTCAAATTCTTTTTCATTCCACCCTTCCACCTCCAATTTGGTCTCCCACTACTTATTCCCTCCACCTCTGACCCATATATCCTCTTTGTCAATCTTTCCTCACTCATTCTCTCCATATGCCCAAATCATTTCAACACACACACTTCTGCTCTCTCTACAACACCCATTTTATTTTCACACATCTCTCTTACCCTTTCATTACTTAATCAAACCACCTCACACCACATATTGCCCTCAAACATTTCATTTCCAACACATCCACCCTCTTCCGTACAACCCTATCTATGGCCCATGTCTCGCAACCATATAATATTGTTGGGACTACTATTCCTTCAAACATACCCATTTTTGCTCTCTGAGATAACATTCTCTCCTTCCACACATTCTATATCACTCCCAGAACCTTTACCCCCTCCCCCACCTTGTGACTCACTTCTTCTTCCAAGGTTCCATTCGCTGCTAAGTCCACTCCCAGATACCTAAAACACTTCACTTCCTCAAATTTTTTTCCATTCAAACTTATACCCCATTTTACTTGTCCCTCAATTCTAATGAACCTAATTACCTTGCTCTTACTCACATTTACTCTCAACTTTCTCCTTTCACACAGATTGCCAAACTCACTCACCAGCTTCTGCAGTTTCTTACTAAAATCAGCCACCAGAGCTGTATCATCAGTGAACAACAACTGACTCTCTTACCAGTCCCTCTAATCCCCAACAGACTGCATATTGCCCCTCTCTAAAACTCTTGCATTTACCTCCTTAACCACCCCATCCATAAACAAATTCAACAACCATGGGGACACCGTGCACCCCTGCTGCAGACCAACCTTCACTAGGAACCAGTCACTCTACTCTCTTCCTACTCATACACATGCTTTACATCCTTGGTAAAAATTTTTCACTGCTTCTAGCCGCTTACTTCCCACACCAAATACTCTTAAGACCTTCCACAAAGCATCTCTATCGACCCTATCATATGCCTTCTCCAGATCCATAAATGCTACATGCAAATCCATCTGTTTTTCTAAGTATTTCTCACACACATTGTTCAAAGCAAACACCTGATCCAAACATCCTCTACCTCTTTTGAAACCACACTGCTCCTCCTCAGTCTGGTGGTCTGTACATGCCTTCACCCTCTCAATCAATACCCTCCCATACAATTTCCTAGGAATACTCAACAAACTTATGCCTCTGGAGTTTGACCACTCACCATTATCCCCTTTGCCTTTGTACAGTGGCACTGTGCTTGCATTTTGCCCATCCTCAGGCACTTCACCATGATCCATACATACACTGAATATCCTTACCAACCAGTCGACAACACAGTTACCCTATTTCTTAATAAATTCTACTGCAATACCATCCAAACCCACTGCCTTGCCAGATTTCATCTTCTGCAAAGCTTTCACTATCTCTTCTCTCCTAACAAAAACATTGTCCATGACCCTCTTATTTCACACACCACCCTGACCAAAACACCTTACATCTGCCACTCTGTCATCAAACACATTCAACAAACCTTCAAATTTCCTTCTCCACCTCCTACTCACTTCATCACTACTTGATATTACCTTCCCCCATTCCCCCTTCACCAATGTTCCCATTTGTTTTCCTGTCTGATGCACATTATTTACCTCCTTCCAAAACATCTTTTTATTCTCCCTAAAGTCTAATGATACTCTCTCACCTCAACTCTCCTTTGCCCTCTTTTTCAACCCCTGCACCTTCTTCTTGACCTCCTGCTGCTTTCTTTTATATATCTCCAAGTCATTCGCACTCCTTCCTTGTAAGTATCTTCCTAATGCCTCTCTCTTCTCTTTCACCAACAAGTTCATTTCTTCATCCCATCACTTGCCACCCTTTCTAATCTGCCCACCTTTCTCATGCCACATGCATCTTTTGCACATGCCATCACTGCTTCCATAAACACTTCCCATTCTTCACCCACTCCCCTCACATCATTTGCTTTCACCTTTTGCCATTCTACACTCAATCTCTCCTGGTAGTTCCTCACACAAGTCTCCTTTCCAAGCTCACTTACTCTCACCACTCACTTCTCCCCAGCATTTTCTCTTCTTTTTTGAAAACCTCTACATTTTCACCTTTGCCTCCACAAGATAGTGATCAGACATTAGCTGCCCCTCTCATTTCATAATAAGCTCTTACCTTTTCTAAAGACTGAATGAGTTTTTGCAATTAATGGTGTTCTTTTTAATGTTGGTTTCAGATTGTTATCTTCTTTCCCACAATAAGAACAATATCCAAAAACATATCACACAAAGCTATCATACATATCACAGACATAATTAAGTGAAACACATGAACAAGGAAGCAAAGAAATTATTTCAGTAAATATATAAAGATTGTAAAACTGTGTGACCTTTTCATTTCACTTATATATGGAATATTCAAAATATTTCATTTTTGTAAATATAAAGATTGTAAAAATGTTAACTTTTATACAGTCTATATATGGAATATTCAAATTATTTTGTCTTTGTAAATTGTCTTTGTCTATGGAGCTGAATGTACAAAGAAATTAATGACTCATTCAGGGCCTAACATCCATACTAAGTGTAGTAAGGTTAAAAATCTGATGAGCCATATTATCATATACCAGGCAAGGATGGAAGTTATTTTAAAACATCATGAATGACAAAGATGAATATTCAGACTAACAGCATTTACAAAAACTGTAACCTGTACCACTTTCATTCTTTTCCTTGACTTAAGGAAAGCCTTTCCTATGCATATTTCCTCAGTATGTAAGTGTTGGATTATCAAAGACCCACAATCAGTTGTACAAGTATTTGCTGAAGAACTTTGCATGCTGGTGAGACAGTGCTATAAGTGAAACAGGCAACACTTACTTCAACTTAAATGAATAGAGTACGTAACACGAATGCAGGCTGCAAGCTGCCTTAGCAATTGTTCAAGAGTACTGTACCAAATTAAAATGTAGAAAGATAGAAATGTCAGGAAACAACTGACAATATATAAAAGGAAAATTAAAGATCAGCTTAAAATTAACAAGAAGTTACATGCCATGCCAGAGTCACTCACAAGAGTTTAACCTCAAAAACTCTACAATCGAGTTCCCTAGGAGTAATTCTTTCTCAAATTCTCATCAGTCTCTCCCTACATGACAGATTCCATTATCTCAGGCAAACCTCAACATGAAAGTCCTTTCATATGAAGAAAACCTCACAATCATATCACAATACCCAACTACACAGTAGCAAATTTTAACATCCAGCACTACATTACAAAATTGGAACAATGACTCACTCAGAAGAGAATATCTGCATCTCCATAGATGTTTTCAATTAATCTTTTAACCTCAAACAGACATGAATGTAGCTCACACCCTCGTCACCTTCAATAAGCAGTATCTCCCAGTGAGCAAAACATCAAGCATTCTAGACATCACATATGACACTCACATGACATTCACTTTCCACACCAATAGCATGAACACAAAAGCAACACATAAATTGAATACCCTCAGAACACTAACTGGCACCAGATATGGACAAGAAAAAGAATCCTTGAACTTCCTTTACTCACAATTCATTCACTCCATTTTACACTATGCCTCACCTGCCTGGTGTTCCACTCCCTCAAAAGATAACATAACAAAGCTGCATACCAAACAAAATAGCTGTATGTCAGGTCACTGATCCCAATAGGGGCAGATGAGGAGGGTTGGGCCTAGCTTAATCCTCTCTAAGCTTCTAAATAATGGTGGTGAACACCTCACTGTTTCCGGTGGAAAGCTTGATGGCTTGGATGTTGATTACCAGGGCCTGTTCCCTGATGTATACTGCTTCTAAGATTTGCAGCATTCTACAGTTTTCACAGTGGGCAAATTTTAGAAGCTGTACACATCAGGAATTGGCCCCAATAATTGTTCCCCAAGCCAACATGCTTTTCACAATACCACTGTTTGATGGTACATCACATAATACTACAAGTGACAAAAGTCTCTTGGAACAACAGTAAGGTATTCACTATGATCATTAAGGGGGTCACTGTTTGACGGTACATCACCTAATACTATAAGATACAGCAGTCTCTTGGAACAACAGTAAGGTATTCACTACCATCATTAAGGAGGTCAGAGAGGATTAGGCTGGCTCAACTCCCCACCACCAACCCTACTGGGATCATGACCTCACTCAATGACAAGTATCTGACCATCTAGCCAGCCCTTTGCATAAGCTGTTCAGCATACATTTGTGATTACTTATAAACATGTAGCAATTGTACAGTCTGATTATAGTGTATTTAGTGTGAAGTATTTGGTATAACTATGTATTGCTGAAGATGATTCCTTGAAGGTGAGACATCAAAGTAAAATGAATGATTTCGCTCAACCAGTTTGAACATGCACCTTTAGTGGAACAGTGATAAGAAAATTGAAGAACATAAGAAAGAAGATAAAGAAATGTGAATATGCTGTCATGTTCATACCACGTGCATAAAAGAAAATGTGCTTCCTGTATACATATGTGTATATACATATATATTTGTTCATACTTCATCGCTATGTCCCATGTTATCAAGGTGGTGCCAGGAGCAGCCAAAGAAAGGATGCATTCACTTGCATCCATTCTTTAGCTGTCATGTGCAATGCACTGAGACCATAGCCCTCTATCCAAAACCAGGCCCCACAGACCTTTCCATGATTGTTTCCTCTGGCCACTTGACATGCCCTAGTTCAAGACCCCTGTATACCATGATTCCAATCGACTCCATCCTATGCATGCTATTTACCCCCCTGTATGTTCATGCCCTGATCACTCAAAATCTTCTTCCTTCCATCTTCAATTTGGTTTCACCCTTCTCCTTGTCCCCACCACTTCTGTCACATATATCCTCTTCATTAACTTCTCTTTTCTCATTCTCTCCATATGTCCAAACCATTTCAGCATACGATCTCAGCTCCCTCAACCACACTCTCTTTTTTCACTATCACACCTCTGTCTTACCCTTTGATTACTTGCTTGATCAAACCATCTCGCACTGTATTTCATTTCCAACACTTCTGCCCTCCTCCAAACATCCTCGTCAATAGACCATGCTTTGCATATATACAACATTTGTAGGACTACTGTACCTTCAGACAAATACATTTTTGCCCTCCCAATACTGATCTCTTCAATAATACATTCTTCAATTGTGTCAAAACCTTCGCCCCATCACCAGCCCTGTGACACTTCCAAAGAATGGTTTCATTTGCTTCTATGTCCACTGCTGGTATCTAAAACACATACACTTCCTGCGAATATATATATATATATATATATATATATATATATATATATATATATATATATATATATATATATATAAGAGGATATATGTGTTGGAGGTGTAGGGAACGAGGAGAAGTGGGAGACCAAATTGGAGGTGGAAAGATGGGGTGAAAAAGATTTTGAGTGATCGGGGCCTGAACGTGCAGGAGGGTGAAAGGCGGGCAAGGAATAGAGTGAATTGGATCAATGTGGTATACCGGGGTCGATGTGCTGTCAATGGATTGAATCAGGGCATGAGAAGCGTGTGGGGTAAACCATGGAAAGTTCTGTGGGGCCTTGATGTGGAAAGGGAGCTGTGGTTTTGGGCATTATTGCATGACAGCTAGAGACTGAGTGTGAACGAATGGGGCCTTTGTTGTCTTTTCCTAGCACTACCTCGCACACATGAGGGGGGAGGGGGATGTTATTCCATGTGTGGCGAGGTGGCGATGGGAATGAATAAAGGCAGACAGTGTGAATTGTGTGCATGTGTATATATGTATATGTCTGTGTGTGTATATATACGTGTACATTGAGATGTATGGGTATGTATATTTGCGTGTGGGGACGTGTATGTATATACAAGTGTATGGGGGTAGGTTGGGCCATTTCTTTCGTCTGTTGCCTTGCGCTACCTCGCAAACGCGGGAGACAGCGACAAAGCAAAATAAAAAATGAATAAATATATATATCCCTGGGGATAATTTTCCAAAAGAAGGAACAGAGAAGGGGGCCAGGTGAGGATATTCCCTTAAAGGTCCAGTCCTCTGTTCTCAACGCTACCTCGCTAACGCGGGAAATGGCGAATAGTTTGAAAGAAAAGAAAATCCCTGGGGATAGGGGGAAAAGAATACTTCCCACGCATTCCTCATGTGTCGTAGAAGGCGACTAAAGGGGACGGGAGCGGGGGCCAGAAACCCTCCCCTCCTCGTATTTTGACTTTCTAAAAGGGGAAACAGAAGGAGTCACGCGGGGAGTGCTCATCCTCCTCGAAGGCTCAGATTGGGGTGTCTAAATGTGTGTGGATGTAACCAAGATGAGAGAAAAGGAGAGATAGGTTGTATGTTTGAGAAAAGGAACCTGGATGTTTTGGCTCTGAGTGAAAGGAAGCTCAAGGGTAAAGGGGAAGAGTGGTTTGGGAATGTCTTGGGAGTAAAGTCAGGGGTTAGTGAGAGGACAAGAGCAAGGGAAGGAGTAGCGCTACTTCTGAAACAGGAGTTGTGGGAATATGTGATAGAGTGTAAGAAAGTAAATTCTAGATTGATATGGGTAAAACTGAAAGTTGATGGAGAGAGATGGGTGATTATTGGTGCATATGCACCTGGGCATGAGAAGAAAGATCATGAGAGGCAAGTGTTTTGGGAGCGGCTGAATAAGTGTGTTAGTGGTTTTGATGCACAACACTGGGTTATAGTGATGGGTGATTTAAATGCAAAGGTGAGTAATGTGGCAGTTGAGGGAATAATTGGTATACATGGGGTGTTCAGTGTTGTAAATGGAAATGGTGAAGAGTTTGTAGATTTATGTGCTGAAAAAGAACTGGTGATTGGGAATACCTGGTTTAAAAAGCGAGATATACATAAGTATACGTATGTAAGTAGGAGAGATGGCCAGAGAGCGTTATTGGATTACATGTTAATTGATAGGCGCGCGAAAGAGAGACTTTTGGATGTTAATGTGCTAAGAGGGGCAACTGGAGGGATGTCTGATCATTATCTTGTGGAGGCAAAGGTGAAGATTTGTAGGGGTTTTCAGAAAAGAAGAGATAATGTTGGGGTGAAGAGAGTGGTGAGAGTAAGTGAGCTTGGGAAGGAGACTTGTGTGAGGAAGTACCAAGAGAGACTGAGTACAGAATGGAAAAAGGTGAGAACAAAGGAGGTAAGGGGAGTGGGGGAGGAATGGGATGTATCTAGGGAAGCAGTGATGGCTTGCTCAAAAGATGCTTGTGGCATGAGAAGCATGGGAGGTGGCTTGATTAGAAAGGGTAGTGAGTGGTGGGATGAAGAAGTAAGATTATTAGTGAAAGAGAAGAGAGAGGCATTTGGACGGTTTTTGCAGGGGAAAAATGCAAATGAGTGGGAGATGTATAAAAGAAAGAGGCAGGAGGTCAAGAGAGAGGTGCAAGAGGTGAAAAAGAGGGCACATAAGAGTTGGGGTGAGAGAGTATCATTAAATTTTAGGGAGAATAAAAATATGTTTTGGAAGGAGGTAAATAAAGTGCGTAAGACATGGGAGCAAATGGGAACTTCAGTGAAGGGGGCTAGTGGGGAGGTGACAACAAGTTGTGGTGATGTGAGAAGGAGATGGAGTGAGTATTTTGAAGGTTTGTTGAGTGTGTTTGATAATAGAGTGGCCGATATAGGGTGTTTTGGTCGAGGTGGTGTGCAAAGTGAGAGGGTTAGGGAAAATGATTTGGTAAACAGAGAAGAGGTAGTAAAAGCTTTGCGGAAAATGAAAGCCGGCAAGGCAACAGGTTTGGATGGTATTGCAGTGGAATTTCTTAAAAAAGGGGGTGACTGTATTGTTGACTGGTTGGTAAGGTTATTTAATGTATGTATGATTCATGGTGAGGTGCCTGAGGATTGGCGAAATGCTTGCATAGTGCCATTGTACAAAGGCAAAGGGGATAAGAGTGAGTGCTCAAATTACAGAGGTATAAGTTTGTTGAGTATTCCTGGTAAATTATATGGGAGGGTATTGATTGAGAGGGTGAAGGCATGTACAGAGCATCAGACTGGGGAAGAGCAGTGTGGTTTCAGAAGTGGTAGAGGATGTGTGGATCAGGTGTTTGCTTTGAAGAATGTATGTGAGAAATACTTAGAAAAGCAAATGGATTTGTATGTAGCATTTATGGATCTGGAGAAGGTGTATGATAGAGTTGATAGAGATGCTCTGTGGAAGGTATTAAGAATATATGGTGTGGGAGGCAAGTTGTTAGAAGCAGTTAAAAGTTTTTATCGAGGATGTAAGGCATGTGTATGTGTAGGAAGAGAGGAAAGTGATTGGTTCTCAGTGAATGTAGGTTTGCGGCAGGGGTGTGTGATGTCTCCATGGTTGTTTAATTTGTTTATGGATGGGGTTGTTAGAGAGGTGAATGCAAGAGTTTTGGAAAGAGGGGCAAATATGCAGTCTGTTGTGGATGAGAGATCTTGGGAAGTGAGTCAGTTGGTGTTCGCTGATGATACAGCGCTGGTGGCTGATTCATGTGAGAAACTGCAGAAGTTGGTGACTGAGTTTGGTAAAGTGTGTGAAAGAAGAAAATTAAGAGTAAATGTGAATAAGAGCAAGGTTATTAGGTACAGTAGGGTTGAGGGTCAAGTCAATTGGGAGGTAAGTTTGAATGGAGAAAAACAGGAGGAAGTAAAGTGTTTTAGATATCTGAGAATGGATCTGGCAGCGAATGGAACAATGGAAGCGGAAGTGAATCATAGGGTGGGGGAGGGGGTGAAAATTCTGGGAGCCTTCAAGAATGTTTGGAAGACGAGAACATTATCTCCGAAAGCCAAAATGGGTATGTTTGCAGGAATTGTAGTTCCAACAATGTTGTATGGTTGCGAGGCATGGGCTATGGATAGAGTTGTGCACAGGAGGGTGGATGTGCTGGAAATGAGATGTTTGAGGACAATATGTGGTGTGAGGTGGTTTGATCGAGTAAGTAACGTAAGGGTAAGAGAGATGTGTGGAAATAAAAAGAGTGTAGTTGACAGAGCAGAAGAGGGTGTTTTAAAATGGTTTGGTCACATGGAGAGAATGAGTGAGGAAAGATTGACCAAGAGGATATGTGTCAGAGGTGGAGGAAACGAGGAGAAGTGGGAGACCAAATTGGAGGTGGAAAGATGAGGAGGGTTTCCAGCCCCCTGCTCCCGTCCCCTTTAGTCAGCTTCTATCACACGTGAGGAGTGCATGGGAAGTATTCTTTCTCCCCTATCCCTAATAATGTCTCAACCAATGTGAAACTATCCATCACTTAATGTTCACCATTGAATACAAATGTCATTACAATATTGCTGCAATTCAACCAGTGGTGTAACATTTCAACACTTGATGTTTTACTAATTACAACAAAATGCCTAATGTATTTAAACCATAAAATTTGCTCTATAAATCTTCCTGTTTATCTGCCACTTTGACTATATAGATGTACCTCACTTTATGTGCTTCACCCTAGTATAGAAGTATTCAGTCCCACTTTGATCTTAGATCTTTGTGACTGGTTAATTAGTTACTATTCTGACCCACATTTCTGTGATCTCAGTAGTTTATGTTTAGCCAAATGGCTGCATAAATTCATAAAACAGTTCTTTATTTCACTTAATTCTTAAGTAAAGTAATCCAGTTATGACCTTAAAGAACTCTCCTGCAACATGACAACATATCAATTTTTCACACAAAACACTCAAGCATTTTCACATATCTGCAACCACTCTTGGCTACAACAAAATCCCTGAAATCAAGAACTTAATAACATAATACTAATCCTGAAATTTTCCAAAACCTCCCAACTCCCACTCCTACTGCCCTGTATCACTTCTGTTTTCTGTCACCGAACTCTGTGAAAAACAATATGGCTTCAGACCAAAACACTCTGCATCACACTACAGACATCACTCACCATATCCTGAATGACTTCAATCTACCATAACCACTGCCCTGCATAGATGTCAAGAGAGCATTTGGCACTGTCCACTGATACATTCTCAATTATAGATAGTTAACTGTATCCGACACAATTTTGACAAAACTTGGTTGGCCAGTGGCCAATGGCTTCATCTCAAAAACCCATGACTCTACACTGCAGTTTCCCAAGGAACAGTTCTTTCTCTACCCATCTTCAGCCTCTTCTACATAATATTCCATTAACTTGGAACGTCCTTTCATGTGCAAATTACCTCATGATCAATTCACAACATCCCTAACCAAAGAACAAAAATGCAGTACTACAATATAAACTGGAACATCGTCTTTCTATTAGCAGAATGTCTGCATATCCAAAAAGTCTCCAATCATACTTTTAACCCTAAGTAGACACCCTCCAATTGACTTGTCCCTCAACCCTGCTGTACCTAATAACCTTGCTCTTAATCACATTTACTCTCAACTTTCTTCTTCACACACTTTACCAAACTCAGTCACCAGCTTCTGCAGTTTCTCACATGAATCAGCCACCAGCACTGTATCATCAGTGAACAACAACTGACTCACTTCTCAAGCTCTTTCATCCACAACAGACTGCATACTTGCCCCTCTATCCAAAAACTCTTGCATTCACCTCTCTAACAACCCCATCCATAAACAAATTAAACAACCATGGAGACAGCACACACCCCTGCCGCAAACCTACATTCACTTGGAACCAATCACTTTCCTCTCTTCCTACACGTACACATGCCTTACATCCTTGATAAAAACTTTTCACTGCTTCTAACAACTTGCCTCCCACACCACATATTCTTAATACCTTCCACTTAGCATCTCTATCAACTCTATCATATGCCTTCTCCAGATCCATAAATGCTACATACAAATCCATTTGCTTTTCTAAGTATTTCTCACATACATTCTTCAATGCAAACATCTGATCCACACATCCTCTACCACTTCCGAAACCACACTGCTCTTCCCCAATCTGATGCTCTATACATGCCTTCACCTCTCAATCAATACCCTCCCATATAATTTCCAGGAATGCTCAACAAACTTATACCTCTGTAATTTGAGAACTTACTTTATCCCCTTTGCCTTTGTACAATGACACTAGGCAAGCATTCCTCCAATCCTCCAATCCCCACCCTATGATTCACTTCCACTTCCATGATTCCATCCGCTGCCAAATCCACTCCCAGATATCTAAAACACTTTACTTCTCCAGTTTTTCTCCATTCAAACTCACCTCCCAATTGACTTGTCCCTCAACCCTACTGTACCTAATGACCTGGCTCTTATTCACATTTACTCTCAACTTTCTTCTTCCACACACTTTACCAAACTCAGTCACCAGCTTCTGCAGTTTCTCACATGAATCAGCCACCAGCGCTGTATCATCAGCGAACAACAATTGACTCACTTCCCAAGCTCTCTCATCCCCAACAGACTTCATACTTGCCCCTCTTTCCAGGACTCTTGCATTTACCTCCTTTACAACCCCATCCATAAACAAATTAAACAACCATGGAGACATCACACACCCCTGCCGCAAACCTACATTCACTGAGAACCAATCACTTTCCTCTCTTCCTACACGTACACATGCCTTACATCCTCGATAAAAACTTTTCACTGCTTCTAACAACTTGCCTCCCACACCATATATTCTTAATACCTTCCACAGAGCATCTCTATCAACTCTATCATATGCCTTCTCCAGATCCATAAATGCTACATACAAATCCATTTGCTTTTCTAAGTATTTCTCACATACATTCTTCAAAGCAAACACCTGATCCACACATCCTCTACCACTTCTGAAACCGCACTGCTCTTCCCCAATCTGATGCTCTGTACATGCCTTCACCCTCTCAATCAATACCCTCCCATATAATTTACCAGGAATACTCAACAAACTTATACCTCTGTAATTTGAGCACTCACTCTTATCCCCTTTGCCTTTGTACCATGGCACTATGCACGCATTCCGCCAATCCTCAGGCACCTCACCATGAGTCATACATACATTAAATAACCTTACCAACCAGTCAACAATACAGTCACCCCCTTTCTTAATAAATTCCACTGCAATACCATCCAAACCTGCTGCCTTGCCGGCTTTCATCTTCCGCAAAGCTTTTACTACCTCTTCTCTGTTTACCAAATCATTTTCCCTAACCCTCTCACTTTGCACACCACCTCGACCAAAACACCCTATATCTGCCACTCTGTCATCAGACACATTCAACAAACCTTCAAAATACTCATTCCATCTCCTTCTCACATCACCGCTACTTGTTATCACCTCCCCATTTACGCCCTTCACTGAAGTTCCCATTTGCTCCCTTGTCTTACGCACCCTATTTACCTCCTTCCAGAACATCTTTTTATTCTCCCTAAAATTTACTGATAGTCTCTCACCCCAACTCTCATTTGCCCTTTTTTTCACCTCTTGCACCTTTCTCTTGACCTCCTGTCTCTTTCTTTTATACTTCTCCCACTCAATTGCATTTTTTCCCTGCAAAAATCGTCCAAATGCCTCTCTCTTCTCTTTCACTAATACTCTTACTTCTTCATCCCACCACACACTACCCTTTCTAAACAGCCCACCTCCCACTCTTCTCATGCCACAAGCATCTTTTGCGCAATCCATCACTGATTCCCTAAATACATCCCATTCCTCCCCGACTCCCCTTACTTCCATTGTTCTCACCTTTTTCCATTCTGTACACAGTCTCTCCTGGTACTTCCCCACACAGGTCTCCTTCCCAAGCTCACTTACTCTCACCACCTTCTTCACCCCAACATTCACTCCTCTTTTCTGAAAACCCATACTAATCTTCACCTTAGCCTCCACAAGATAATGATCAGACATCCCTCCAGTTGCACCTCTCAGCACATTAACATCCAAAAGTCTCTCTTTCGCACGCCTGTCAATTAACACGTAATCCAATAACGCTCTCTGGCCATCTCTCCTACTTACATAAGTATACTTATGTATATCTCGCTTTTTAAACCAGGTATTCCCAATCATCAGTCCTTTTTCAGCACATAAATCTACAAGCTCTTCACCATTTCCATTTACAACACTGAACACCCCATGCATACCAATTATTCCCTCAACTGCCACATGACTCACCTTTGCATTCAAATCACCCATCACCATAACCCGGTCTCGTGCATCAAAACCGCTAACACACTCATTTAGCTGCTCCCAAAACACTTGCCTCTCATGATCTTTCTTCTCATGCCCAGGTGCATATGCACCAATAATCACCCACCTCTCTCCATCAACTTTCAATTTTACCCATATTAAATATATATATATATATATATATATTCTTTTTTTTGCTTTGTCGCTGTCTCCCGCGTTTGCGAGGTAGCGCAAGGAAACAGACGAAAGAAATGGCCCAACCCACCCCCATACACATGTATATATATACGTCCACACACACAAATATACATACCTACACAGCTTTCCATGGTTTACCCCAGACGCTTCACATGCCCTGATTCAATCCACTGACAGCACGTCAACCCCGGTATACCACATCGATCCAATTCACTCTATTCCTTGCCCTACTTTCACCCTCCTGCATGTTCAGGCTCCAATCACACAAAATCTTTTTCACTCCATCTTTCCACCTCCAATTTGGTCTCCCACTTCTCCCCGTTCCCTCCACCTCCGACACATATATCCTCTTGGTCAATCTTTCCTCACTCATTCTCTCTATGTGCCCAAACCATATATATATATATATATATATATATATATATACACTTATCTATTAATTTTGCTTTGTTGCTGTCTCCCACATTAGCGAGGTAGCACAAGAAAACAGATGAAAGAATGGCCCAACCCACCCACATACACATGTATATATCTACACGTCCACACACACACAAATATACATACCTATACATCTCAATGTAAACATAAATATACACACACAGACATATACATATATACACATGTATATAATACATACTGTCTGCCTTTATTCATTCCCATCGCCTCCCCGCCACACAAGAAATACCAACCCTCTCTCCCCTCATGTGCGCGAGGTAGCACTAGGAAAACACAACTAAGGCCACATTCGTTCACACTCAGTCTCTAGCTGCCATGTAATAATGCACCGAAACCACAACTCCCTTAACACATCCAGGCCCTACAGAACTTTCCATAGTTTACCCCAGACGCTTCACATGCCCCGGTTCAATCCATTGACAGCACATCGACCCCAGTATAGCACATCGTTCAAATTCACTCTATTCCTTGCATGCCTTTCACCCTCCTGCATGTTCAGGCCCCGATCACTCAAAATCTTTTTCACTCCATCTTTCCACCTCCAATTTGGTCTCCCACTTCTCTTCGTTCCCTCCACCTCTGACACATATATCCTATTGGTCAATCTTTCCTCACCCATACTCTCTTTGTGACCAAACCATTTCAAAACACCCTCTTCTCTCTCAACCACACTCTTTTTATTACCACGCATCCCTCTTACCCTATTATTACTTACTCGATCAAATCACCTCACACCACATATTGTCCTCAAACATCTCATTTCCAACACATCCACCCTCCTCCGAACAACTCTATCCATACCCCATGCCTCACAACCATATAACATTGTTGGAACCACTATTCCTTCAAACATACCCATTTTTCCTTTCTGAGATAATGTTCTCAACTTCCACACATTCTTCAACACTCCCAGAACTTTCGCCCCCTCCCCAACCTGTGATTCACTTCCGCTTCCATGGTTCCATCTGCTGCCAAATCAACTCCCAGGTATCTAAAACACTTCACTTCCTCCAGTTTTTCTCCATTCAAACTTACCTCCCAATTGACTTGTCCCTCAACCCTACTGTACCTAATGACCTGGCTCTTATTCACATTTACTCTCAGCTTTCTTCTTTCACACACTTTACAAAACTCAGTCATCAGCTTCTGCAGTTCCTCACGCAAATCAGCCACCAGCTCTGTATCATCAGCGAACAACAACTGAGTCACTTCCCAAGCTCTTTCATCCACAGCAGACTGCATACTTGCCCCTCTTTCCAAAACTCTTGCATTCACCTCTCTAACAACCCCATCCATAAACAAATTAAACAACCATGGAGACATTACACACCCCTGCCGCAAACCTACATTCACTTGGAACCAATCACTTTCCTCTCTTCCTACACGTACACATGCCTTACATCCTCGATAAAAACTTTTTACTGCTTCTAACAACTTGCCTCCCACACCACATATTCTTAATACCTTCCATGGAGCATCTCTATCAACTCTATCATATGCCTTCTCCAGATCCATAAATGCTACATACAAATCCATTTGCTTTTCTAGGTATTTCTCACATACATTCTTCAATGCAAACATCTGATCCACACATCCTCTACCACTTCCGAAACCACACTGCTCTTCCCCAATCTGATGCTCTATACATGCCTTCACCCTCTCAATCAATACCCTCCCATATAATTTCCCAGGAATGCTCAACAAACTTATACCTCTTTAATTTGAGCACACACTTTTTTCCCCTTTGCCTTTGTACAATGACACTAGGCAAGCATTCCTCCAATCCTCCAATCCCCACCCTATGATTCACTTCCACTTCCATGATTCCATCCGCTGCCAAATCCACTCCCAGATATTGAAAACTCTTCACTTCCTCCAGTTTTTCTCCATTCAAACTTACCTCCCAGTTGACTTGTCCCTCAACCCTGCTGTACCTAATAACCTTGCTCTTAATCACATTTACTCTCAGCTTTCTTCTTTCTCACACTTTACCAAACTCAGTCACCAGCTTGTGCAGTTTCTCACATGAATCAGCCACCAGCACTGTATCATCAGTGAACAACAACTGACTCACTTCTCAAGCTCTTTCATCCACAACAGACTGCATACTTGCCCCTCTATCCAAAACTCTTGCATTCACCTCCCTAACAACCCCATCCATAAACAAATTAAACAACCATGGAGACAGCACACACCCCTGCCGCAAACCTACATTCACTGAGAACCAATCACTTTCCTCTCTTCCTACACGTACACATGCCTTACATCCTTGATAAAAACTTTTCACTGCTTCTAACAACTTCCCTCCCACACTATATATTCTTAATACCTTCCACTTAGCATCTCTATCAACTCTATCATATGCCTTCTCCAGATCCATAAATGCTACATACAAATCCATTGGTTTTCTAAGTATTTCTCACATACATTCTTCAAAGCAAACACCTGATCCACATCCTCTACCAATTCTGAAACCACACTGCTCTTCCCCAATCTGATGCTCTGTACATGCTTTCACCCTCTCAATCAATACCCTCCCGTATAATCTCCCAGGAATACTCAACAAACTTATACCTCTGTAATTTGAGAACTTACTTTTATCCCCTTTGCCTTTGTACAATGGCACTATGCAAGCATTCCACCAATCCTCAGGCACCTCACCATGAGTCATACATACTTTAAATAACCTTACCAACAAGTCAACAATACAGTCACCCCCTTTATTAATAAATTCCACTGCAATACCATCCATACCCACTGCCTTGCCGGCTTTCATCTTCCGCAAAGCTTTACTACCTCTTCTCTGTTTAACAAATCATTTTCCCTAACCCTCTCACTTTGCACACCACCTTGACCAAAACACCCTATATCTGCCACTCTATCATCAAACACATTCAACACACCTTCAAAATACTCACTCCATCTCCTTCTCACATCACCACTACTTGTTATCACCTCCCCAGTAGTCCCCTTCACTGAAGTTCCCATTTGTTCCCTTGTCTTACGCACTTTATTTACCTCCTTCCAAAACATCTTTTTAGTCTCCCTAAAATTTAATGATACTCTCTCACCCCAACTCTCATTTGCCCTCTTTTTCACCTCTTGCACCTTTCCCTTGACCTCCTGCCTCTTTCTTTTGTACATCTCCCACTCATTTGCATTATTTCCCTGCAAAAGTCATCCAAATGCCTCTCTCTTCTCTTTCACTAATACTCTTACTTCTTCATCCCACCACTCACTACCCTTTCTAATCTGCCCACCTCCCACACTTCTCATGCCACAAGCATCTTTTGGGCAAGCCATCACTGCTTCTCTAAATACAGCCCATTCCTCCCCTACTCCCCTTATGTCCTTTGTTCTCACCTTTTTCCATTCTGTACTCAATCTCTCCAAGTACTTCCTCACACAAGTCTCCTTCCCAAGCTCACTTACTCTCACCACTCTTTTCATCCCAACATTCTCTCTTCTTCTGAAAACCTCTACAAATCTTCACCTTCGCCTCCACAAGATAATCATGAAACATCCCTCCAGTTGCACCTCTCAGCACATTACCATCTAAAAGTCTCTCTTTCGCGCGCCTATCAAGTAACACGTAATCCAATAATGCTCTCTGGCCATCTCTCCTACTTACATACATATACTTATGTATATCTCGCTTTTTAAACCAGGTATTCCCAATCACCAGTCCTTTTTCAGCACATAAATCTAGAAGCTCTTCTCCATTTCAGTTTACAACACTGAACACCCCATGTACACCAATTATTCCCTCAACTGCCACATTACTCACCTTTGCATTCAAATCACCCATCACTATAACCTGGTCTCGTGCATCAAAACTACTAACACACTCACTCAGCTGCTCCCAAAATACTTTCCTCTCATGATCTTTCTTCTCATGCCCGGGTGCATATGCACCAATAATCACCCATCTCTCTCTATCCACTTTCAGTTTTACCCATATCAATCTAGAGTTTACTTTCTTACACTCTATCACATACTCCCACCACTCCTGTTTCAGGAGTAGTGCTACTCCTTCCCTTGCTCTTGTCCACTCGCTAACCCCTGACTTTACTCCCCAGACATTCCCAAACCACTCTTCCCCTTTACCCTTGAGCTTCGTTTCACTCAGAGCCAAAACATCCAGGTTCCTTTCCTCAAACATACTACCTGTCTCTCCTTTTTTCTCATCTTGGTTTCATCCACACACATTTATACACCCCAATCTGAGCCTTCGAGGAGGATGAGCACTCCCCGCGTGACTCCTTCTTCTGTTTCCCCTTTTAGAAAGTTAAAATACAAGGAGGAGGGTTTCCAGCCCCCTGCTCCCGTCCCCTTTAGTCAGCTTCTATCACACGTGAGGAGTGCATGGGAAGTATTCTTTCTCCCCTATCCCTAATAATGTCTCAACCAATGTGAAACTATCCATCACTTAATGTTCACCATTGAATACAAATGTCATTACAATATTGCTGCAATTCAACCAGTGTGTAACATTTCAACACTTGATGTTTTACTAATTACAACAAAATGCCTAATGTATTTAAACCATAAAATTTGCTCTATAAATCTTCCTGTTTATCTGCCACTTTGACTATATAGATGTACCTCACTTATGTGCTTCACCCTAGTATAGAAGTATTCAGTCCCACTTTGATCTTAGATCTTTTGTGACTGGTTAATTAGTTACTATTCTGACCCACATTTCTGTGATCTCAGTAGTTTATGTTTAGCCAAATGGCTGCATAAATTCATAAAACAGTTCTTTATTTCACTTAATTCTTAAGTAAAGTAATCCAGTTATGACCTTAAAGAACTCTCCTGCAACATGACAACATATCAATTTTTCACACAAAACACTCAAGCATTTTCACATATCTGCAACCACTCTTGGCTACACAAAATCCCTGAAATCTAGGAACTTAATAACATAATACTAATCCTGAAATTTTCCAAACCTCCCAACTCCCACTCCTACTGCCCTGTATCACTTCTGTTTTCTGTCACCGAACTCTGTGAAAAACAATATGGCTTCAGACCAAAACACTCTGCCATCACACTACAGACATCACTCACCATATCCTGAATGACTTCAATCTACCATAACCACTGCCCTGCATAGATGTCAAGAGAGCATTTGGCACTGTCCACTGATACATTCTCAATTATAGATAGTTAACTGTATCCGACACAATTTTGACAAAACTTGGTTGGCCAGTGGCCAATGGCTTCATCTCAAAAACCCATGACCTCTACACTGCAGTTTCCCAAGGAACAGTTCTTTCTCTACCCATCTTCAGCCTCTTCTACATAATATTCCATTAACATGAACGTCCTTTCATGTGCAAATTACCTCATGATCAATTCACAACATCCCTAACCAAAGAACAAAAATGCAGTACTACAATATAAACTGGAACATCGTCTTTCTATTAGCAGAATGTCTGCATATCCAAAAAGTCTCCAATCATACTTTTAACCCTAAGTAGACACCCTCCAATTGACTTGTATGGACAATCACTCCCACTGAACAAAACACCAAGTATTCTGTGCATCACATATGATGCACACAACATTCACTCCTTACACCAAAAACATCAGTACAAAAGCAGCACAAATGCTAAATGCCCTCACAATGCTATCTAATACCAGATTTGGAAAAGAAAAGAATCTCTAAGTATTTTCAACAAACAATTCATCCACTTTACCCTGAACTTCCCCCAATGCATGATCATCCAATGTCTCAATATCAAATATAACACAGCTGAAAACTGCAAGAAATATAGCTCACAAAACAATCATTGGCTATCTAGCTACCATAAACACTCAACACATACACACTGAAAAAAAAAGACTCTACCAATATGATTCTATTGCAACATGCTTGGGACCCACCTCTGCTGCAGCCCCACCTTAATATGGATCCACTCACCCTACTCTGTTTCTACTCACACACATGCCTTACTCACTTGATAAAAACTCCTTGATAAAAACTCCTTATTGATTCTAGTAGCTTTCCTTCCACACCGTACATTCAACATAACCTTCCACATAACGTGCCTATCAACCCTAACATATCCCTTCTCCAAAACCATAGATGACATAGAAATCCTTCTTTTACTCTATATATTTCTCACAGCAAACTCCTGATCCAAACATCCTGTATCACTCTTACAGCTACAGTGTTCCTTCCAAATATGGTGTTCTGTCCATGCTACCTCCTTTCAGTCACCACTCTTATTATACAGCTTACTATGTAAACAAAAAAGTATACATATGTAATTCAAACATTCACTTTTGTCCCTCTTACCTTTATACAATGGCACAGTACATGCATTCTGCCAATCCTCAAGCACCTTGCCATTAGCCATACATACACTGAAAATCCCATCTAACCAATCAACAACAGTCATCCCTGCTCTCAAGAAATTCAGATGCAACCCATTCCACTCTAGTTGCCTTACCTCCCTCACTCTTATGCAAGGCTTTCATCTCCTCTTTTCACCAAGCCACTTGCTATGACTTGCTTGCTTTGTATACCTCCATATCCAAAACACCCTACATCTGCCAGCCATTTTCTCAATTGGAATTCTACATTTTATGAGAAAATTTGTGATCCAAGGCATGCACATCATAAGTCTGAAAGTGGAACTTTTTTCGGGGGTCAACATACAGTAATGGTATTAGAGGTGGTGTGAAATCTTTAGCTTGCAAATAATTTCTAACAGACTGGGGAATTGCTCTTTCTCAGATAAATACAATAAAACCGGTCAAAAAACTATGAAAAGCAGAAATCACCTTTTAGATATCTGCAGCTTCTGATAACAGTTTTCTTTTTAAATGTTCTGAACACATTTTCACATTCCAACTTAATATAGAAACAGTTTTTTCTACCATTGGCAATGTAATTTAATTTCATTGTAATCCTTGTGTTCAAGAACTGCAACAGCAATCCTTAAAATGTGTTCTGTACAAACTGGGAGAGGATCAATTACCATTTTCTACAGGTACAACTGAATGTTATGTAATGCTAATGTTACAAAAATCTAGTGTGTTGGATTGTGACTTTTTAGGCCCTGAGGATTGTTTCCTTATTAGCAGTGGTGGGCGCTGCAAATTTTGAATTAAAGATTCAGTACTTTACGCCCAAATAATTAAGTCACATTTCACAAGGGTATGAAGTTTTCTTACTCATAACATTCAACACAGTGTAACTTTAAGGATCTGTTCTCTTAGTTCATGAAATCTGGCTGATCATCATTACATGCTGAACAAATGCAATTAACATATCAAATTCACTGAAAGAAAGCATAGATACTCATGTTCATATTAATAGAACAGTTCTGCAAGGATCAGTTCATCAAAGACAGCAGGACTGCTAATAAATTCCTAACAGACTAATAATGGTATATTTCTATTTATTTCCACTCCTTACCTTGAAGTACTTTACAGTTTTGACTTTAAGCTCAAGTGTGGCATCTTCATCACACAACATTATGGTCCTTGGATGTTGTTGAAAGGCTGATACTGTCCACATGTGGTTCACACCCTCCTCAATGGCCATGTGAAGAGCATATGCCTTGTGTGACCCAGTAATCAACACCATTACCTATCAAAAAAACTTAAATTCATAAACCCTATATATGAAAGACCTGCATAAGAGCAGGAAAGCAATGATCATTTATGCCATTTCCCATGAGCTGAGGATGCAATGATTTAATGATCAAAGACATGAGGATTTCGGTTATCCCAAGACAAACTTGCTCTTCATGTATCAATAAACAGTAGTCCCTGGCAACACTGCCTTATCCAAGGATCATATCCAGATCTTACAGGTAGTTAATGTAGAATACTTTATGATTTGGCTCCCTTAGAATACTTTATTTGAAATTGGTCCTACTTCAGTTTCAGTGAAAAGTAAATGATGTTCTATAACTTTTTACTCAATAGATATTCCAGTATACTTACCTCCCTAGCATCCATGACTGTACCAACACCTACAGTCAAAGCCTGTTTGGGCACTTTGGACATGTCATTATCAAAGAAGCGGGCATTTGCAGTAATGGTTTCTTGGTTGAGTGTCTTAACACGTGTACGGGACACTAGACTGGAGCCAGGTTCATTAAAGGCAATGTGACCATCAGGTCCAATACCTGAAAGTCATTGTACATAATACAAAATATGAAAATACTGTACTAACAATTAATCATACAGACAGTGAAGCTTACTCTGATAAATGTATATTTCTTCTTTTCATGCCTTTTCTGCTTTCATGTGAGATATGACTGTAGAATGGGTGACTTAGAAAAAGCTATTAAGCTATTTCTGGTACACTTAAAGAGGAATTTTAATGTCAATAACATCCCAAAGTCTGCAATATCTAATATGCTGAAAGTTTCAAAAGAATATTTCCTAATCAATATGACCAAATATTAATGTTCAAAGTGAGCATGTCAGATGTGCAAAGTGTAATGGCTTTGAATGTTATGTGATGGCTTCTCAGACTGTACATATTTTTATTACAGCAAATGAATGGCATGGGCAAAGGCATGCTCCAGTCATGGGCAAGTCAAATAAAAGGGAAGATACTGTAAACGGTATAAGTTAAAAATGCAGGAAGCATTAACTTGAGCTCCTCAGGTATGCCCATATCCTACATAATTTCAGAATCAAAAGTGTATCAAAGATTTAACAGTTACACAAGTATTTAGGGAAATTCAGTAATATTCCATTGTTTGTTGTGTTGTCAAGAGAATGCTGATGTTTCAGTATACACCAACCATCCATCATATTAACAGAAACATGTGGAGGTTAGTAATGTTACTTTTCATTTTATCTAAAATTGCAAGATTAAATGTCCTCAAGACATAATCAAATTATGTATGACTTATTATTTCTGGCCAAAAGGCTGCAAGTGTTAGTAGTGAAAATGCAACAAGATTGTCGACAAAAAATTTTCATATTTGTAGATATCAAAATGAGATACTGTTCTCTAGTTTATAAAATAATGTGTTTACCATCTGTATTAATTATCAGAGATCTTTGTCCTTGATTGAGTTTTTACTAAAAAAGAAAAAAGTAAGAATGGATTATTTAAAGCATTCAAGACCTTTTTCCCCAAGGTCGTGTCCTGCAAGTATGAGGAGATTTATTCCTTAGAAATACATGGGTCAAGACCCATCTATCCTTCATGATTCAGTTGAGGAGGTATCCACCTTTGCAAACCATCCTCAGTTGATTGCGTTTACTTGCTTGTTTCAGGCCTGCCGTCATATAATCCACAACTGCCAGCAGACTGATACCATCAGTCAAATTACTTCCAGCCAGTGAGAGCTTACAATTCACGGGGTGTAGGTGGCAACTCAAAGGCAGTCAAAAAAGGTACAGACAAAAAGGTTTATTGAGAAAAGGAGGGAAAAGCACAGAAAAAAATTGTAGGACACCACAACATAAAGAAGAGGTATTTCAGGTTTCAAAACTTACATTTCCATTCTCTGTCAATGAAAAGAAAATATAATGCAGTATCATAATGATTTGTAAATAATGATATAATGCCATCTGTCTCAATATATTTTGTATTCCACTTCCTGAACCCTCAGCATATTGGTTCATGTAACCTCTTTTTCATTTTTTTTAGGTTTCTGCCCATCTCTGTGACTCTTAAGAGTTAAAGACCCTGTACATATGATATGTTTTATCACTGAGATGTGTACTTAATAACAATCACATTACCTCCCATGAAGAGCTCAATGCCTCCAGCTTCCTTTATCTTCCGCTCATAACTTTGACACTCCTGCTCCAAGTCTACTGCATTGCCATCAAGAATGTGGGCATTAGCTGGGTCAATATCAATGTGCTTAAAAAAGTTCTGCCACATGAAGGTGTGATAGCTCTGGTTGTGGTCCCGAGGAATACCTGTAACATAAAAATATCTGCTGTTGTTTTTACCATTTGAAATGCTGGTTACTAGTGAAGAATTAAAAGAAATATAGCTATGACTAAAGACAGGGTAAGATACATTCTAAAGAACTGTGTAACCAGTAGAATCATATACTGGAAGATGTCTAGCTGAGTGAGTGGAAAATGACAATTGAGGTAGTTTGAGACATGTTGCTGTCTCAAAAATTGCTTATATAGTAAACATGATTACATATATAAAAACTACTAAATGAAGGTTATGAGTGTGGTAAATGCTATCAAATGAGTGAAGTAAAGTGGGATGACAATCTTGAAGTTTGCATTTTATGAAAAGTTAATGCAGGATGATGTATAGTATGCTGTAACTGCAGGAGATGGGTCAGAATATGCCAGCTTCCTAATGATATCTGAACTATAGTTGTGAAGGTTGAAAAATAGTTTCTGTTCATGAATAATAATAGAGAAAAAACATTGCTGAGACTGATCTATATATTAACCACAGAGCATACTGTAATTTGGAAACCAAATTGCCAAAACAGAAGCACCTGAATTTAACAAATATTATAAGCCAAGCTTACACTTCTAAAAAAAAAGGTGAGAAGTTACTCCATCTGCTTTAACTCCAGACAATACCCCACCATGCCAGACCATGCTTATATTCTCTGTGATTCCAGATACTCTGAGATAAGTAGTTTTACTGTACAAGCCATATGAAATGCAAAGTAGTGGTATTCACTTCCTTCCTATGGAAGGTATGATGGAAGCAGCAATCTATGGGACATTAGATGACAATGGGGGCAACTTAAGGGTTAAAGATCATTTCCCTCTACACCATACCTAGCTACATCTCATATGGACTCTTCAAGACCTACCAGACATCACAAAATGAAGTGTTAAACATAAATATGTATATACATCTGAAAACTTACACTTATAATTCTGCATACATTTTCCCCCTATTTGCAGCATATTTTAGGTATAAGCAAGATAGCATTATGATAAACTAAGCAAGAGTTTTCATGTAGTCTACTTCATGATATAAAGAAATTATAATGAATGAATGTGTGAATCACTTATTGTGGGAAATTGGTTACTGTTCCTAGATATTGGTTAGTTCATTTCTTTTATTTTATTTATATTTTTTTTTTTTTTGCATTCCTACTAGTTTTTTCTTATGAGCCAAAAGGAGAAAATATTAAAGTAGAGGAAAAAATTAGATACTTCTGGAACTAAACCAAATGCAAATGATTTTTGTTTCACATTGTGTGATCTGCTTATAATGATGTATATGTACAACATTATTAATCATTGTAATCTTTCTATACAGATAATACAAAATCAGGCTTAATTTTGATACTGGAAGGAAAAGTGACAGTGGTATAAAGAGCCAGCGCTCCAGTGGCTGTCATCTTTCTTTGCATTGTCCCAGGTTACTGTTTTTCTTCTATGCCTCATATTTGCATGGATTCCTTGAACTCAATCCACAAACACAAACAATTTCTCTATCTTTCACATACCACAAATCAACTCGTAACACTCTAAACGTTATATTCTAAATCATAAGTGTACTTAATCTCTCAGGATAAGGGAGTTCAAAGACTATCCAAAGCTCTTGCATGTCATAAGAGGCAACTAACAAGGATACAAGCATCCATCCTAAAGGCTGGGGTGTATGCATGGTAACCAGAATAAGGAAGGAGTGAGGTGCTATATTTGAGGAGAGGAACCTGGATGCTCTGGATTCACAGTAAAACTGAGCTCAAGGGGAAGGGGAAGAATGGTTTGGATATGTCTGAGGGGCTAAGTCTGGAGCTAGCATGAGGATGAGAGCAAAAGATGGGAGGTGGCACTCCTGATGAAGGAAGTAGACTACTACAGATTTGTGAAGAAAGGAGATAACTCTTTTGGTGTATATATATATATATATATATATATATATATATATATATATTTTTCTTTCTTTCAAACTATTCGCCATTTCCCGCATTAGCGAGGTAACGTTAAGAACAGAGGACTGGGCCTTTGAGGGAATACCCTCACCTGGCCCAATTCTCTGCAAGGGGGAATAAGGTTGACTCAAGTCAACAGGATGTGCAAAGGAGAGGTTGTTACATGTCAATGTGCTAAGAGGGCAGCAAATGGGATGTCTGATCATATTTTATCAAGAGGTGAGTGTAAAAGTTCATATTAGCTTCTGGACAAGAGGATATTACATGTGTGGGGAAAAGGTGGTAAAAGTGAATGAGCCTGGAAAAGAGGCTTGTGCTTAGATATACCAACAAAAATTTAGTAAAGAATGGAATAAGGTGAGAGTAAATGAAAGTAGGACAGCTGGTGAGATCTAAAAAGTACCTTGGGAAGTAGTTTACATATGTGGGTTCAGTGTGTGGTATTCAGAAACTGGGATGTATTCATAAAAGAAAGGGTAATAATTGGTGGGAAGGGGAAGTTAATTTGCTAGTGAAACAGAAAAGAGAGGCATGTGGATGACATCTAGAAGGAAGGCATACAAGCACTTGGGTTCTGCACAAGCCAAAGCATTACATTAAAAGCTTGGAGAAGCTTAAAAAGAGCATTAATGAGAGTTGGGGTGAGAGTAGTAGCAGTCTTCTAAGAACAAAAATTTTTTTTAGAAAGGAACTGAATAGTGTAAGAAGAATAAGAAAGTGAACAGGGGCATCAGTGAAGAGAGCAAATAGGGAAGTTATGACAGACAAAGATGCAGTGAAAAAGAGATGTCATGAACATTTTGAAGGACTGTTGAATGAATACAATAATAAAGTGCTAGATGTCGGGTGTTTGGGACAAGGTGATATGCAATGTAAGAAAATCATGGCAAATGTTTTGTTTAAACAAGAGGAGGTAGTGAAAGCCTTTCACCACACATAATATGAAGCGTGGTAAAATGGTTGGAGTGGATGGGACTGCTATGGAGTTTTCAAGAAAGGGGGTAACAGTGTTACTGACTGGTTAGTTAGGCTTTTCAGTTGTATGTATGGCCCAAGGTTAGGTGCCTGAGGACTTACTGAGTGCCTGTATAGTGTCATTATATAATGGCATTGGGTACAAAAGTGAATTGTTGAATTACAAAGGTATACATCAGTTGAATATACCTGGTAAGAAGTGTATGGGAGAGTAGTTATTGCGAGATTGGTAGCATGTGCTGGGCACCAGACTGGAAAGAAGCAACATCGCTTTAGGATTGGTATAGGATGTGTGGACCAAGTGTCTGCTTTGAATAATTTGTGAGAAAAAAACCTGGAGAAACTGAAGGATTTGTATTTGACATTTATGAACTAGGAGATAACCAGACTAAGGGATTCAGGAGGAAGAGTTGTAGAGGATGATGTAAGCAAATAAATGTCTGATCACATTTATGAACTAGGAGATAACCAGACTAAGGGATTCAGGAGGAAGAGTTGTAGAGGATGATGTAAGCAAATAAATGTCTGATCACAGTAGAAGACAATATAACCCTAACACCAGAGATGGAATGGGGAGGAGGTCTTAGAAAGTATTAAGATATAAGATATCTAGAGAACAGTAACAAAATACAAAAGGGTGAATCCTCAAGATGAAATATCATTATACATGCAGCAGATGAGTGCAGATGCACTTGGCAAACCTCTTGAAATACTGTTCAAGATGTTGGAGAAAGGCAGAGTAGCAAGCAAATGGAAATGGGCAAATGTCATACCTACCTATAAAAAAGATAATAGATGACTTCCTGCAAAGGGAAAATTAATGTCATGTTTAACAAAAAAAAAAAAAAAAAGAGGATGGGTGACTTCTAGCAGAAGAGAAATTACTTGAAATAAACAGTTTCAGGGAAAGAAGGCCATGTGTCATGAAAATCTTCAATTTCTATGAGAGATTGAGCTCTGTTTTTGACAATAAAGAAGGGTGGGCAAATTGTTTGTATCTGGACTGCCAGAAAGCATTAAACCCAGTACTGCAAGGGAAGCTAATTTACAAGCTGGATCATCAGGCAGATGAACATAAGATGATTTTGGTGGAAGGGAACAAAGGACATATGTCAGTGGAGCCTTCTCAAAATGGGTCGTAACCAAGGGAGTGATTCAGGATTTCTGATCTATGTAAACAATTTACCAGAAGATATGGACTCTTACTTGAATAAGTTTGCTGATGATACAATGGACATGAGGGAAATAAAAAGCAAAGAGGATTGTATCAACTTACAAAGAGAACCCAGATAGACTCCAAAGTTGGAGTTAGCATGATACATGGTTAAAAAAATATAAAATAATGAGGAATGGTCTCTGTAAAAGAAAGCCTGGATATCATTATCATCTAATAGGATCTATGCTGCAGGAATCTGTATGTGAGAGAAAACTGGGAATCAACAACATCTCTAACCTGTCACCAAAGTCTATTCTCAGGAGGATGGTGAAAGAGATCAAATGTCTGCTAGCAGATTTTAGAACTGCATTCAAGTTCATGGATAAAGAAATATTTAGCAAGTGTTCAAGTCCTACTCAAGGTCTAAACTAGAAAATATTTCTCAAGTTTGGCTACCATATCTAAAGAAGCACAAAGAGCTAATGAAGAAGGTCCAAAGGAGGGCAACATAGATGGTACCATTATTAAGATAGAGTGACGCATAAACTAGAGGACTTTGGATTGCTCACCATAGAAGAAAAAACAGAGGAGGAATTTGATCAATACCTTTAGGTTTTTAAACCAGATTGATGTGTAGACAGTTATCACTTCCTTTAAAAGTGTAAGAATAGAATGATTAGAGAACAGAAAATGAAATCAATAACAAACTTGCTAAAACAAGGCAAAGAAGTAATTATACAGTTTAAGAATGGTGGATTAATGGAATAGATTAAATGAAGAAACAGTAAATGCAGACAGCACACATATGCTTAAAGCATTGTATAATAGTAGGGAGGGTTCAAGAGACAGGGCCCCCATGCATAGTGAAAAACAGGTAGTTATAAAATGGTAATTAAAAAACAAAGCCCTAATCCAGTTTTTTCAATAATTTTACCTTATGTATTATAAACATGTTTTACATTTACCAGCACCATCAACAATTTGACTTCACTGACCACCTTGTAGACAAGGGGAAAATTACACTAGTCAACAAAATTCTTAACCCCCCTCCCCCAAAAAAAGAGCATATAGTACTTTTTATGCTGAACTGAATTTATTTTTTGGAATTTTTCTTTCTAGCATGGTTTTTAAGTGACAGAACAATTAAATTTTACAATAAATGTATATTACTCATTCATAAATAAGGCTAGTAATACACTTAAAAACTTTCCTCTAGAAAGTAGAAATGTATGATTTTTGGCTATATTTGGCCTAGGGAACATCCCTCCTTCGTGTCCAGCAATAATCTGCCAATATAGAGAGGCTCCACTTTCCTTGGTACCACTTTTCCATGTCCAAAATGTCCTGGTGAAATCTTTCACTGTGCTCATCAGTGACTGCCCCAAGATTTTCCCCCAAAAAAGTCTAAGTGCGAGTTCAAAAAGTAAAATTTTAGACATATTATACCTCGAAGATTTATATGAAGTTAATAGATCTTTTATATCAAAGTAACGTTCTGACCTGTGATTCTCAAAAAATCTTCATTTAGCTCTTCATCAAACCTTTCATCAAGAAGCAGTTCTCTGATCTGTGGTCCTACAAAAATACCTTCCTTGATTTTTGGATCACTGACTCTGGGGAATATATTCCTTAAATATGTGAATCCATGGCCAGTTTTATCCATATCTTTGATGAAGTTTTTCATCAACCAGAGCAAGCATAATGTGCAAAGGAGGCAGATATATTTTCTCAGGATCAAAAAGAGGAGGATTGATGACATTCTTCTTCTGTGGAGTCAGTGTGGTTCATTTTGGCCACACTTTCTTTACACAATGAATTTTCTTGTCTCGGCTATCCCACTCACAGAGGGAACAAAACTTCATGTAGCCAAGTTGCATTCCGAGTAAAACTGCCACAACCTTTAGGTCACCACATACATTTCACTTAAAGTGTCCCCATACTTAATTTTTTCAAAAGAAGCTTCATGTTATCATATGATTCCTTCATGTAAGCCACATGAGCCAGAGGAACAGAGGGGATCTCATTTCTGTTGTGCAGTAGAAATGCTTTCAAGCTTACTCTTGATGAGTCAGTAAACAAGCACCATTCATCTGAGTTATATTTGTGGCCAAGTGCCTCCATAACAGAATGAACATCATCGCAAACCACCAGACCATCTTCAAGGGAGAAAAATTCTTTGAAAATGACATGGCAATCATGTTAAAAAACTTTAGTTTCATTCTTAGACAAATTTAAATCATGGATGAGATCATTAATATCTCCTTGACTCGGCCAATGTGGTTCACTTGAAGAAAAGCTTGCTTCAAATGTTGGATCTATACTGTCCTCTACTTGGTCTACTTTCTCATCACTAAATTCATCGTCACTCATTGTCATGTTTCTTGGAGGCTCTAGCACAGGAAATTCCTGACTATGAGGTACTGGCCTCATAGCAGATGGTAAATTAGGATATTTAACAGTATGCTTGGATTCTGATGTTATACCATTTATATTGGTCAGGTAGAAGTAGCAATCCAAGGCGTAATCTTTGGGTTCTCTCCAAACAATAGGAATGGCAAAACGATATGGCATGAACCTTTTGCCCATGCTGTAAGAAACCCGACACATGTGACACAACTAATATGGGGGGCCCAACTTTTATCCTGGTCACCGACTTTACAACCAAAGTAATGCTCAGCACATTTTTAATGAGAGGCATGAAAGAACATTTTTGTGATATGAATGTCAGTTCACCACAGATGTAGCAGAAAGAACTCCAACTATTTACACACTTTCTCAGCATTATAATGGTGGATGGGGTATCAGCACAACACTTGAATACACAAAAAAGCACAATCTGTCAACAGAGTGGAAAAGATGCTGTTTACACTTAGATTTCTAGCCTGCAACTGACAGAGAACTACTCAGGAGTGGGCACTGTTTGAATGTCCCAACATTTCCAGCCGTGTTTCTGCAGGCCCCTGGTGACTCATTTATCTAGGCTTGTGCTTCCAAAAAGAAGCTTTTACACTTCAATGAAAATAGCAGCATTTGTTAAACTTTTTGTTTCAAATGCTCTATAGAGCAATGGTATATATACTGTTTGTAATGATATGCGAGTATGCTGGGGAAAAAAACTATGGGTGACAGATAAATTCTGAAAACATTTTTGGATTCGGCATGCAAAAATACATAAGAAACAGATATATTTTTCCATGGGACAAAATCTTTGTTGACCAGTGTTATCACTGAGTAATAACACAACACCATGAATGCAAAGAATTTGCACATGTAAATGTAAAGAACACCAAACACCTAACGATGGTACAAAAGGTTAATGGAGTGCAGGAAAACCAAAGTGCCACCCATTCCATGTGACAGTTGGGAAAGCTAATTCCAAATCAAAAATGTTCTGCTTAATTAACAAATTTCTTGTAACTGTCTGAATCAAAGATGTTTGATGACCATGGAGTGCTGGATTTCAAATACTATTATAGAGAAATTCCAGTGTCAGATAAGGAACCTTTACAGTTATTTAAAGTTAGAAATGAAATAAGATCAAATTCAGGATCACGGTTTATCACGGAAGAAATTACACTTCTGGGAATGGCCAAAAAATTAAAATATGCAGTGAAGGAGTTAAGCAATGGCTAGAGTAGCCGCTGTAGGCTCTTTGACTTGCGTAAACCTTATGTGCCAAGGCATAAATATAGATAACCTCTTGTCTTTGATTAGGAGGTTGACAGGTATCAAATGCCAGGCAAGAGAATTTTTCTTGTTTGGTACACTTTAGGAAAATTAAGATAAAAATCATATGCTGAATATGCACAAAGAATATTTATTATCTGTTATCTCAGGGGGAAAAGCCTTGCACATGCACCCACAGCCTTTTGTTACATCCAGCAGACACATCTGCTACAATATATATTCCCAATAATGACAAAATCAGACTAATCCCAGGGCTTCCAAAAAAATTTTCCCTTTACTACACGAAGTAGAATCATTTAAGTCATTGAGAAGCCACCTACACCTCCAACAATACTGCCACCAGTAACACTGTACACGATGTTTGCAACCATATGCCAGCTGATGGACTATCTAGTCAAACTCTCATTCTCCATGTTTTGAGGTTGATTTCATTGACTTATGTATGAATGTTATATGATATATCTTACACATATAATTAGTGTTGCTAAAATATCTACATATATCAGTGTTTACATTTTGAACACATGTTTCTTATCTGTAAGCCAGTTACAGAATCATATTATCCTGTAATATTTATTAGTTTTATCCCTGGGAATAGGGGAGAAAGAATACTTCCCACGCATTCCCCACGTGTTGTAGAAGGTGACTAAAGGGGACGGGAGCGGGGGGCTAGAAACCCTCCCCTCTTTGTATTTTAACTTTCTAAAATGGGAAACAGAATGAGTCACGCGGGGAGTGCTCATCCTCCTTGAAGGCTCAAATTGGGTTGTCTAAATGTGTGTTGATGTAACCAAGATGAGAAAAAAGGAGAGATAGGTAGTATGTTTGAGGAAAGGAACCTGGATGTTTTGGCTTTGAGTGCAACGAAGCTCAAAGGTAAAGGGGAAGAGTGGTTTGGGAATGTTTTGGGAGTAAAGTCAGGGGTTGGTGAGAGGACAAGAGCAAAGTAAGGAGTAACACTATTCCTGAAACAGGAGTTGTGGGAGGATGTGATAAAATGTAAGAAAGTAAACTCTAGACTGATATGGGTAAAAGTGAAAAAGCATGGAGAGAGATGGGTGATTATTGGTGCCTATGCACCTAGACATGAGAAGAAAGATCATGAGAGGCAAGTGTTTTGGGAGCAGCTGAGTGAGTGTGTTAGCAGTTTTGATGCACGAAAACAGGTTATAGTGATGGGTGATTTGAATGCAAAGGTGAGTAATGTGGCAGTTGAAGGAATAATTGGTGTACATGGGCTGTTTAGTGTTGTAAATGCAAATTGCGAAGAGCTTGTAGATTTGTGTGCTGAAAAGGGATTGGTGATTGGGAATACCTGGTTTAAAAAGAGAGATATACATAAGTATACGTATGTAAGTAGGAGAGATTGCCAGAAAGTGTTATTGGATTACATGTTAATTGATAGGCGCTTGAAAGAGAGACTTTTGGATGTTAATGTGGTGAGAGGTGCAACTGGAGGGATGTTTGATCATTATCTTGTAGAGGCAAAGGTGAAGATTTGTAGAGATTTTCAGAAAAGAAGAGAAATTGTTGGGGTGAAGAGAGTGGTGAGAGTAAGTGAACTTGGGAAGGAGACTTGTGTGAGGAAATACCAGGAGAGACTGAGTGCAGAATGGAAAAAGGTGAGAGCAAAGGACGTAAGGGGAGTGGGGGAGGAATGGGATGTATTCAGGGAAGCAGTGATGTCTTGCACAAAAGATGCTTGTGGCACGAGAAGCGTGGGAGGTGGGCAGATTAGAAAGGGTAATGAGTGGTGGGATGAAGAAGTAAGATTATTAGTGAAAGAGAAGAGAGAGGCATTTGGATGGTTTTTGCAGGGAAATGGTGCAAATGACTGGGAGATGTATAGAAGAAAGAGGCAAGTGGTTAAGAGAAAGGTGCAAGAGGTGAAAAAGAGGGCAAATGAGAAGTGGGGTGAGAGAGTATCATTAAATTTTGGGGAGAATGAAAAGATGTTTTGGAAGGAGGTAAATAAAGTGCATAAGATGAGAACAAATGGAAACATCGGTGAAGGGGGCTAATGGGGAGGTAATATTAAGTAGTGGTGATATGAGAAGATGGAGTGAGTATTTGAAGGTTTGTTGAATGTGTTAGATGATAGAGTGGCAGATATAGGGTGTTTTGGTCGAAGTGGTGTGCAAAGTGAGAGGGTCAGGGAGAATGATTTGGTAAACAGAGAAGAGGTAATGAAAGCTTTGCAGAAGATAAAAGCCGGCAAGGTGGTGAGTTTGGATGGTATTGCAGTGGAATTTATTAAAAAGGGGGGGTGACTGTGTTGTTGAATGGTTGGTGAGGATATTCACTGTATATATGGCTCATAGTGAAATACCTGAGGAGTGGCAGAATGCATGCATAATGCCATTGTATGTAGGCAAAGGGGATAAAGGTGGGTGTTGAAATTACAGGGGTATAAGTTTGTTGTGTGTTCTTGGGAAATTATATGGGAGAGCATTGATTGAGAGGGTGAAGGCATGTACAGAGCATCAGATTGGGGAAGAGCAGTGTGGTTTCAGAAGGGGTAGAGGATGTGTGGATCTGGTGTTTGCTTTGAAGAATGTATGTGAGAAATATTTAGAAAAACAAGTGTATTTGTATGTAGCATTTATGGATCTGGAGAAGGCATATGATAGAGGTGATAGAGATGCTCTGTGGAAGGTGTTAAGAGTATATGGTGTGGGAGGTAAGTTGCTAGAAGCATTGAAAACTTTTTATTGACATTGTAAGGCATGTATACGAGTAGAAAGAGAGGAAAGTGATTGGTTCCCAGTGAATGTAGGTTTGCGGCAGGGGTGCATGATGTCTCCATGATTGTTTAATTTGTTTATGGATGGGGTTGTTAGGGAGTTGAATGCAAGAGTTCTGGAGAGAGGGGCAAGTTTGCAGTCTGTTGTGGATGAGAGGGCTAGTGGCTGATTCAGGTGAGAAACTACAGAAGCTGATGACTGAGTTTGGTAAAGAGTGTGAAAGAAGAAAGCTGAGAGTAAATGTGAATAAGAACAAGGTTATTAGGTCCAGTAGGACTGAGGGACAAGTCAATTGGGAGGTAAGTTTGAATGGAGAAAAACTGGAGGAAGTGAAGTGTTTTAGATATCTGGGATTGGATTTGGCAGCGGATGGAACCATGGAAGCAGAAGTGAGTCACAGGGTGGGGAAGGTCCGAAGGTTCTTGCAGCATTGAAGAATATGTGGAAGGCGAGAACATTATCTCGGAAAGCAAAAATGGGTATGTTTGAAGGAATAGTGGTTCCAACAATGTTATATGATTGCAAGGCATGGGCTATAGACAGGGTTGTGCGGGGGAGGGTGGATGTGTTGGAAATGAGATTTTTGAGGACAATATGTGGTGTGAGGTGGTTCGATTGAGTAAGTAATGAAAGGGTATGAGAGATGTGTGGTAATAAAAAGAGTGTGCTTGAGAGAGCAGAAGAGGGTGTATTGAAATGGTTTGCAAGGAAGAGAGTGAATTGGAACGATGTGGTATACCGGGGTCGATGTGCTGTCAATGGATTGAACCACGGCATGTGAAATGTCTGGGGTAAACCATGGAAAGTTTTGTGGGGCCTAGATGTGGAAAGGGAGCTGTGGTTTCGGTGCATTCTCCATGACAGCTAGAGACTGAGTGTGAATGAATGTGGCCTTTGTTGTCTTTTCCTAGTACCACCTCGTGCACATGCAAGGGGAGGGGGTTGTCATTTCATGTGTGGCGGGGTGGCGACAGGAATGAATAAAGGTAGCAAGTATGAATTATGTACATGTGTATATACATGTATATATATGTAAAGGCAGACAGTATGAATTATGTACATGTGTATATATGTATATGTCTGTGTGTGTATGTATATATGTATACATTGAGATGTATAGGTATGTATATTTGCGTGTGTGGATGTGTATGTATACACATGTATATGTGGGTGGGTTGGGCCATTTCTTTCGTCTGTTTCCTTGCGCTACCTCGCTAATGCGGGAGACAGCGACTAAGCAAAATAAATAGATAAATAAATAAATAATAATGTCTGTGTATGTATATATATGTATATGTTGAAATGTATAGGTAGGTATATGTGCGTGTGTGGACATGTATGTACATGTATGATTGGTTCTCAGTGAATGTAGGCATGTACATGTATGTATATACATGTGTATGTGGGTGGGTTGGGCCATTCTTTTGTCTGTTTCCTTACGCTACCTCGCTAATGCAGGATTCAGTGACAAAGTATGATAAGTTGATGGAGAGAGATGGGTGATTATTGGTGCATATGCACCTGGGCATGAGAAGAAAGATCATGAGAGGCAAGTGTTTTGGGAGCAGCTGAATGAGTGTGTTAGTGGTTTTGATGCACGAGACCGGGTTATAGTGATGGGTGATTTGATTGCAAAGGTGAGTAATGTGGCAGTTGAGGGAATAATTGGTATACTTGGGGTGTTCAGTGTTGTAAATGGAAATGGTGAAGAGCTTGTAGATTTACATGCTGAAAAAGGACTGGTGATTGGGAATACCTGGTTTAAAAAGAGAGATATACATAAGTATATGTATGTAAGTAGGAGAGATGGCCAGAGAGCGTTATTGGATTACATGTTAATTGATAGGTGTGCAAAAGAGAGACTTTTGGATGTTAATGTGCTGAGAGGTGCACCTGGAGGGATTATCTTGTGGAGACGAAGGTGAAGATTTGTAGAGGTTTTCAGAAAAGAAGAGAGAATGTTGGGGTGAAGAGAGTGGTGAGATTAAGTGAGCTTGGGAAGGAGACTTGTGTGAGGAAGTACCAGGAGAGACTGAGTGCAGAATGGAAAAAGGTGAGAACAAAGGAGGTAAGGGGAGTGTGGGAGGAATGGGATGTATTTAGGGAAGCAGTGATGGCTTGCACAAAAGATGCTTTTAGCATGAGAAGCGAGAGAGATGGGCAGATTAGAAAGGGTAGTGAGTGGTGGGATGAAGAAGTAAGATTATTAGTGAACGAGAAGAGAGAGGCATTTGGACGATTTTTGCAGGGAAATAATGCAGATGACTGGGAGATGTATAAAAGAAAGAGGCAGGAGGTGAAGAGAAAGGTGCAAGAGGTGAAAAAGAGGGCAAATGAGAGTTGGGATGAGAGAGTATCATTAAATCTTAGGGAGAATAAAAAGATGTTTTGGAAGGAGGTAATTAAAGTGCGTAAGACAAGGGAACAAATGGGAACTTCAGTGAAGGGGGCTAAAGGGGAGGTGATAACAAGTAGTGGTGATGTGAGAAGGAGATGGAGTGAGTATTTTGAAGGTTTGTTGAATGTGTTTGATGATAGAGTGGCAGATGTGGGGTGTCTTGGTCGAGGTGGTGTGCAAAGTGAGAGGGTTGGGGAGGATTATTTGGTAAACAGAGAAGAGGTAGTAAAAGCTTTGTAGAAGATGAAAGCCAGCAAGGCAGCGGGTTTGGACGGCATTGCAGTGGAATTTATTAAAAGAGGGGGTGACTGTATTGTTGACTGGTTGGTAAGGTTATTTAATGTATGTATGATTCATGGTGAAGTGCCTGAGAATTGGTGGAATGCTTGCATAGTGCCATTGTACAAAGGCAAAGGGGACAAAGGTGAGTGCTCAAATTACAGAGGTATAAGTTTGTTGAGTATTCCTGGGAAATTATATGGGAGGGTATTGATTGAGAGGGTGAAGGCATGTACAGAGCATCAGATTGGGGAAGAGCAGTGTGGTTTCAGAAGTGGTAGAGGATGTGTGGATCAGGTGTTTGCTTTGAAGACTGTATGTGAGAAATACTTAGAAAAGCAAATGGATTTGTATGTAGCATTTATGGATCTGGAGAAGGCATATGACAGAGTTGATAGAGATGCTCTGTGGAAGGTATGAAGAATATATGGTGTGGGAGGAAAGTTGTTAGAAGCAGTGAAAAGTTTTTATCGAGGATGTAAGGCATGTGTACATGTAGGAAGAGAGGAAAGTGATTGGTTCTCAGTGAATGTAGGTTTGCAGCAGGGGTGTGTGATTTCTATATGGTTGTTTAATTTTTTTATGGATGGGGTTGTTAGGGAGGTGAATGCAAGAGTTTTGGAAAGAGGGGCAAGTATGCAGTCTGTTGGGGATGAGAGAGCTTGGGAAGTGAGTCAGTTGTTGTTCGCTGATGATACAGCGCTGGTGGCTGATTCATGTGAGAAACTGCAGAAGCTGGTGACTGAGTTTGGTAAAGTGTGTGAAAGAAGAAAGTTAAGAGTAAATGTGAATAAGAGCAAGGTTATTAGGTACAGTAGGGTTGAGGGTCAAGTCAATTGGGAGGTAAGTTTGAATGGAGAAAAACTGGAGGAAGTAAAGTGTTTTAGATATCTGGGAGTGGATTTGGCAGTAGATGGAACTATGGAAGCGGAAGTGAATCATAGGGTGGGGGAGGGGGCAAAAATTCTGGGAGCCTTGAAGAATGTGTGGAAGTCGAGAACATTATCTCGGAAAGCAAAAATGGGTATGTTTGAAGGAATAGTGGTTCCAACAATGTTGTATGGTTGCGAGGCGTGGGCTATGGATAGAGTTGTGTGCAGGAGGATGGATGTGCTGGAAATGAGATGTTTGAGGACAATGTGTGGTGTGAGGTGGTTTGATCGAGTAAGCAACGTAAGGGTAAGAGAGATGTGTGGAAATAAAAAGAGCGTGGTTGAGAGAGCAGAAGAGGGTGTATTGAAATGGTTTGGGCACATGGAGAGAATGAGTGAGGAAAGATTGACCAAGAGGATATATGTGTCGGAGGTGGAGGGAACGAGAAGTGGGAGACCAAATTGGAGGTGGAAAGATGGAGTGAAAAAGATTTTGTGTGATCGGGGCCTGAACATGCAGGAGGGTGAAAGGAGGGCAAGGAATAGAGTGAATTGGATCGATGTGGTATACCGGGGTTGACATGCTGTCAGTGGATTGAATCAGGGCATGTGAAGCGTCTGGGGTAAACCATGGAAAGCTGTGTAGGTATGTATATTTGCGTGTGTGGACGTATGTATATACATGTGTATGGGGGTGGGTTGGGCCATTTCTTTCGTCTGCTTCCTTGCGCTGCCTCGCAAATATATATATATATATATATATATATATATATATATATATATATATATATATATATATATATATATATATATATTTATATATATATATATATATTTTCCCTGGGGATAGGGGAGAAAGAATACTTCCCACGTATTCCCTGCGTGTCGTAGAAGGCGACTAAAAGGGGAGGGAGCGGGGGGCTGGAAATCCTCCCCTCTCGTTTTTTTTTAATTTTCCAAAAGAAGGAACAGAGAATTGGGCCAGGTGAGGGTGTTCCCTCAAAGGCCCAGTCCTCTGTTCTTAACGCTACCTCGCTAATGCGGGAGATGGCAAATAGTTTGAAAGAAAGAAAAGAAAGATATATATATATATATCCCTGGGGATAGGGGAGAAAGAATACTTCCCACATATTCCCTGCGTGTCGTAGAAGGCGACTAAAAGGGAAGGGAGCAGGGGGCTGGAAATCCTCCCCTCTCGTTTTTTTTTTTTCTTTTTCTTTTTTTTTTTTTCCAAAAGAAGGAACAGAGAAGAGGTCCAGGTGAGGATATTCCCTCAAAGGCCCAGTCCTCTGTTCTTAACGCTACCTCGCTATCGCGGGAAATAGCAAATAGTATGAAAAAAAAAATGGTTTGGGCACATGGAGAGAATGAGTGAGGAGAGATTGACCAAGAGGATATATGTGTCGGAGGTGGAGGGAACGAGGAGAAGAGGGAGACCAAATTGGAGGTGGAAAGATGGAGTGAAAAAGATTTTGTGTGATCGGGGCCTGAACATGCAGGAGGGTGAAAGGAGGGCAAGGAATAGAGTGAATTGGAGTCATGTGGTATACAGGGGTTGACGTGCTGTCAGTGGATTGAATCAAGGCATGTGAAGCGTCTGGGGTAAACCATGGAAAGCTGTGTAGGTATGTATATCTGCGTGTGTGGACGTGTGTATGTACATGTGTATGGGGGGGGGGTTGGGCCATTTCTTTCGTCTGTTTCCTTGCGCTACCTCGCAAACACGGGAGACAGCGACAAAGTATAAAAAAAAAAAAAAAAAAAAAATATATATATATATATATATATATATATATATATATATATATATATATATATATATATATGTAATATATATATATATATATATATATATATATATATATATATATATATATATATATATATATAATATATATATATATATATATATATATATATATATATATATATATATATATATATATATATATATATATATTACAAGAGGAGTTGGGTTTGAGTGGAGAAGAGCTGGAGGAAGTGAAGTGTTTTGGGTGTCTGGGAGTGACCTTGGCAGCGGATGGAGCCATGGAAGTGGGGTTGAACAAAGTTGGATATGTTTGAAGGAGTGGTGGTTCCAATAATGTTGTATGGTTATGGGGCATGGGTTGTGGATGGGGTTGTGCGGGGGAGGGTGGATGTGTGGGAGGTGGGATGTTTGATGACAATGTGTGGTGTGAGGTGGTTTGGTTGAGTGGGTGGTGGGGGGGGTGGGAGAGATGTGTGGTGGTGGAATGGGTGTGGTTGGGGGAGCAGGGGAGGGTGTGTTGAGGTGGTTTGGTCACGTGGAGAGAGTGAGTGGGGAAGGATTGACAGGGATGATATATGTGTCAGAGGTGGATCGAGACTTGGACATGCAGGGGGGTGGGGGGGCGTGCGGGGGATGGAGTGGGTTGGAGCAATGTGGTGTACCGGGGTCGACGTGCTGTCAATGGATTGAGCCAGGGAGTGTGAAGCGTCTAGGGTGGGCTGTGGAAAGTTTTGTGGGGCCTGGGTGTGTAGGGGGAGCTAGGGACTCAGTATGAACAAATGTGGCCTTCGTTGTCTTTTCCTAGCGCTACCTCACTTGAGTGGGGGTGCTGTTTCATGTGTGGTGAGGTGGCAACGGAAATGGAAGAAGGCAGCAAGTATGAATATGTACATATGTATATATGTATATGTCTGTGTATGTGCTGTGGTTTCAGTGCATTATACATGACAGCTAGAGACTGAGTGTGAACGAATGTGGCTTCTGTAGTCTTTTCCTAGGGCTACCTCGAGACGACTGTGATTTTCAATGTGTTTAAGGATATATAAGCAGTAGAGGAATTCAAAGACTTTGGAAATAATATTAGCTGTCAAAGCAGTAGGATGATAGAGGGGTCAGAACGGTCACCCTTCTTAGGGATGGGATGTATCAAAGCATGCTTTCAAGGAAAAGTTTTGGTTTTTAAACAGAAACAAAACAAATGAGCAAGCACAGGTTTAAGTTCAGGGGCACACTCTTTCATTACACAGAGATGGATGCCATTGGGACCATAAGCCTTCCTTGTATCCAGGTGAGAAGTGCTTTTTAGACAGTCTGAAAAGAAATTATGGGAAGAGGCATAGGATTAGTAAAAGGAGCATCTGAAGGTGAAGGAATGTTAGAGTCATCCAAAGTGGAGTTAGAGGAGAAACAGGAAGAATTGAGAGTTGCTTTGTCTATGGGAAAGACAGAAAGGGAAGGTAGAGGGACAGAAGTTGTTTGAGATACCCTTAGCTGAAAACCAGAAAGATGTATCAGTAGATGAAGAAGAGAGGTTATTGCACTTCCTTTGAATGAAGGAACACTTTGCCTCACGGATAATGTGGTTGCAGTGATTATGGGCAATGATGAAAGCTGAATAGGAGCCAAAGGAAGGAAAGTTTTTTCCAAGCCCAGTATGCCTGAGCCCTTGCCTGAATGGCCTCAGAACAGGAATGGTTGAACCATGGATTGGATGAAGAGGTCATCTTGGAGGAAGAAGAGGTAAAAGTTTCCATTCCTGCAAGAATTACCTCTGTTATGCGTTAGGTGGAGACAGAAGCAAAACCACATAAGAGAGTAATTTATCCAAGGAAAGTCAGAAAAGAAGTAACACAAGTTATTCCATTCAGCTCTTCTGAAGTGCAAGTTTTTACACTTAGAAGGGGCTGCTGGAGGGGAAGGTGCCATTAGAATAGATACTTTCATGAGAGAGTGATCAGAAGCACCAATTGGGGAAGAGATTGTGTATTTACAAGGGGATGGACTAGAGGTGAAAAACAAATTCAGAATATATGGAGAATGGTCACAACAGTCAGGAATATGGGGAGGGTGGGAGATAATTTGCTCTTAAATCATTGAGAATGGAGAGTGTGAGGGCTTCAATTCCTCCACCATCTGTGTGGAAGGAATTCAACCATTCCCTATGGCAAACATTGAAATCCCCGAAGCAGAGGATCTCAGCTTGTGGGTAAGAGGAGGTCATAGTCTCATGGCAGGAGTTTAGAGTCTAATAAGGATATAAAATTTGTAGTATTAGGAGAGAAATAGGCGAAAAAGAGGAAAAGTTTGGAAATAGGGAGACAGACCTTCAGCCACAAAGCATCAAACTTTGGGGACTCAAGATCCATGAGGCATGCAACAGGTGTGTTGATGTTGGAATAAGCACAAACACCACCTTTGAACCAGAGTTGTGAATGGAAGTTAGAGTTAGATATGAAAAAGGGACGAGTGAGAACATCATTACACAACTGTGTATGTCTCAGACATAAGTAAGATATCAGGAGAGGTACTAAACAGATTGTGTTCAATTGAGGATAGATTACTAGAGACACTACGAATGTTGGTATAAGTGAAGAGAAAAAGAGGAAGGTCTAACACATATGGGAAGGTCATGGGAGGGGCCGGTACTGCAACTGCCAAAGTCCTACCACTCACTGGCAATAGAGTCAGATACATTCACCCCTCCAATAGTTAATCTACGGACTTCTCTTTCTTTTTTCATCTTGTCCTCTTTCTAAAACCTTTCTGCCTTTAAAAGTCATATCTACCAGTACCCTTAAAGTGAATGAGTCATGTACAGCTAGACATCTACTATGTGTATATGTTTACCAAAATCATTACTTTTTGATGGTGTTACTGGATTCCACCTGCATCCATCCAGTTCCTGCTACAGGCCATAGCACAGTCTTGCAGCAGCAGGAACCCCTGGGAAAGGGGTCCTGGGGTTTAACAATAATAATAATAATGATAATTTTTTTTTTTTTTTTTTTTTTTTTTTTTTTATACTTTGTCGCTGTCTCCCGCGTTTGCGAGGTAGCGCAAGGAAACAGACGAAAGAAATGGCCCAACCCCCCCCATACACATGTATATACATACGTCCACACACCCAAATATACATACCTACACAGCTTTCCATGGTTTACCCCAGACACTTCACATGCCTTGATTCAATCCACTGACAGCACGTCAACCCCGGTATACCACATCGCTCCAATTCACTCTATTCCTTGCCCTCCTTTCACCCTCCTGCATGTTCAGGCCCCGATCACACAAAATCTTTTTCACTCCATCTTTCCACCTCCAATTTGGTCTCCCTCTTCTCCTTGCTCCCTCCACCTCCGACACATATATCCTCTTGGTCAATCTTTCCTCACTCATCCTCTCCATGTGCCCAAACCACTTCAAAACACCCTCTTCTGCTCTCTCAACCACGCTCTTTTTATTTCCACACATCTCTCTTACCCTTACGTTACTCACTCGATCAAACCACCTCACACCACACATTGTCCTCAAACATCTCATTTCCAGCACATCCATCCTCCTGCGCACAACTCTATCCATAGCCCACGCCTCGCAACCATACAACATTGATGGAACCACTATTCCTTCAAACATATATATATATATATATATATATATATATATATATATATACATATATACACATATATATATATATATATATATATATATATATATATATATATATATACATATTTTTATATTCTTTTATTATACTTTGTCACTGTCTTCCACGTCAGATGAAAGAATGGCCCAACCCACTCACATACACATGCATGTACATCATGCATGTACATACACGTCCACACACACACATATACATACCTATACATTTCAATGTATACATATTTATACATACACAGACATATACACACATACACTTGGACATAATTCATACTTGGTGCCTTTATTGATTCCCATCACCACCCCACCACACATGGAATGACAACCCCCTTTCCCCACATGTGCGTGAGGTACCACTAGGAAAAAGACAACAAAGGCCACATTCGTTCACACTCAGTCTCTAGCTGTCATGTATAATGCACCGAAACCACAGCTCCCTTTCCACATCCAGGCCCCACAAAACTTTCCATGGTTTACCCCAGACGCTTCACATGCCCTGGTTCAATCCACTGACATTACGTCGACTCCGGTATACCACATCGTTCCAATTCACTCTATTCCTTGCACGCCTTTCACCCTCCTGCATGTTCAGGCCCCGACCGCTCAAAACCTTTTTCACTCCATCCTTCCACCTCCAATTTGGTCTCCCACTTCTCCTCGTTCCCTCCACCTCTGACACATATATCCTCTTTGTCAATCTTTCCTCACTCATTCTCTCCATGTGACCAAACCATTTCAAAACACCCTCTTCTGCACTCTCAACCACACTCTTTTTATTACCACACATCTCTCTTAACTTTTCATTACTAACTCAATCAATAATAATAATAATAATAATAATAATAATAATAAGGTGGAGGGAACGAGGAGAAGTGGGAGACCAAATTGGAGGTGGAAAGATGGAGTGAAAAAGATTTTGTGTGATCGAGGCCTGAACATGCAGGAGGGTGAAAGGAGGGCAAGGAATAGAGTGAATTGGATCGATGTGGTATACCGGGGTTGACGTGCTGTCAGTGGATTGAATCTGGGCATGTGAAGCGTCTGGGGTAAACCATGGAAAGCTGTGTAGGTATGTATATTTGCGTGTGTGGACGTATGTATATACATGTGTATGGGGGTGGGTTGGGCCATTTCTTTCGTCTGTTTCCTTGCGCTACCTCGCAAACGCGGGAGACAGCGACAAAGCAAAAAAAAAAAAAAAAAAAAAAAATAATAATAATAATGATAATAATAATTATTCCCTGGGGATAGGGGAGAAAGAATACTTCCCACGTATTCCCTGCGTGTCGTAGAAGGCGACTAAAAGGGAAGGGAGTGGGGGGCTGGAAATCCTCCCCTATCAGTTTTTTTTAATTTTCCAAAAGAAGGAACGTAGAAGGGGGCCAGGTGAGGATATTCCCTCAAAGGTCCAGTCCTCTGTTCTTAGCGCTACCTTGCTGATGCGGGAAATGGCGAATAGTATGAAAGAAAAAAGAAAGAATAATAATAATGATAATAATAATAATAATAATTCATTTGTGCCTATGCATCATCTTACTTTTTCTTTTTAATATGAATATGTAAATTATTTTTTCAAAATGCAATTAACACCACATAATGAACCTTACACCAATATCACCATTACAGCAAGTTTTTTTTTAGATATGTTCAACAGCTAGCTTATAAATGTTTATAATTATCATAATAATCATAAGATTTGCAAATTTTTTCTTACTGGTACATGTTTTTCTTTTAAAAGACTTTGTTCATAACCGATCGCCCTATTATATCTATTACACCAAATAATACATCTTTATCAATATTGCCATTACAGTGAGTCATTTGAGATGTAGACAATCACTTGTGTATAACAATTCATAATGGATACTGGTGTGCTGTGGTGTGGAAAGTAAGCCCCACTGAAGCTGAGATATATGGTATAGCCAGATAATGCACAGGAGAGGTTGGTGCAAGTTCCTAACCTAAAATATGCTTAAGGACCCAAAAGTAGATTTTTGATCATCACCTACTGTATCCAGCATTCACCTTCATAATTTTTTTTGGAAAATGTATATTGTGACATACATTCATGAACGTTAATTCTTTCATTCTTTTTTAATTCTCTTTATTTTCTTCCAAGATGGCCATGACTGGAGCAAGTATTCCCCATGCCATGTCATTCACTGTGATTTTTGGGGGGGAATTTTAAAAACATTATTCAATGAACATTGTTCCAACAAATCAAACCAACTGAGTTTTGTCAGCATTGTATACCATGTATTGTCTGATCACAAACCAAATATTGTAAACTCCACAGAAAATGATGAGCTTACCATTCAAAGAAATGATATTTTCCTGCTTACCATTCAAAGAAATACCACTTTCTTGAGATTTAAAATTTTTCATAAGTTGTAATATTTCATTTCAGATGTTTTTAATTTTCTAATTAATTTTTTTCTTGCCTGAGTATGATTTTACCATATCAACTGTCTCTTTGTTCACGATCAAGTTAATTCAGTTGGAATCATTTGCACTGAATGTCACTGCAGGACTTGGACAAAATGGCAGAATTTAAGCAAAAATCAAAAAACAGTGAGAAAATAAGGAATTCTCATTGGAATATCCTGACATGAGGAACATACTGGATTCTGAGGTGGGAGGAATAATGAAAGATTCTGGAATCAAAAACAGCAGTAGGCCATAAATGTCTTGGGCCAGGATAAGAGAATGTGTTACAATGGTTTTAGTGTTTGACACACATGAATGAAGCTCAGCCCACATCTGAAATTGTAAAAAAATTAAACTTGTATGAGCAAAACTTCTCATACTGGGTCTGTGCGAATTAGGAAAAAGGTGTCTATATTTTTGGACTGTTTGACCAGTAAAAAAACAAAAAAAAGGGGTATGCCTGAAAAGTTTCTAATCAATTAGGCCCAAGAATTAAGAAATGGTGCTATGTTGCTAAGTGATAGAAAAAAAAAACTTTGCAGAAATTAAAACAAAAGGTAACATGGCAAAAACACTGTATCCCCCCATTCTTGCCTGTGAATGAAAACAATGACCATTACTGGACACTTACTAACATATTCATCCATGTTGAAGGTCTTGACATATTTAAACGATATTTTGCCAGCCTTGTGATACTGCACTAGCTTCCTGTAAGTACCAAGTGGAGTACTGCCTGGAAAAAAAAAATCATTATGCATGTAAAATGTTTTTACAAAAATATGGCAAAATCATATCGAGTACTTCCTGAAAATATATTTCAGCATATGAATTAAATAAGTTACAAATAGTGAAAACAAGTTTTTTCAATTTTCATTTAACTGCATAAAAATGTTTGGAATAAGGAAAGAAAAAATTTATTTGTAAACATACATACACCCTGAATAAAGGCAGCAAGTATGAATTATGTACATGTGTATATATGTATAAGTTTTGTATGTATGTGTACGTATATGTTGAAATGTATAGGTATGTATATGTGCGTGTGTGGGCGTGTATGTATATACATGTGTCTGTGGGTGGGTTGGGCCATTCTTGCGTCTGTGCTACCTCGTGCTACCTCGCTAACGTGGGAGACAGCGACAAAGTATGATAATAAAAAATATAAAGAAATATACACCCTGCATATAGTTTTGTACTCTTAATATGACCTTGAACAATGACTTTGGCCTCCAAAATTATGCCAGATGTAGAAATGTGTTCAGTAAATGTGGTTCAAATGTGGTTAATATATATTCACCAGGTCTTCAGATACTGTGTACCCAAGTATGTAGTAGCCTTGTGTACCCAAGCACTGAATTATACATGATAACCTTGACCTATGGCCTTCAAAAATTCTTCAGATTTTAAATTTTTTATGTAATATATCACTTTACAGATTTAGTCATTATATATTCACGGTCGTGAGATAATGTGTGTACTAGCATTTAATAGCCATTTTTTCACATGATCTTGCAACCTTGATCAATGACCCAACATAACCAAATATCATTCATCTGTAGAACCCTGTATGAAGTACAGGTACACCACCGATTTTCAGGCACTCTTGATTTGAAAGCCTTGCCAGATTAATCATTTTGCCGGACCAACTGTGGTCATGTAATAATAATTCATCAGCACACCTCTAACCCACTGATTATACATCTCCCATGTGTTTAAAGTATACCATGAACTGCTAATAATTGAAATTAAACAAATATTAAATGTTTGAGCACCCTAAGATGGTAAGTCTGTCCTTAGAGTGTTTAAATCCTGTGGGGTCTTCTTCATCTTCTGTTGTTAGTGTTTTCCTAGGTGTGCATCACCAGAATAATGCAGTTTCATCTGCATTATACACCTGCTCAGGACTGAGGTGCTTGTCAGCTACAAGTTTCGCAAATTCATCCACATTCTTGGCAGCTCCTTCGCGGTTTGCAGACCGCTTTTCTCCGCACACTTTATTCAAGGAAATTCCATGACGCTTCTTGAATCTTTGAAGCCATCCTTCGCTACAGTCACGCTCATGTAATTTAAGTTCTTTAGGAAACAACTTAGCCTGGTCCATTATCATGCTACCTGACAAGTCCACTCCATCACTCCAACACTGTCGAAACCATTCCACCATCACTCGATAGTGCTCAGTATTCTTACCATCTTTCATAGTTTTTCTAATCGTCATTTGCTTCTTGGCAATGTTGTCTGCATAGAATTTCAGTATTTTCTCCCTTTGCTTATTTGTATCACAAAAAGTTGATGAACCAATACTGTAGATGTTACACAGCTTATGCACCGAAACACCACGGTCCATTTTTTCAACAATTTTACTTTATCTTGGATCGATATGGACTGGTATTTACATTTGACACCATGACTGACACTCTCATATGTCTTAGAAACCAAAGCTAGGGTTAGATTTAAGCAAAATAAGGTAAGACTCTCACAGAATTGCGGTATCACCACCAACAAGTGGAGTGTAAAGAATGTAAATAAGTGCACCCTACACACAAGGCCATCTGTGGCTGCCCAGTAGACTAGTCTGGTGGACGCGGTAATTTCAAGTTCCCTCATGTAATTTTGTCCGGACTAAAGGTGCCGAACCATCAGTTGCCAGAAATTCGGTGGTGTGCCTGTATATGACAGCTCTCCTGCCAAAGGAGTCTCATTGCCAAGAAAATCAATGTTAATTTTGAGTAAAAAATGTAGCCAAAAGTGTCCTCAATTTGATATAATAGTTGATACCATAAAGGAACTAGAAAACCTTCATATTTATTATCTATTTATTATGCACAATCGCTGTTTCCCGCGTCAGCAAGGTAGTGCAAGGAAACAGACGGAGAATGGCCCATCCACTCAATATATATATATATATATATATATATATATATATATATATATATATATATAATCCTTGAGGATAGGGGAGAAAGAATACTTCCCACGTATTCCCTGCGTGTCGGAGAAGGCAACTAAAAGGGAAGGGAGCGGGGGGCTGGAAATCTTCCCCTCTCATTTTTTTCTTAATTTTCCAAAGGAAGGAACAGAGAAGGGGGCCGGGTGAGGATGTTTCCTCAGAGGCCCAGTCCTCTGTTCTTAACGCTACCTCGCTGAGGCGGGAAATGGCGAATAGTATGAAAGAAAAAGAAAGATATATATATTTCTTTCTTTCTTTCTTTCAAACTATTTGCCATTTCCCGCATTAGCGAGGTAGCGTTAAGAACAGAGAACTGGGCCTTTGAGGGAATACCCTCACCTGGCCCAATTCTCTGTTCCTTCTTTTGGAAAATCAAAAAAAAACGAGAGGGGAGGATTTCCAGCCCCCCGCTCCCTCCTCTTTTAGTCGCCTTCTACGACACGCAGGGAATACGTGGGAAGTATTCTTTCTCCCCTATCCCCAGGGAATATATATATATATATATATATATATATATATATATATATATATATATATATATATATATATATATATTTTTTTTTTTTTTTTTTTTTTATACTTTGTCACTGTCTCCCGCGTTTGCGAGGTAGCGCAAGGAAACAGACGAAAGAAATGGCCCAACCCCCCCCATACACATGTATATACATACGTCCACACACGCAAATATACATACCTACACAGCTTTCCATGGTTTACCCCAGACGCTTCACATGCCTTGATTCAATCCACTGACAGCACGTCAACCCCGGTATACCACATCGCTCCAATTCACTCTATTCCTTGCCCTCCTTTCACCCTCCTGCATGTTCAGGCCCTGATCACACAAAATCTTTTTCACTCCATCTTTCCACCTCCAATTTGGTCTCCCTCTTCTCCTCGTTCCCTCCACCTCCGACACATATATCCTCTTGGTCAATCTTTCCTCACTCATTCTCTCCATGTGCCCAAACCACTTCAAAACACCCTCTTCTGCTCTCTCAACCACGCTCTTTTTATTTCCACACATCTCTCTTACCCTTACGTTACTCACTCGATCAAACCACCTCACACCACACATTGTCCTCAAACATCTCATTTCCAGCACATCCATCCTCCTGCGCACAACTCTATCCATAGCCCACGCCTCGCAACCATACAACATTGTTGGAACCACTATTCCTTCAAACATACCCATTTTTGCTTTCCGAGATAATGTTCTCGACTTCCACACATTCTTCAAGGCCCCCAGAATTTTCACCCCCTCCCCCACCCTATGATCCACTTCCGCTTCCATGGTTCCATCCGCTGCCAGATCCACTCCCAGATATCTAAAACACTTCACTTCCTCTAGTTTTTCTCCATTCAAACTCACCTCCCAATTGACTTGACCCTCAACCCTACTGTACCTAATAACCTTGCTCTTATTCACATTTACTCTTAACTTTCTTCTTCCACACACTTTACCAAACTCAGTCACCAGCTTCTGCAGTTTCTCACATGAATCAGCCACCAGCGCTGTATCATCAGCGAACTACAACTGACTCACTTCCCAAGCTCTCTCATCCCCAACAGACTTCATACATGCCCCTCTTTCCAAAACTCTTGCATTTACCTCCCTAACAACCCCATCCATAAACAAATTAAACAACCATGGAGACATCACACACCCCTGCCGCAAACCTACATTCACTGAGAACCAATCACTTTCCTCTCTTCCTACACGTACACATGCCTTACATCCTCGATAAAAACTTTTCACTGCTTCTAACAACTTTCCTCCCACACCATATATTCTTAATACCTTCCACAGAGCATCTCTATCAACTCTATATGTATATATATTTTTTTCTTTTTTTTTTGCCGCTGTCTCCCGCGTTTGTGAGGTAGCGCAAGGAAACAGACGAAAGAAATGGCCCAACCCACCCCCATACACATGTATATACATACGTCCACACACGCAAATATACATACCTACACAGCTTTCCATGGTTTACCCCAGACGCTTCACATGCCCTGATTCAATCCACTGACAGCACGTCAACCCCGGTATACCACATCGCTCCAATTCACTCTATTCCTTGCCCTCCTTTCACCCTCCTGCATGTTCAGGCCCCGATCACACAAAATCTTTTTCACTCCATCTTTCCACCTCCAATTTGGTCTCCCTCTTCTCCTCGTTCCCTCCACCTCCGACACATATATCCTCTTGGTCAATCTTTCCTCACTCATTCTCTCCATGTGCCCAAACCATTTCAAAACACCCTCTTCTGCTCTCTCAACCACGCTCTTTTTATTTCCACACATCTCTCTTACCCTTACGTTACTTACTCGATCAAACCACCTCACACCACACATTGTCCTCAAACATCTCATTTCCAGCACATCCATCCTCCTGCGCACCACTCTATCCATAGCCCACGCCTCGCAACCATACAACATTGTTGGAACCACTATTCCTTCAAACATACCCATTTTTGCTTTCCGAGATAATGTTCTCGGCTTCCACACATTCTTCAAGGCTCCCAGAATTTTCGCCCCCTCCCCCATCCTATGATCCACTTCCGCTTCCATGGTTCCATCCGCTGCCAGATCCACTCCCAGATATCTAAAACACTTTACTTCCTCCAGTTTTTCTCCATTCAAACTCACCTCCCAATTGACTTGACCCTCAACCCTACTGTACCTAATAACCTTGCTCTTATTCACATTTACTCTTAACTTTCTTCTTTCACACACTTTACCAAACTCAGTCACCAGCTTCTGCAGTTTCTCACATGAATCAGCCACCAGCGCTGTATCATCAGCGAACAACAACTGACTCACTTCCCAAGCTCTCTCATCCCCAACAGACTTCATACTTGCCCCTCTTTCCAAAACTCTTGCATTCACCTCCCTAACAACCCCATCCATAAACAAATTAAACAACCATGGAGACATCACACACCCCTGCCGCTAACCTACATTCACTGAGAACCAATCACTTTCCTCTCTTCCTACACGTACACATGCCTTACATCCTAGATAAAAACTTTTCACTGCTTCTAACAACTTGCCTCCCACACCATATATTCTTAATATCTTCCACAGAGCATCTCTATCAACTCTATCATATGCCTTCTCCAGATCCATAAATGCTACATACAAATCCATTTGCTTTTCTAAGTATTTCTCACATACATTCTTCAAAGCAAACACCTGATCCACACATCCTCTACCACTTCTGAAACCACACTGCTCTTCCCCAATCTGATGATCTGTACATGCCTTCACCCTCTCAATCAATACCCTCCCATATAATTTACCAGGAATACTCAACAAACTTATACCTCTGTAATTTGAGCACTCACTCTTATCCCCTTTGCCTTTGTACAATGGCACTATGCACGCATTCCGCCAATCCTCAGGCACCTCACCGTGAGTCATACATACATTAAATAACCTTACCAACCAGTCAACAATACAGTCACCCCCTTTTTTAATAAATTCCACTGCAATAACATCCAAACCTGCTGCCTTGCCGGCTTTCATCTTCCGCAAAGCTTTTACTACCTCTTCTCTGTTTACCAAATCATTTTCCCTAACCCTCTCACTTTGCACACCACCTCGACCAAAGCACCCTATATCTGCCACTCTATCATCAAACACATTCAACAAACCTTCAAAATACTCACTCCATCTCCTTCTCACATCACCACTACTTGTTATCACCTCCCCATTTGCGCCCTTCACTGAAGTTCCCATTTGCTCCCTTGTCTTACGCACTTTATTTACCTCCTTCCAGAACATCTTTTTATTCTCCCTAAAATTTAATGATACTCTCTCACCCCAACTCTCATTTGCCCTTTTTTTCACCTCTTGCACCTTTCTCTTGACCTCCTGTCTCTTTCTTTTATACATCTCCCACTCAATTGCATTTTTTCCCTGCAAAAATTGTCCAAATGCCTCTCTCTTCTCTTTCACTAATACTCTTACTTCTTCATCCCACCACTCACTACCCTTTCTAATCAACCCATCCCACTCTTCTCATGCCACAAGCATCTTTTGCGCAATCCATCACTGATTCCCTAAATACATCCCATTCCTCCCCCACTCCCCTTACTTCCATTGTTCTCACCTTTTTCCATTCTGTACTCAGTCTCTCCTGGTACTTCCTCACACAAGTTATAGTTATAGTTATAGTTATAGTTATAGTGATGGGTGATTTGAATGCAAAGATGAGTAATGTGGCAGTTGAGGGAATAATTGGTATACATGGGGTGTTCAGTGTTGTAAATGGAAATGGTGAAGAGCTTGTAGATTTATGTGCTGAAAAAGGACTGATGATTGGGAATACCTGGTTTAAAAAGCGAGATATACATAAGTATACTTATGTAAGTAGGAGAGATGGCCAGAGAGCGTTATTGGATTACGTGTTAATTGACAGGCGCGCGAAAGAGAGACTTTTGGATGTTAATTTGCTGAGAGGTGCAACTGGAGGGATGGCTGATCATTATCTTGTGGAGGCTAAGGTGAAGATTTGTATGGGTTTTCAGAAAAGAAAAGTGAATGTTGGGGTGAAGAGGGTGGTGAGAGTAAGTGAGCTTGGGAAGGAGACTTGTGTGAGAAAGATATATATATATATATATATATATATATATATATATATATATATATATATATATATATATATATATATTTTTTTTTTAATTTTTTTATTATACTTTGTCGCTGTCTCCCGCGTTTGTGAGGTAGCGCAAGGAAACAGATGAAAGAAATGGCCCAACCCACCCCCATACACATGTATATACATACATCCACACACGCAAATATACATACCTACACAGCTTTCCATGGTTTACCCCAGACGCTTCACATGCCTTGATTCAATCCACTGACAGCACGTCAACCCCGGTATACCACATCGCTCCAATTCACTCTATTCCTTGCCCTCCTTTCACCCTCCTGCATGTTCAGGCCCCGATCACACAAAATCTTTTTCACTCCATCTTTCCACCTCCAATTTGGTCTCCCTTTTCTCCTCGTTCCCTCCACCTCCGACACATATATCCTCTTGGTCAATCTTTCCTCACTCATTCTCTCCATGTGCCCAAAAACACCCTCAAAACACCCTCTTCTACTCTCTCAACCACGCTCTTTTTATTTCCACACATCTCTCTTACCCTTACGTTACTCACTCGATCAGACCACCTCACACCACACATTGTCCTCAAACATCTCATTTCCAGCACATCCATCCTCCTACGCACAACTCTATCCATAGCCCACGCCTCGCAACCATACAACATTGTTGGAACCACTATTCCTTCAAACATACCCATTTTTGCTTTCCGAGATAATGTTCTCGACTTCCACACATTCTTCAAGGCCCCCAGAATTTTCGCCCCCTCCCCCACCCTATGATCCACTTCCGCTTCCATGGTTCCATCCGCTGCCAGATCCACTCCCAGATATCTAAAACACTTTACTTCCTCCAGTTTTTCTCCATTCAAACTCACCTCCCAATTGACTTGACCCTCAACCGTACTGTACCTAATAACCTTGCTCTTATTCACATTTACTCTTAACTTTCTTCTTCCACACACTTTACCAAACTCAGTCACCAGCTTCTGCAGTTTCTCACATGAATCAGCCTCCAGCGCTGTATCATCAGCGAACAACAACTGACTCACTTCCCAAGCTCTCTCATCCCCAACAGACTTCATACTTGCCCCTCTTTCCAAAACTCTTGCATTTACATCCCTAACAACCCCATCCATAAACAAATTAAACAACCATGGAGACATCACACACCCCTGCCGCAAACCTACATTCACTGAGAACCAATCACTTTCCTCTCTTCCTACACGTACACATGCCTTACATCCTCGATAAAAACTTTTCACTGCTTCTAACAACTTTCCTCCCACACCATATATTCTTAATACCTTCCACAGAGCATCTCTATCAACTCTATCATATGCCTTCTCCAGATCCATAAATGCTACATACAAATCCATTTGCTTTTCTAAGTATTTCTCACATACATTCTTCAAAGCAAACACCTGATCCACACATCCTCTACCACTTCTGAAACCACACTGATCTTCCCCAATCTGATGCTCTGTACATGCCTTCACCCTCTCAATCAATACCCTCCCATATAATTTACCAGGAATACTCAACAAACTTATACCTCTGTAATTTGAGCACTCACTCTTATCCCCTTTGCCTTTGTACAATGGCACTATGCACGCATTCCGCCAATCCTCAGGCACCTCACCATGAGTCATACATACATTGAATAACCTTACCAACCAGTCAACAATACAGTCACCCCCTTTTTTAATAAATTCCACTGCAATACCATCCAAACCTGCTGCCTTGCCGGCTTTCATCTTCCGCAAAGCTTTCACTACCTCTTCTCTGTTTACCAAATCATTTTCCCTAACCCTCTCACTTTGCACACCACCTCGACCAAAACACCCTATATCTGCCACTCTATCATCAAACACATTCAACAAACCTTCAAAATACTCACTCCATCTCCTTCTCACATCACCACTACTTGTTATCACCTCCCCATTTGCGCCCTTCACTGAAGTTCCCATTTGCTCCCTTGTCTTACGCACTTTATTTACCTCCTTCCAGAACATCTTTTTATTCTCCCTAAAATTTAATGATACTCTCTCACCCCAACTCTCATTTGCCCTTTTTTTCACCTCTTGCACCTTTCTCTTGACCTCCTGTCTCTTTCTTTTATACATCTCCCACTCAATTGCATTTTTTCCCTGCAAAAATCGTCCAAATGCCTCTCTCTTCTCTTTCACTAATACTCTTACTTCTTCATCCCACCACTCACTACCCTTTCTAATCAACCCACCTCCCACTCTTCCCATGCCACAAGCATCTTTTGCGCAATCCATCACTGATTCCCTAAATACATCCCATTCCTCCCCCACTCCCCTTACTTTCATTGTTCTCACCTTTTTCCATTCTGTACTCAGTCTCTCCTGGTACTTCCTCACACAGGTCTCCTTCCTAAGCTCACTTACTCTCACCACCCTCTTCACCCCAACATTCACTCTTCTTTTCTGAAAACACATACAAATCTTCACCTTAGCCTCCACAAGATAATGATCAGACATCCCTCCAGTTGCACCTCTCAGCACATTAACATCCAAAAGTCTCTCTTTCGCACGCCTGTCAATTAACACGTAATCCAATAACGCTCTCTGGCCATCTCTCCTACTTACATAAGTATACTTATGTATATCTCGCTTTTTAAACCAGGTATTCCCAATCATCAGTCCTTTTTCAGCACATAAATCTACAAGCTCTTCACCATTTCCATTTACAACACTGAACACCCCATGTATACCAATTATTCCCTCAACTGCCACATTACTCACCTTTGCATTCAAATCACCCATCACTATAACCCGGTCTCGTGCATCAAAACCACTAACACACTCATTCAGCTGCTCCCAAAACACTTGCCTCTCATGATCTTTCTTCTCGTGCCCGGGTGCATATGCACCAATAATCACCCACCTCTCTCCATCAACTTTCAGTTTTACCCATATTAATCGAGAATTTACTTTCTTACATTCTATCACATACTCCCACAACTCCTGTTTCAGGAGTATTGCTACTCCTTCCCTTGCTCTTGTCCTCTCACTAACCCCTGACTTTACTCCCCAGACATTCCCAAACCACTCTTCCCCTTTACCCTTGAGCTTCGTTTCACTCAGAGCCAAAACATCCAGGTTCCTTTCCTCAAACATACTACCTATCTCTCCTTTTTTCACATCTTGGTTACATCCACACACATTTAGGCACCCCACTCTGAGCCTTCGAGGAGGATGAGCACTCCCCGCGTGACTCCTTCTTCTGTTTCCCATTTTCCCATTTATATATATATATATATATATATATATATATATATATATATATATATATATATATATATATGTATATATTTTTTATTTTTTATTTTGCTTTGTCGCTGTCTCCCGCGTTTGCGAGGTAGCGCAAGGAAACAGACGAAAGACATGACCCAACCCACCCCCATACACATGTATATACATACACGTCCACACACGCAAATATATATACCTATACATCTCAATGTACACATATATATACACACACAGACACATACATATATACCAATGCACACAATTCACACTGTCTGCCTTTATTCATTCCCATCGCCACCTCGCCACACATGGGATACCATCCCCCTCCCCCCTCATGTGTGCGAGGTAGCGCTAGGAAAAGACAACAAAGACCCCATTCGTTCACACTCAGTCTCTAGCTGTCATGCAATAGTGCCCGAAACCACGGCTCCCTTTCCACATCCAGGCCCCACACAACTTTCCATGGTTTACCCCAGACGCTTCACATGCCCTGATTCAATCCACTGACAGCACGTCAACCCCGGTATACCACATCCATCCAATGCACTCTATTCCTTGCCCGCCTTTCACCCTCCTGCATGTTCAGGCCCCGATCACTCAAAATCTTTTTCACTCCATCTTTCCACCTCCAATTTGGTCTCCCACTTCTCCTCGTTCCCTCCACCTCCGACACATATATCCTTTTGGTCAATCTTTCCTCACTCATTCTCTCCCCATGTGCCCAAACCATTTCAAAACACCCTCTTCTGCTCTCTCAGCCACGCTCTTTTTATTTCCACACATCTCTCTTACCCTTACAGTACTTACTCGATCAAACCACCTCACACCACACATTGTCCTCAAACATCTCATTTCCAGCACATCCACCCTCATGCGCACAACTCTATCCATAGCCCACGCCTCGCAACCATACAACATTGTTGGAACCACTATTCCTTCAAACATACCCATTTTTGCTTTCCGAGATAATGTTCTCGACTTCCACACATTCTTCAAGGCTCCCAGGATTTTCGCCCCCTCCCCCACCCTATGATTCACTTCCACTTCCATGGTTCCATCTGCTGCCAGATCCACTCCCAGATATCTAAAACACTTTACTTCCTCCAGTTTTTCTCCATTCAAACTTACCTCCCAATTGACTTGATCCTCAACCCTACTGTACCTAATAACCTTGCTCTTATTCACATTTACTCTTAACTTTCTTCTTTCACACACTTTACCAAACTCAGTCACCAGCTTCTGCAGTTTCTCACATGAATCAGCCACCAGCGCTGTATCATCAGCGAACAACAACTGACTCACTTCCCAAGCTCTCTCATCCACAACAGACTTCATATATATATATATATATATATATATATATATATATATATATATATATATATATATATATATATATATATCCCTGGGGATAGGGGAGAAAGAATACTTCCCACATATTCCCTGCGTGTCGTAGGTGACTAAAAGGGAAGGGAGCGGGGGGGCTGGAAATCCTCCCCTCTCGTTTTTGGTTTTCCTGATGAGGGAACAGAGGAGGGGGCCAAGTGAGGATATTCCCTCAGAGGCTCAGTCCTCTGTTCTTAACACTACCTTGCTGATGCGGTAGTGATGGGGTTGTTAGGGAGGTGAATGCAAGAGTTTTGGAAAGAGGGGCAAGTATGAAGTCTGTTGGGGATGAGAGAGCTTGGGAAGTGAGTCAGTTGTTGTTCGCTGATGATACAGCGCTGGTGGCTGATTCATGTGAGAAACTGCAGAAGCTGGTGACTGAGTTTGGTAAAGTGTGTGGAAGAAGAAAGTTAAGAGTAAATGTGAATAAGAGCAAGGTTATTAGGTACAGTAGGGTTGAGGGTCAAGTCAATTGGGAGGTGAGTTTGAATGGAGAAAAACTGGAGGAAGTGAAGTGTTTTAGATATCTGGGAGTGGATCTGGCAGCGGATGGAACCATGGAAGCGGAAGTGGATCATAGGGTGGGGGAGGGGGCGAAAATTCTGGGAGCCTTGAAGAATGTGTGGAAGTCGAGAACATTATCTCGGAAAGCAAAAATGGGTATGTTTGAAGGAATAGTGGTTCCAACAATGTTGTATGGTTGCGAGGCGTGGGCTATAGATAGAGTTGTGCGCAGGAGGATGGATGTGCTGGAAATGAGATGTTTGAGGACAATGTGTGGTGTGAGGTGGTTTGATCGAGTAAGTAACGTAAGGGTAAGAGAGATGTGTGGAAATAAAAAGAGCGTGGTTGAGAGAGCAGAAGAGGGTGTTTTGAAATGGTTTGGGCACATGGAGAGAATGAGTGAGGAAAGATTGACCAAGAGGATATATGTGTCGGAGGTGGAGGGAACGAGAAATGGGAGACCAAATTGGAGGTGGAAAGATGAAGTGAAAAAGATTTTGTGTGATCGGGGCCTGAACATGCAGGAGGGTGAAAGGAGGGCAAGGAATAGAGTGAATTGGATCGATGTGGTATACCGGGGTTGACGTGCTGTCAGTGGATTGAATCAGGGCATGTGAAGCGTCTGGGGTAAACCATGGAAAGCTGTGTAGGTATGTATATTTGCGTGTGTGGACGTATGTATATACATGTGTATGGGGGTGGGTTGGGCCATTTCTTTCGTCTGTTTCCTTGCGCTACCTCGCAAACGCGGGAGACAGCGACAAAGCAAAAAAAAATATATATATATATATATATATATATATATGTATATGAGTAGTTGGGACTTTTTTTATCTGTTTCCTTGTGCTGCCTCACTGTGCGGGAACAGCGATGAAGTATAATGAAAAAAATATACTACATTTATACCGGGGTCAACATGCTGTCAATGGACAGCATCAGGAGTAAACCATGGAAAGGTCTATGGCACCTGGATGTGGATAGGAAGCCATGGTTTTGGTGCACTGCACATGACAGCCAGAGACTGAATGTGAATGAATGTGGCCTTTTTTGTCTGTTTTCCTGGCGCTACCTCGCTGAAGTGGGGGTTAGCGATGCTATTTCCTGTGGCAGGATAGTGACAGGAATGGACGAAGGCAAGCAGGTATGAATATGTACATTTGTATATGTATATGTCTGTGTATGTATATGAATGTATATGTTGATATGTACATGTATGTATATGTTCGTGTATAGGCGTTTATGTATATGTATATACATGTGTGTATATGAGTGGATGGGTCATTCTTCATCAGTTTCCTGGCACTACCTCGCTGATGCGGGAAACAGCGGTTAAGTATAATAATAAAAAATTGTATCTCTATATACTATTAGTTTCAAATTTTTTAAGGGGGAAAGAATGGCAAACTTTATAGGGAATGAGTGGTTTTCTAAATGACCCAACTGGGTTCTGTTTACAAAACAAGAGAGCATAACCAACTGCTGTAAATACATAAATTTTCCCAGAGTAAAGCAAATATTTTTTGACTATTAAGTGTTTATTTGGAACTACCTTGATCAATATACTATGCTAAATATTACACTTAGGATGACCAAACTATTTCTCAGATTGTGGCCTGTTTTTTAGGATGTTTGCTATGAAGACAGTTGTGATGGTTAAAACTAGAGGTATTCATGCTTAATAACCAAGTGTGGTTGGTTGTGTTGGTGGTACATTATAACAAAACATAACTACGCCTACTCCCAAATTACATTTCATTACAGGGCACATCTCAATATAAACAGCTATCCTAAATCGACTTGAAGCTAGTTTCAAGATGTAACATATTACTTGACAAATGCTTAGTGGACATAGCAAAACAACTGTACTTATTTCCTTCTTTATAGTCTGATCATTAGAGAAACACACGGGAAGGCACTTGCCCAATCGACCCTAAAGTTAAACTCAGGTCAAAACAAGGGACCCTTTATGTCCAGCCTCAACCTACCCTCCTACACTGGCTGTACACTTACACTTAAAAACTCAATACTAAGATATACACATTAATTAAATCACAATCATAATTTACTATGCAATTGGTATTTAGTAAAAACATACAAATAAAAGACCAAAAATTGTATATCCTAACAATACTCTGAATTTATTCAGTAAAATAGCAGATTATTGGATGATTAGTACTCATTCATTATTAAATTGTTTAGTGGTACATTTTCTTCCTAGTATTTTTAAGAAAATTAATTTGCCATTTATATCCTGAAGGTATTTCATTTTTTGGGACCAAGGAATGATATATAAAGCATTAAGGCTTTTCATTTAATGCCCATTAGTTGTTTAGGGAAAAAAGTTAAATTTGGCAAAACTGTTAACTTCTATAAATGTTCATTCAATTATTAATTACTGTAGAGCAACAAATACATTGCATATTGTTCTAAAATTTAAACAACTTTTTGACATGGAAATGAGCCATATGCAGCATATTCTATACATAGAAGTGAATGTTAACAGCTTGTATTATCTTGTGCTGGCTGTCTTTTATTTTCTGCAAGCACCTTCCTTGTCTTTAAAGAATGAGATTGGGATATAGCTCTTTTAACATCCAATTAGAGGGCATTTACCAGCAAAAATTTGAGGGAATGCCAGAAAGGTTAGGCAGCAAGAAGTTCAGGTCAGGAGTTTTTAATACGTTTTTTACAACTGTGTCTAGCCTACTGAGCACTATGCACTTGCTCAGCTCTTAAGATGTAGTTGTCAGATAATGCTGTTAGGACAAATCATACTGCCACTCTATCATCAAACACATTCAACAAACCTTCAAAATACTCACTCCATCTCCTTCTCACATCACCACTACTTGTTATCACCTCCCCATTTGCGCCCTTCACTGAAGTTCTCATTTGCTCACTTGTCTTACGCACTTTATTTACCTCCTTCCAGAACATCTTTTTATCCTCCCTAAAATTTAATGATACTCTCTCACCCCAACTCTCATTTGCCCTCTTTTTCACCTCTTGCACCTTTCTCTTGACCTCCTGTCTCTTTCTTTCATACATCTCCCACTCAATTGCATTTTTTCCCTGCAAAAATCGTCCAAATGCCTCTCTCTTCTCATTCACTAATAATCTTACTTCGTCATCCCACCACTCACTACCCTTTCTAATCAACCCACCTCCCACTCTTCTCATGCCACAAGCATCTTTTGCGCAATCCATCACTGATTCCCTAAATACATCCCATTCCTCCCCCACTCCCCTTGCTTCCATTGTTCTCACCTTTTTCCATTCTGTACTCAGTCTCTCCTGGTACTTCCTCACACAAGTCTCCTTCCCAAGCTCACTTACTCTCACCACCCTCTTCACCCCAACATATATATATATATATATATATATATATATATATATATATATATATATATATATATATATATATTTCTTTTCTTTCAAACTATTCGCCATTTCCCGCATTAGCGAGGTAGCGTTAAGAACAGAGGACTGGGCCTTTGAGGGAATACCCTCACCTGGCCCAATTCTCTGTTCCTTCTTTTGGGAAAAAAAAAAAAAAAATATATATATATATATATATATATATATATATATATATATATATATATATGATTGGGAGTACCTGGTTTAAAAAGCGAGATATACATAAGTATACTTATGTAAGTAGGAGAGATGGCCAGAGAGCGTTATTGGATTACGTGTTAATTGACAGGCGCGCGAAAGAGAGACTTTTGGATGTTAATGTGCTGAGAGGTGCAACTGGAGGGATGTCTGATCATTATCTTGTGGAGGCTAAGGTGAAGATTTGTATGGGTTTTCAGAAAAGAAGAGTGAATGTTGGGGTGAAGAGGGTGGTGAGAGTAAGTGAGCTTGGGAAGGAGACTTGTGTGAGGAAGTACCAGGAGAGACTGAGTACAGAATGGAAAAAGGTGAGAACAATGGAAGTAGGGGGAGTGGGGGAGGAATGGGATGTATTTAGGGAATCAGTGATGGATTGCGCAAAAGATGCTTGTGGCATGAGAAGAGTGGGAGGTGGGTTGATTAGAAAGGGTAGTGAGTGGTGGGATGAAGAAGTAAGAGTATTAGTGAAAGAGAAGAGAGAGGCATTTGGACGATTTTTGCAGGGAAAAAATGCAATTGAGTGGGAGATGTATAAAAGAAAGAGACAGGAGGTCAAGAGAAAGGTGCAAGAGGTGAAAAAAAGGGCAAATGAGAGTTGGGGTGAGAGAGTATCATTAAATTTTAGGGAGAATAAAAAGATGTTCTGGAAGGAGGTAAATAAAGTGCGTAAGACAAGGGAGCAAATGGGAACTTCAGTGAAGGGCGCAAATGGGGAGGTGATAACAAGTAGTGGTGATGTGAGAAGGAGATGGAGTGAGTATTTTGAAGGTTTGTTGAATGTGTTTGATGATAGAGTGGCAGATATAGGGTGTTTTGGTCGAGGTGGTGTGCAAAGTGCGAGGGTTAGGGAAAATGAGTTGGTAAACAGAGAAGAGGTAGTAAAAGCTTTGCGGAAGATGAAAGCCGGCAAGGCAGCAGGTTTGGATGGTATTGCAGTGGAATTTATTAAAAAAGGGGGTGACTGTATTGTTGACTGGTTGGTAAGGTTATTTAATGTATGTATGACTCATGGTGAGGTGCCTGAGGATTGGCGGAATGCGTGCATAGTGCCATTGTACAAAGGCAAAGGGGATAAGAGTGAGTGCTCAAATTACAGAGGTACAAGTTTGTTGAGTATTCCTGGCAAATTATATGGGAGGGTATTGACTGAGAGGGTGAAGGCATGTACAGAGCATCAGATTGGGGAAGAGCAGTGTGGTTTCAGAAGTGGTAGAGGATGTGTGGATCAGGTGTTTGCTTTGAAGAATGTATGTGAGAAATACTTAGAAAAGCAAATGGATTTGTATGTAGCATTTATGGATCTGGAGAAGGCATATGATAGAGTTGATAGAGATGCTCTGTGGAAGGTATTAAGAATATATGGTGTGGGAGGCAAGTTGTTAGAAGCAGTGAAAAGTTTTTATCGAGGATGTAAGGCATGTGTACGTGTAGGAAGAGAGGAAAGCGATTGGTTCTCAGTGAATGTAGGTTGGCGGCAGGGGTGTGTGATGTCTCCATGGTTGTTTAATTTGTTTATGGATGGGGTTGTTAGGGAGGTGAATGCAAGAGTTTTGGAAAGAGGGGCAAGTATGAAGTCTGTTGGGGATGAGAGAGCTTGGGAAGTGAGTCAGTTGTTGTTCGCTGATGATACAGCGCTGGTGGCTGATTCATGTGAGAAACTGCAGAAGCTGGTGACTGAGTTTGGTAAAGTGTGTGGAAGAAGAAAGTTAAGAGTAAATGTGAATAAGAGCAAGGTTATTAGGTACAGTACGGTTGAGGGTCAAGTCAATTGGGAGGTGAGTTTGAATGGAGAAAAACTGGAGGAAGTGAAGTGTTTTAGATATCTGGGAGTGGATCTGGCAGCGGATGGAACCATGGAAGCGGAAGTGGATCATAGGGTGGGGGAGGGGGCGAAAATTCTGGGGGCCTTGAAGAATGTGTGGAAGTCGAGAACATTATCTCGGAAAGCAAAAATAGGTATGTTTGAAGGAATAGTGGTTCCAGCAATGTTGTATGGTTGCGAGGCGTGGGCTATGGATAGAGTTGTGCGCAGTAGGATGGATGTGCTGGAAATGAGATGTTTGAGGACAATGTGTGGTGTGAGGTGGTTTGATCGAATAAGTAACGTAAGGGTAAGAGAGATGTGTGGAAATAAAAAGAGCGTGGTTGAGAGAGCAGAAGAGGGTGTTTTGAAGTGGTTTGGGCACATGGAGAGAATGAGTGAGGAAAGATTGACCAAGAGGATATATGTGTCGGAGGTGGAGGGAACGAGGAGAAGAGGGAGACCAAATTGGAGGTGGAAAGATGGAGTGAAAAAGATTTTGTGTGATCGGGGCCTGAACATGCAGGAGGGTGAAAGGAGGGCAAGGAATAGAGTGAATTGGAGCGATGTGGTATACCGGGGTTGACGTGCTGTCAGTGGATTGAATCAAGGCATGTGAAGCGTCTGGGGTAAACCATGGAAAGCTGTGTAGGTATGTATATTTGCGTGTGTGGACGTATGTATATACATGTGTATGGGGGGGGTTGGGCCATTTCTTTCGTCTGTTTCCTTGCGCTACCTCGCAAACGCGGGAGACAGCGACAAAGTATAATAAAAAATATAAATAATATTTTGAATGGAGAAAAACTGGAGGAAGTAAAGTGTTTTAGATATCTGGGAGTGGATCTGGCAGCGGATGGAACCATGGAAGCGGAAGTGAATCATAGGGAGGGGAGGGGGCGAAAATCCTGGGAGCCATGAAGAATGTGTGGAAGTCGAGAACATTATCTCGGAAAGCAAAAATGGCTATGTTTGAAGGAATAGTGGTTCCAACAATGTTGTATGGTTGCGAGGCGTGGGCTATGGATAGAGTTGTGCGCAGGAGGGTGGATGTGCTGGAAATGAGATGTTTGAGGACAATGTGTGGTGTGAGGTGGTTTGATCGAGTAAGTAATGTAAGGGTAAGAGAGATGTGTGGAAATAAAAAGAGCGTGGTTGAGAGAGCAGAAGAGGGTGTTTTGAAATGGTTTGGGCACATGGAGAGAATGAGTGAGGAAAGATTGACCAAGAGGATATATGTGTCGGAGGTGGAGGGAACGAGGAGAAGAGGGAGACCAAATTGGAGGTGGAAAGATGGAGTGAAAAAGATTTTGTGTGATCGGGGCCTGAACATGCAGGAGGGTGAAAGGAGGGCAAGGAATAGAGTGAATTGGAGCGATGTGGTATACCGGGGTTGACGTGCTGTCAGTGGATTGAATCAAGGCATGTGAAGCGTCTGGGGTAAACCATGGAAAGCTGTGTAGGTATGTATATTTGCGTGTGTGGACGTATGTATATACATGTGTATAGGGGGGGGGGTTGGGCCATTTCTTTCGTCTGTTTCCTTGCGCTACCTCGCAAACGCGGGAGACAGCGACAAAGTATAATAATAAATAATAATAATAATAAACACCCATACAGGCACATATACATACATATACAATTCAACATATGCATACATATAAATACACAGACATACATGAATACACATGTACATATTGATACTTGCTGCCTTCACCCAGTCCCGTCACCCCCCCCCCCCCCCCCCCCCCCCCAGTGACATTGCACCAGGAAAAGACAAAAAGGCCACAATTGTTCACATTCACTCTCTATCTGTCATGTGTAATGCACCGAAACCACAGCTCCCTTTCCACATCCAAGCCCCATGGACCATTCCATGGTTTACCCAAATGCTTCACATTCCTTAGTTCAATCCATTTGAGGTGGAAGTATGGAGTGAAAAAAGATTTTTGAGTGGCCAGGGCCTAAACATGCAGGGGGGTGAGAGGCATGCAAGGAATGAAAGTGAATTGGAATGATGTGGTATATCAGGGTCAACATGCTGTTAAAGGACTGAACCAGGGCATGTGAAACATCTAAGGTAAACCATGGAAAGGTCTGTAAGGCCTGGATGTGGATAGGGAGCTGTGGTTTTGGTGCATTACACATGACAGCTAGAGACTGCATGTGAACGAATATGGCATTTTTGTCTGTATTCCTGGTGCTACCTCACTGAAGTAGGGGGTAACTGCTGTTTTCGTGTGGGGCAGTGTAGCAACAGTAATGAAGGAAGGCAAGCAAGTATGAATATGTACATGTCTATGTATGTAATGTCTGTGTATGAGTATGCACATGTATGTATATGTTGATATGTCTATGTATGTATATGTGAGTAGGTGGGTGTTTATGTATATATATGTTTATATGAGTGGATGGGCCATTCTTTGTCTGTTCTTAGTGCTACCTCATTGAAGTAGGAAACAGCAATTATGTATAATAACAATAATTGATTATATTATACTTTGTCGCTGTCTCCTGCATTAGCAAGGTAGCGCAAGGAAACACACGAAAGAATGGCCCAACCCAATCACATACACATGTATATACATAAACGCCCACACATGCACATATACATGCCTATACATTTCAACGTATACATACACAGACATATACATATTTTTTTTTTTTTTTTTTTTTATACTTTGTCGCTGTCTCCCGCGTTTGCGAGGTAGCGCGAGGAAACAGACGAAAGAAATGGCCCAACCCCCATACACACGTACATACACACGTCCACACACGCAAATATACATACCTACACAGCTTTCCATGGTTTACCCCAGACGCTTCACATGCCTTGATTCAATCCACTGACAGCACGTCAACCCCTGTATACCACATCGCTCCAATTCACTCTATTCCTTGCCCTCCTTTCACCCTCCTGCATGTTCAGGCCCCGATCACACAAAATCTTTTTCACTCCATCTTTCCACCTCCAATTTGGTCTCCCTCTTCTCCTCGTTCCCTCCACCTCCGACACATATATCCTCTTGGTCAATCTTTCCTCACTCATTCTCTCCATGTGCCCAAACCATTTCAAAACACCCTCTTCTGCTCTCTCAACCACGCTCTTTTTATTTCCACACATCTCTCTTACCCTTACGTTACTTACTCGATCAAACCACCTCACACCACACATTGTCCTCAAACATCTCATTTCCAGCACATCCATCCTCCTGCGCACAACTCTATCCATAGCCCACGCCTCGCAACCATACAACATTGTTGGAACCACTATTCCTTCAAACATACCCATTTTTGCTTTCCGAGATAATGTTCTCGACTTCCACACATTTTTCAAGGCTCCCAAAATTTTCGCCCCCTCCCCCACCCTATGATCCACTTCCGCTTCCATGGTTCCATCCGCTGACAGATCCACTCCCAGATATCTAAAACACTTCACTTCCTCCAGTTTTTCTCCATTCAAACTCACCTCCCAATTGACTTGACCCTCAACCGTACTGTACCTAATAACCTTGCTCTTATTCACATTTACTCTTAACTTTCTTCTTCCACACACTTTACCAAACTCAGTCACCAGCTTCTGCAGTTTCTCACATGAATCAGCCACCAGCGCTGTATCATCAGCGAACAACAACTGACTCACTTCCCAAGCTCTCTCATCCCCAACAGACTTCATACTTGCCCCTCTTTCCAGGACTCTTGCATTTACCTCCCTAACAACCCCATCCATAAACAAATTAAACAACCATGGAGACATCACACACCCCTGCCGCAAACCTACATTCACTGAGAACCAATCACTTTCCTCTCTTCCTACACGTACACATGCCTTACATCCTCGATAAAAACTTTTCACTGCTTCTAACAACTTGCCTCCCACACCATATATTCTTAATACCTTCCACAGAGCATCTCTATCAACTCTATCATATGCCTTCTCCAGATCCATAAATGCTACATACAAATCCATTTGCTTTTCTAAGTATTTCTCACATACATTCTTCAAAGCAAACACCTGATCCACACATCCTCTACCACTTCTGAAACCGCACTGCTCTTCCCCAATCTGATGCTCTGTACATGCCTTCACCCTCTCAATCAATACCCTCCCATATAGTTTACCAGGAATACTCAACAAACTTATACCTCTGTAATTTGAGCACTCACTCTTATCCCCTTTGCCTTTGTACAATGGCACTATGCACGCATTCCGCCAATCCTCAGGCACCTCACCATGAGTCATACATACATTAAATAACCTTACCAACCAGTCAACAATACAGTCACCCCCTTTTTTAATAAATTCCACTGCAATACCATCCAAACCTGCTGCCTTGCCGGCTTTCATCTTCCGCAAAGCTTTTACTACCTCTTCTCTGTTTACCAAATCATTTTCCCTAACCCTCTCACTTTGCACACCACCTCGACCAAAACACCCTATATCAGCCACTCTGTCATCAGACACATTCAACAAACCTTCAAAATACTCATTCCATCTCCTTCTCACATCACCACTACTTGTTATCACCTCCCCATCTACGCCCTTCACTGAAGTTCCCATTTGCTCCCTTGTCTTACGCACCCTATTTACCTCCTTCCAGAACATCTTTTTATTCTCCCTAAAATTTACTGATAGTCTCTCACCCCAACTCTCATTTGCCCTTTTTTTCACCTCTTGCACCTTTCTCTTGACCTCCTGTCTCTTTCTTTTATACTTCTCCCACTCAATTGCATTTTTTCCCTGCAAAAATCGTCCAAATGCCTCTCTCTTCTCTTTCACTAATACATATACATATATATACACATATTCATATTCATACTTGTTTCCTTCATCCATTCCCATCGCCACCCCACCACACATGAAATGGCATCCCCTCTTCCCCGCGCACATGCACGATGTAGCACTAGGAAAAGACAACAAAGGCCACATTAGTTCACACTCAGTCTCTAGCTGTCATGTATAATGAACCAAAACCACATCTCCCTTTCCACATCCAAGCCCCACAAAACTCCATGGTTTACCCCAGATGCTTCACATGCCATGGTTCAATCCATTGATAGCATGTTGACCCAGGTATACCACATCATTCCCATTCACTCTATTCCTTGCACGCCTTTCATCCTCCTGTATGTTCAGGCTCCGATCCCTCAAAATTTTTTTTCACTCCATCCTTCCCCCTCCTATTTGGTTTCCCACTTCTCCTTGTTCCCTCCATCTCTGGGACATATATCCTCTTGGTCAATCTTTCCTCACTCATTCTGCCCATGGGACCAAACCATTTCAAAACACCCTCATCTGCTCTCTCAACCACGCTCTTTCTATTACCACACATCTCTCTTGCCCTTTCATTACTTACTTGATCAAACCACCTCATACCACATATTGTCCTTAACCATCTCATTTCCCACACATCCACCCTCCTCTGCACAACTCTATCCATAGCCCACGCCTCACAACCATATAACATTGTTGGAACCACTATTCCTTCAAATATACCCATTTTTGCTTTCCGGGATAACGTTCTTGCCTTCCACACATTTTTCAGCGCTCACAGAACTTTCGCCCCCTCCCCCACCCTCTGACTCACTTCTGCTTCCATGGTTCCATCCGATGCCAAATCCACCCCCAGATATCTAAAACACTTCACTTCCTCCAGTTTTTCTCCATTCAAACTTATCTCCCAGTTGACTTGTCCCTCAACCCTACCGTACCTAACCTTGCTCTTACTCACATTTACTCTCGGCTTTCTTCCTTCACACACTTTACCAAACTCAGTCACCAGCTTCTGCAGTTTCTCACCCAAATCAGCCACTAGCTCTGTCTCATCAGCAAACAACAACTGACTCACTTCCCAAGTCCTCTCGTCCACAACAGACTGCATACTTGCCACTCTTCCCAAAACTCTTGCATTCATCTCCCTAACAACCCCATCCATAAACAAATTAAACAACCATGGAGACATCACGCACCCCTGCCGCAAACCGACATTCACTGAGAACCGATCACTTTCCTCTCTTCCTACTCGTACACTTGCCTTACATCCTTGATAAGAACTTTTCACTGCTTCTAGTAACTTGCCTCCCACATCATATATTCTTATTACCCTTCAAAGAGCATCTCTATCATATGCCTTCCAAAGAGCATCTCTATCAACTCTATCATATGCCTTCTCCAGATCCATAAATGCTACATACAAATCCATTTGTTTTTCTAAGTATTTCTCACATACATTCTTCAAACCAAACACCTGATCCACACATCCTCTACCACTTCTGAAACCACACTGCTCTTCCCCAATCTGATGTTCTCTACATATCTTCACCCTCTCAATCAATACCCTCCCGTATAATTTCCCAGGAATACTCAGCATAATTATACCTCTGTAATTTGAACACTCTCCTTTATCCCCTTTGCCTTTGTACAATGGCACTATGCATGCATTCCGCTAATCCTCAGGCACCACCATGAGCCATACATACATTTAATATCCTTACCAACCAGTCAACAACAGAGGTACACATTTGATTGACCAACCCCATAGGGTGGATGAATAGCTAGGTTGACTGTTGACTGACTGCTGCAGCAAGAATATGAACTTATGCACTTGACCCACAGCAGCCCATTAATATGTAATGGTCAGGAACACTAACTGCTACACACAGAGGTCCAAGCTACCAAGGTAATTGCAGAAAAGGTGGTTCAACAAAGCAGCAGAGAAAGTAGATGTGAAGGAAAGATATCCAAGCATCACACCTCTGACAGAATTTCTTGGGAAAACTGCATGTAGAAGTTACAACCCAGTTTATGTAAGAAACAGTTAGAGGTTTAAGGCAAATGGTATGTAAAGGTGCAGGAAATACTAGGAGTAAGGGAGTGTACTTTAAAGTACAAGTTGTTTGCACCACTGGTGGAACTGAGGGTTATTCTACCAGTGCTAAACAGTCCAGACGAGTTGTCATTTTTGTCAGGGCAGAGACAGGTTAAGTCATGAGATAAGTGATACGATTCAGAAATTGCCTACTAAGGATAGGCTGGATAATTGTCTCTAAAGCTTCATTAAGCTTTAACTGTGTTGGTAATTAATCATCAGCTACATAACTGATGGATGAAAGCAAAGTTGCAGTGTTTTAGGGTTTAAGATGAAACATTTAAACTGGCTGCACCAAGCATTCCAGTTTGCTGGTCACGAGTCTATACCTAGGGACAGTTGCCCTACATCCTTAGAGGAGGGCCAGGTTGTTACAGTTTGCACCAGTGCAAATGGACCCCCTGCAGAGGAATCTGCACAAAGAACCCTTCCTGTTGATGTGATCAAGGGGTACAAGCAACTGCATCAAGGTGTGTGCCCTTCTACATCCAGAAAGTAACACAACTTTTTTCTAAGATCTTTGCATAGCTTGCTTTAGAGGGCCTCAAGGCTATCTTGTCCCTGGGGACTTTGAATTGTGACTGAGAGTCATAGGTTTTAGAAGTGGCCCTAGAAATGGCTACTTTTAATGTTATTCTGCTTCCATAAGTCTTTGCAGTTGAAAACTACCTAGGCAAGAGGGATGGTATTGCAGGATAGCTGATGCACAGCAGTGGGATAACCTGAAGGGGTAGGATGTACCTTTATTATATAGTTTAGTTATCTGTATCCTGATTGATCAAGACACTCCTCAGGCTTTGACCCCCTTGAAACTGAGACAAGGCAGGGATGGTTAGCCTTGTGTACTCTCTTGGGCTGGACCCTATATGAGCCAATGAGTGGTGGATTCAGCAGTACTGAAACAGTTTGTAATCTCATCCATGCTGTGCCAGCACCAGAAGTAAGCTTAGAGACCCAAGTAGAGCAATTTTGAAAATTGGATTTAGGTTAAGCTTTAGCTCTTGGTGAATGACAGGAGATTTGCAGTCAAGGGGCATTATTAACTGAATATGCCTTTTAAGTTTAATCCACCTGGAATTACAAAAAATCGTGATACAGCTGAGAAGCAGATGCATTTGTTGGGAAGGCATCTAGCGTGAAATCCTGACTTACATCAGAAATACAAGGAAGAGATGAAAAACCTTTTCAGCTAAGGGGTATGAATTGGAGCACATCTGGGTAGGACCTGGTGTATTCCACACCATAATGTGATGAATCCAAATAACCAAAGAAATTCTACGGTGTATTAAATTGTGCAACCAAGTTTGGAGGAACATCACTAAATAAGAGTACCTCTCAGGGGCCAGACCTAGTAAATAAGTTGAGAGGTGTATTGATAAGATCTAGACTGTATAAAATTGCTGTGATAGGGGAGATTGAGACAATTTCTCCCAAGTAAAGATGACTCCACAACAGCAGGATGCACTTAGGTTTCAATGGTGACGTAAGAGGATACTGGACAAAGTCCAGTGGTGTACAGGATGACTGTAGAGCTCCTTGGAAGTGTATGTAGTCCCAGGTGTGCAACCTTCACCATACAGATGTAGATTATGATAGTGGGTTTGATCTAGAGATGGCAAGGGCTCCTGATCACTGTCTGAAATCTGTTGGTGGCATGGATGTGGCTATAAAATTAGTTAACCAGTTGTCTAAGTTACTCTCAAAGGGAGGTTAGCAACAGTAAGGTCTTGAACACTTTTCCTGTTTGGGATTAGAATAAGAAGCAAGCTGAGAAAAATAGCAAGACAGGTTTACTTAACATAATAAGTTACATAATAAGAAGAGGGAGACCAAATTGGAGGTGGAAAGATGGAGTGAAAAAGATTTTGTGTGATCGGGGCCTGAACATGCAGGAGGGTGAAAGGAGGGCAAGGAATAGAGTGAATTGGAGCGATGTGGTATACAGGGGTTGACGTGCTGTCAGTGGATTGAATCAAGGCATGTGAAGCGTCTGAGGTAAACCATGGAAAGCTGTGTAGGTATGTATATTTGCGTGTGTGGACGTGTGTATGTACATGTGTATGGGGGGAGGGGCCATTTCTTTCGTCTGTTTCCTTGCGCTACCTCGCAAACGCGGGAGACAGCGACAAAGTATAAAAAAAAAAAAAAAAAAAAAAAAATAAGCCCTATCTATGATCCTCTAGGATTTGTGTGCCCTGACATTCTGAATACCAAGAAAATCTTCTTGGATAATTGCACATCATCCAGAGACTGGGATGATGAAATAAGTGAAGAAAATCTGCAGTGATGGAAGAAATGGCTGATTGCTTTACCAAAGTCAGAGAGTGCTTTAGGGTCCAACAACACATAATGAATAATGACTGAGTCAAGAAAGAGTATTTCACTTGCATCACTTTTGTGGTCTCCCAGGATGCTTATGGAACATTTTCTTACATTAGAATTGCAGATGGAAGTGAGAAAGCTTTATGAGGCCTGGTGATCACTAAATCTAGAAGTACCTCTGTTAAGCCCATGATGATTCCCAGACTCAACTGTCAGCAGCTGTACTGGAAATCACAGTGGACAGCATGCTGTGCATGAAGCTGAAAACGGGAATTCCAAGAGTCAACTTTCCAGATTGATGGTATGATAGTGCTACAGTACATCAAAAACCAAATCAAAAGGTTCCAGACATTTATAGTAAGCAGAGTTGAGACATTCCATGTTGGTTCCTGTCTCAGGCAGTGGGGGTATACCAAATACAATCCAGTTCATGCTTCCTAGGGTTTAAAGACAGAGGTGGTGGTATCTGATATAAGATGGAATCAAGGGCTAGAGTTCTTGAGAATGAAAGAGGAATGTTGGCCCATGGTGTTTAGGTGATGATCTGAACATGTTGGAAAATGACTAGGAAGTTATATGAGAAGCCAAGTTACATGCAGTGCCATCAAATTCTCGGGATGGCTTTATGGATAGATAACTCGAAAGTCATTCTAGCTGGTTCAGCCTTAGGAAGGTGACGGTCTGGATACATAAATTTCTGAATTAGTTGTCCATCCAAATGTCTGCTGGAAAAAGTCTCTCGTAATGATACACCTTGAAGTTGCTAAACTTCAGCAAGTAGAGACAGTTATCATCAGGTATCTTTAGAGGATTCAGTATCCAAAAAAAAGTCCAGTTTATAATTGAGAGCTGATTAAGGACCTTGATGAGCTTTTCTAAGTCAGACAACTTTCAATGGCCCCCCATCTCCAATGATGCAGTGATTCTACCGTGACCATCATGTTACTGAGACAATCCCGAAACACTTGCATTAAGTTGTCAAAGCACTCAGGCCAGGAATATATGTTGTTGCTCCTTGCCAAACTACTGTACCCTTAAGGTTTGTCTTTAATCAATAGGGTGCTGAAGATGTATTTAATGTGTATGAGATGAAGGGCATCTCCTAGTTTAGAAAATGGCTGATTTACTTGATGATATTGTTAAAGTTGGTAAGCCTACATTTATGAACGTAGGAGTACATCGCATTGGTCCATTCTTGGTTAAGAGGGGTTGGAATTTAGAGAAGAGATATGGTTGCCTGTTCACCTGCTTGGCAATAAGTCCTGTGCTCATTGAAAAGTTATATTCTTAAGATAATGATTTGTTCATGAATATCTTCATAAAATTTGCTTCTAGAAGGGGGAATCCTGTTTGCTTGGACAATGAGACTGATTTGTCGAAAGAGAAAAGTTAAGAAATTTTATTCAGAAGCGGACTTAGTCATAAAACTCAGGAACTTCTTTTAAGTCATACTGAGCAGAAATTTAACCCACCAGCTGCTTCACATATGAAATCAACTTGCAAAAGACAGATTTAGACTGTGAAAAGTTCTCAATGCTATTTTGAAGGATAGGGTTTTAGATGATGGGCATTTGGATGCTGTGTTCTATGAAGTCAAGGCCACTGTATATGGCCAGCCATTGACCTTTGTATCAAATGATCCTGTTGATTTAGAGGCATTCACTCCTAGTCATTTGCAGTACCAGTAATGGAGTTTTCCAGAAAATATGTTTTGGGAAGTGGAGGTGTGTCCAGTATGCTGGGAACATCTTAGAAAATTTCACATTAAGAGAGTATCTCATGCTCATGCATTAGTGAAGGAAATGGTTGGAACCCAAAATGAGAGAAGAGAACACACCTAGAAACAGCTGGCCATTAGGTCATGATCTTAAATCATTCACTGGGAGAGATGGTCTACTGTTTCAGTAGAAGTAAGGATTAGCTCAAGTATTGTTATCAGGCCTATTGATAAGAATTTTTTGTTGGAAAGTAAAATAAAAGAAGACAGAGGACCTCATTACAATCAGTTTTCAGGCTAGAGTAATGCAACTCACTTTGCTTAATTGTGCAACATCATGTAGTGTAAGGTTCATTAGTCGTAATGATTTAATGATTGTAAGACCAGTGTAATATTCCTTTGATTTGTATGGCAATTTATGTTTTTATTGCCAATATGTACTACCTTTCAGAGGCTGGAATGCTGAGGATATGTGATTTGTAGTTCTATTATTTGTGTGTTATATACTAAGTGCCAAATGTAAACATGGATGAGAAATAGTGGAAGAGAAGAAAAAAAGGGTTTGATTGACTGTGTTGCAGTGGATGAAAGTTTGTGAAAGGCCATAGTAGATGCTAGATTAGTGAGAGGATTCTTTGGAGACTGACTTTTCACAGTTCTGGAAGGGATGAGGATCAGGCAGAAATAGAGGTGTGGTTTAAGGAAGAATGGAGAAGTAAACATGTTGGCAAGAAAGAAAATGAATCAGAAAGAATGCAAGGAATATATAAAGAGGTTGACTGAAAGTTTAGATGGTAGTGTAGTAAATGTAGGGATGCAGTCGTGTGTGAATGAGGTGTCTAAAATGTGGAATTGGTAGATGTATACAAGAATGTGAGATATAGGAATAAAAAGTGAAATGCATGGTGGAAGGATGAGATTAGAAATGCTGTGGAAGAGAAGAAAAAGGCAAGTGGTAGATTGCTCAAAAGGAATGTACCAGTGGGAGTTCAGCAAAGGAGGAGGAAAGACTATAAGACAGGTAAATGGAATGTTAAGAAGCTGACAGAGGAAAGCAAAGAAAGAGTATGTGAAAATTTTGGTAGAAAGTTGAGTGAAAAGTTTAGGGAAAATAAGATATCGTACTAGAAAGAGGTGAAGAAGGAAAGGATAGATTTAAGAATGGAAATGCTAATAAGAGAACTAAGGAAGGGGAGTTGCTGAATCATAAGAAGGAAGTGAAAGGAAGATGAAAAAAGTATTTTAAAGAACTGATAAATGTGGAAGAAGGTGAGGCAGCAGTCGTTACAAGCATGGGTATGGAGGATGGAATGAAGACAACACAAGTGTAAGGGCCTAGAGCAAGAAGGATGGTGAAAAAAGCAATGATGATGCTGAAGGTACAAAAGGCACCTGGAATGGATGGGATTATGGATGAAATGCTGAAGTATGGAAAAAGCATGATAAGAGTGGATGCATTTGATATGTAATTTAGCTAGGTTAACCCTGAGGATTGGGTGAAAGCTATAATTGTATCTTTATTCAAAGGAAAAGGTGCTAAGGATGTATGTAGCAGATATAGGGGAATGAGTCTGTCAAGCATTTCAGGAAAAGTGTATGCAAGTGATGAAAGTGACTGAATGCAGAATAATTGAGGAGCAAGGGGGTTTTAGGTGAAGTAAGTGGATGTGAGGATCAGACTTTTGTAGTGAATATGACTGTGGAAAATTATCTAGCAAAAGGTAAGAAGTAGTATGCAGCTTTTATGGACCTGGAGACCTGGAAGGGTGTATGACAGAGTCAGGTAGAACGCTTTATGGGATGTGATACGGATATATGGGGTAGGACGACAACAAGTGCTGGATGGTGTGAAAGCCTTCTATAGAGTAACAAATGCATGCATAAGAGTGGATGGAGAATTCAGTGAGAGTTTCTGTACACATTTGGATGCGAGGCAGGGCTGTGTGATGTGACTGTGGGTTTTAATATACATGTGGATGGAGTGATAAAAGAGGTGAAAGCAAAACTATGGAAAGAGGTTGTAGAGATGGAGTGTGGCAGTTAGGTAAGATGGCCTGTGACAGGCTTGTGTTTGTAGATAATACTGTGTTGTTTGCTAAAGGTGAAGTGGAGTTGGAGAAGGCTCAAAGTGTGCTTTCTGATGTGTGTTGGCATAGGCAACTGAAGATAAATGTGAGTAAAAGCAAAGTAATGGTGTTTGAAAGGAAACACAGAAAGTACAGATTTTGCAAAACCCTACAGAGTGAAAGAGGAAAGTGAACTAAACTGTATTATGTGGGAGAAAGACTGGAAAAAGGGAGAGAATTTAAGTACTTAGGAGCTAGCTTGGGTAAGTTTTGTTATATGGAAAAAGAGGTAAGGGAGAGAGCAGTCAGGATGTAGGAGTTATTGGGTATCTAAATAATGAAGGGCAGCGTAAGTGTGGATGTGAAGAAAAGATTAAGGGACAGCAGAGTCTTCCCAACCCTGTCCTATGCAGCCAAAACACAGACATGGAATGAGTCACAGAGATCAAGAATCCAGGCTCTGAAAATGAGTTATTTGAGAGGAGCATATGATATGACTAGATGGAATGAAGAAAGAAATAATGGGGTGTATGAGAGGTGTGGTATGGCAGGGAATCAATTTTGGAGCGATAGAGTGAGTGAAACTTTAATACTTTGAGTTGGTTTGGGAATGTGGAAGGAAAGCAAGACAAGGAGTTTAAAAGAGATTGTAAGGTAATACAATTAAAGGGGTTAATGTGAGAGGCAGACCACCTTTGACATGAGGAAATAGAGTGGGAGAGTAATGAAGAGAATTAAATGGTGGAAATGCATGGAAGCATCTGCTAAGGAGGCATGAAAGGACAGGGATAAGTGGAGACTCTTTTGCCGTGATCACACCCTTGATGAGAGTTCCCAAAGGGAACGGGCATCAGAGATATAGATAGACAGATAGCCAAACGTAAAATGAATTTATAGATTGTCAAGGGTAATTATACTGCCAGTCCAGGAGGGAAGGTTTACAATATACATAACGGGTCCCTTCTGCTAATCCATGTTTAACATGGATTAACACAGGGTCACTGTGCTAACTGAGTATGGGTCTTTGCATGCTGTCTTTCCAAGGTCAGACATTAGAGGGAGGAGACAGTGTAGTTGTCTTATTCAGTCCACTCAGCTTTTGCATGTTATACTGTATGTTTTAACTTGAAATTAGCTTTAATTTGGGATAAATTTTACATTGAAATGTACCCTGCAATGAAATGTAGCTTGAAAGTATATGTTTCCTTACAAAGTACCAGCAGCATAACAAACCACACACAGCTATTAAGTGTAGGTACCACCAGTGCCAACCGTTACCTCCCCTCTTTATAGCACACAGCCCAATAAATTGATGCCAACTATTTTCTCCCCTCTTTACACCACACGGCCCAATAAACCAGTCACAAACTGAGAAAGATCATTTTTTGGTCATCCTGTGACAACTACAAGTATGAATTCCATACAATAGATTTTTTAAATCAAAATATGCTAAACTGAATAGATATTGGTATTTACCTTAACCTTTAATGCACCAATTCTACCAGGCTTTCACACATATATATGTCATCCCCATTTTGTTTGTAAGTTTTCCTAAAAATGCTTAGTTCTTCATTTCTGACATAATTTGCTATATATGCCCATGAATTTTCAATAGGATTCAAGTCTGGTGATTTTGCTGGCTGATGAATGTGAATGATGTCAGGATGTTGTTGGAACCACTGTCTTAAAATGCAGGTATTGTACACAGGGAGCTGTTCATACCAATGTAAACTGATATTGGTTGAGGTATTAGCAGTACCCAAACAGAGTGTATCATAACTTCTTCAAGAATTTCAGTATGCTGAGCACTGATTGAGCATGCATTGGTGGCTACCATTCCTCTAAATACACTTGCAGCCGTCTAACACCAAAGTCCTGCTGTAATTCAGCTGCTGCATCTAGAAGGCTGGATGTTTGGGTTTTCATACAATAAAAGAAAGAAAATTGTTAAGTTTATTATGTCAGTTAAAATGAAGAAAATTATCCATAGGTGATGATTTTGGAAAAACTTTCTTCACAAAAAGAGTTTAAGGCTACTCTTAAATTATCCCATATATCATCATAAACAAAATTTGATTACAATTTCATTAATAATCATCTGAGGCCATTATTCAAATCAAACAAATCATAGCTGGACACAATTACTAGAGTCAGAAACCATAAAGCCTTATATCATTATAAAGAGAGTTTGGATACAGATTTTAATTGGTTATCAGTTTAAGCAATTTTGCAAATCAAACAAACCATAGCTGGATAGAATTATTAAAGTTGTAAAACAACAGAGTATATTTACATTAGAAAAACCAACAACATATGCATTCATTTTTTCTAAACAAATAAAGAATTAAAGGTACCTAATATTGTCTGAATGCTGGCAATGAACTCTCCTATGCCCATCACTTAAAAAGGTTAATTCATTGCATTATATGAAAGAATTCCAGGATGACTGTTCCATGGCTTAATACTGTAGTGCAAAATTCTATTTGATCATCTTTGTGCTGCCAAGTAAATGATGGCTTAGGAAGAGGAGTTCTGTAATGTATAGTGGCCTCTTGCAGCCTATTTCTTACAGTCTGGATTTCAAGCTGAAGTCCAGTTTAGTTCTTAATGGGAACTGCATTAGCTAAAGGTTATTCAGCAATGACAATTATTAACTCATCTTGCTCCATATTGGTGCAGTGGGAAGCTACACTTCTTCGCAAATTTTCGATGTCTGTCTTTTTTTGCCTGTCGCACATTGATAGACAGTCCATTTGTCTTAATAAGTCTAAGGGAGATTTCTTACACTGGAATGTTAGCCATAAGTAATATAATAATTGCCTCCTGCTGAGCTGCATATGTCTTCCTTCTTGCTCACAGATGACATTTGTTTTTCCACCTAACATCATGATCCACTGTGGTGGTGAATATGGAAAATATTTCTTTTGCATATTTAGTAAATAGATGGCATAAATGTAGTGAGTACAAATATCATTTCAATTTATTTCTTTTCAATACTCATTTCAACTTGATGCAATTAAAGTATAAATATTCATACTGACATCCAATTTTACCTCTGCAAATTATTCCTTAAGTCCATGAGTGATAATCCAGTATGTCACATTGCATTGTTCAAAAATATACTAATGTTTTAACCAAAGAGGAGTCACCAGAATTCACAGGTCAGGTATCAAAAAGCCTCTGCAAATTGACAAATAGTGAATTCTAATTTATCTGATATCAATGGAAGCAATTAGTTAGGTTCCTGACCCCCCAAAATATGCACAAGCTATTCCAAAATTGCTTTAATTAAAACTAACTATCATACACACCATGTGTACTTGAGTATCCAGCAATCTCAAATGACTGCCAACTGCTCATTAATCAAATGATAAAACTCAGATGCAGAAAGAATATGAAAGCTACTATTGGAAGCATATTATATCAGCTGAAGCATTGATATACTGTATGTTATGGGGCCATATCCAGGGTTTATTATGGGGGTGATGAGTGTTATTCAGCAGAACTTGCTGCCCGATGCAGTTACAGATGAAATACACATTTGTAACACCTACATGCAGTAATGGTGACCTTTGTCTTTCCTTTATTATGGTGAAAATGCAACAATACCCTCATCTGCAAGGGTAAGCATGCTTGATAGACAAATTTCACATCATCAGCTGGTGGTCCCACTGATGCAAGGTCATCAACCAAAACCTCAAAATCTTTATTGCAGATACTTTTGGATTACTAGTTTTATCACAATATTACCTATGTATATAAAAATAATATAAGTATTGTACCAATGCTAAAATACAAATTTTCTTTAGTGGAACTTGCTGTCTGTGGAGTGGTACTCACCATATTTGCCTCGTGCCAAGAAATACTGCTTTCCCTAAGTAACACTGTTTCCCCCGAAGGAATGCTGCTTCCTTATTTTATGGGTCACTTATTTTCATAATGTGCAGTTATTCATTAATAACTCAATGATTCAATAACATTACAGTATAACTATTGATAAGGTTTCAAAGATAAATGTAGGCTATGTTATGTCAGCACTGTATGTATGAACCACCTCAATCACCACATTACTGAAACATTCACTCACCACATTACATGATAACTCCTGCATCATTCATCATACATACATACAGTCTACGAAGCTGTGCATGCCACCTTTGGAACACTGCTTCCCTCCTGACTAGGGGGTCAGCTGCTTCCCAGAAGTATTGTTCTCTGTTAATAACTTAACTTGTAATGATTCTTCCTGAGAATGCTGGTCATTAGAGATTGAAAAAGTCGGTAATGGAGTAGAATCTGGTGGCATGAACAGTTTGTCAAGCCATCCAAAGTGGGATTATATATCAGTAAAAGATGTGTCTGTTGATGTGTTTGACCATTATATTATCTATCTAACATTTTCATGTTATATTGATCTCACTTTGAGGACACATTAAGAATATGAAAACTTGGTGATCCTAATAAGGTAACCATCAGTGGCTGGAATATATGAATTTGATGTTATTTTGCTTTAATATCATTATGAAAGGCATTATGACTGAGAATCTTATCTTGACAAACTTCATTAATGATTGAAAAGAACATTAAAAAATATATGAATTTAAAATTCACTGCTACAGCAAAAACTTAGTTTTGTTCTATAAATTTCTAACCTAATTAGCATTTTTGTTCAATAAATTTTTAACCTAATTAGCCTATCATTTACTGAATGTACCTTGAGTTTTGATTTGAGTGTTAGCTTGTCTCATGTGTTTTTTCACTTCACTAGTTCTTCCATCTCTTATACTGCATCACCCATTTTTGCTCAAAATTTTGTGAATATCTAAATAATTCAGTGCAAGCATTACGTAAAAACCAACAAAAACATGAAAAATACACTTTATCAAATCATTCACCAATTACATGTTGAGTTTTTGAACTGATGGAGAACAAGTGTTCAAAAGCAAGGTAACAATATCATATCTTTCATTGTTACATTTTTATAAATATAGTTAAATGATAAATTCATTCATTAGGTAAGAATGAACTAAAAAATGTGTAGAAAAAAATACATGAAAAATACTTTTACCATATCATCCACCATTTATATGATGAATGTCCTGAGCTGGAGATTTTGATCCAAGACTCCTTACAGAAAGACACATGACCCAGCATCAGTCATGGGTCAAGTATTGGTGACCACAGCGCTCAGTAATTATTGCAATAGGAATGGGCAACCACAGAGTAGGTTTTCAGTTGGCTGGTACTTTACTAACAGTATGGTAGTTTTAGTAATGTTATACTAGCTTTATTATTAATTGTGTGAGACAAAGAGAGAATTTAACATGTATTACCTTGTCTCTTATCCTTGTCTATCTACTATCTATCTGTATCTCTGACACCTGTTCCAACCGGAACTCCCTCAGAGGCGTGATCACGGCAACAGAGTCTTCATAGCTAATGAACTCCAGTGCTGCTTCTTAGCCTTCATGCCTCACCCTTAACAGGCCACTGGCACAGTCAAGTGCAATATTTGCTGAGGCTCCTATCTAATGTTCCTAATGACTACTTCTATCTAATACTCCAACCTACTGTTTCTTCCTCCCTATTACTTCTATCTACTGCTCCTACCATTTTGCTAAAAGGCTGGGCCGGTGCATAGTGCTCACCACAGGAAAATCTAGAGTTATGAAGAATGAGCTGCATGAGTCAAGTGTTTCATGTGATAAGGAGAGATTGTACGTCTGTGGACACAATGCCAGTAATCCAAATGTTAGCGAGGCAGAAAAAAAAGACAACTACCTACGTCAAAGGAGTGCAACTTAACAACTACTAAAGTGCTGGCTCACTATACAGATGTCACTATCCCTCCTGACACCCAGGTGGGTAGCCGGGTAGTACTGGTAATATACCTCCCTGATTATTGGCTGCTTACCAATGTATTATGTCTTTACTCTTATGTATGGACACACACACACACACACACACACACACACACACACACACACACACACACACACACACACATACCCTAACATATGCCAGATACCCATTTATTGACCTAATGGAGGATGACCAGCCAGGTGGACTGTGGACTAGCTGCTATGATCAGAATTTGAACCTCTAAGGGTTTGATCCCAGGCAGCCTGTTTATGTGTGATGGTCAATAATGCAAACAGCTATGCCACAGAAGTCAGTGTTCTTCTAGTAGTGATGCAACCAATTCTAAAGTGTTACCAGAAATAGTTCAATATTTTTTCAAATAATAGAGACTATGTAATTTCATGATATGTGCACAGCATGTACATACATGTTATTTTGATTTTGTTTCAAAATGGTACTTTCTCTTATCTTTGCATTATGTAACACACATTTCTTCATAAACAGAGGAAAAATGAATGGAAAGCTCTCTATAAAGAGCACATTTCCATAAAGATATACTGTATGGATAAAGGATCTCTAAGATGTGTAGTGAAAGAAAATCAAAAGAGGAATGTTGACAACAGTGATATCAGCAGTATTGACAGCTGTAGCCTCTAATCCCCTAAGGTCAAAGATATCTCTCAGGCCTTGTGGGGCAAACAAATCCTTGAAAGAAAAAACATTAATGTAATATAAATGCTTAATCTGCATCCTAAAAGTGGATGGTACTCACCTGTTGGTAAGCCAAGGACAAAGAATTTATTAGGACCAGGATTAAAGTCATTGATTCTCTTGATGATGTATCTTGCTGCCCATTCTGCCACCCTTTCACTGTCCTCAAGAATCACCAAGCGCATCTGTAAACATGTACTTTTAAGTTTTGCCCATATTCCAGTCACCAAGTCCATATCCAGATCTTTGTGCATGTCTAATAAACTGGAACATTATAAATCTAACTGGCTGTCTGGAGATATAAAGTCAGGTATTTCTTTTTAAAGAATATGTGAGAAATTAAAATACTAAACAGATTTGTAATATCATTTCAGCTTTCTCATGTAAATTTACAATCCACGAAAGTCATGACAATTACATGCAATCCCTCTTTTTCCCCCCAAGTGCTTTCTACATAAAATCATTGTAAGCAAAAAATTCAGTGACACCACTTCCCCTGCTAAATCTTACTGTTTCACCTTTAAAGGGTTTACTTATTTCTTAGACATAATCACAATAATTCTTCATAACTTACCAGCTGTGCTGAAAAGACATTCTTCTAGAATGGTACCAAATTTCTTATAATCATTTTGACCTTGTTTACATCATAGTGGAACAATCACTGCTTTTCTTCAATCATTTGGCATACAGGCTGCCCCTGTGTTCTGTTACACGGGGGCAGCCTTGAGATACTATGCTAATGTTTAAAAGCATATTTTCTTTCAGTAATAAAGTACTGTAGATTAACATGATTTGAGGTATGTCTGTACTTATACATGATTATGTTACAGAAAAAACCATTTGAAGTGTATTTAACTGCAAAATGCATTTGTTTGTCTTCACCAATGTCCCATTATTTTCTGAATCCCATTAAGGTTTGACATTCTAATAAATCTAGATATCCTCCACTAAAAAACATTTGCTGGATCAGATGATTCACGGGGTGATGCAGACAAGCCTAACTGTTCCATTTCCCTCCAAGTAACCTCACTTTCACTCCACCTTCACCCTAGGCCCTCATCACCATGTCTACTAGCAAGTCTGCTATATCATCTGAATTTTTTGTGATATGGCAACATATAGTAAATCAGATAATTCAGGGCATGACTTTTTTTTTATGTTGGAGGTTCCAATCATGGACAAAAGTCTCATCAAGTATGCCTTAATTGAAACAGACAAATTTTTAAAGGGAAAAAGAAGAAATGAAGAAAAGTATTTAAATATTTTGGAGGAAGTGAAAAACCTATCTTAAAATATGACAAGTCATAGTTATTGGGAAAAATATGAGAAGGAAGAAAGTTCCACAGCTTCGAGGTGTAGGGAAAGCGAGATACTAAAACAGCCCACCCTTGAATTGCAAACAACCACACAGTAGTCATGAGATGCAGCAGCTTGTCAAGTATTATGTGACCTGGCTAGTGGTGAGGGCACACAAGTAGCCAGCGCTTGGGAGCAAGTACCAAAGTGGTACCTATAGAAAAGGGAAAGTGAACAAACATTGCAGCATAGAGTAAGTGGGTCAAGTTTTGAAGTTTGACTGGGAGACTTTATAAATCAGACCACCCACCCTTGAATTGCCAACAACCATACAGTAGTCACGTGATACAGTAGCTTGCCAAGTATTACACGGTCAGGCCAGTGGTGGGGGCACACAAGTAGCCAGCTCTCAGGAGCAAATACCAGAGTGGTACCTATAGAAAAGGGAAAGTGAACAAACATTGCAGCATAAGGTAAGTGGGTCAAGTTTCGAAGTCTGCCTGGGAGAGTTTACAAATCAGACCGCCCACCCTTGAATTGCCAACAATCTTACAGTAATTAAGTGATGCAGCAGCTTGCCAAGTATTACGTGGTCTGGCTAGTGGTGGGGGCACACAAGTAGCCAGCTCTTGAGATCAAATACCAAAGTGGTACCTATAGAAAAGGGAAATTGAACAAACATTGTAGCATAAGGTAAGTGGGTCAAGTTTTGAAGTTTGCCTGGGAGAGTTTATAAATCTGCTTCTGACTCAACTCTGCCAAGTAAGGATACGCAGCTAGAACCATCCCAGATGCAAGAGCAGTACTCCATACAAGGATGATTAAATCCTTTGTATAAATGGAGCAACTATTCAGAAGAAAAGAAATCTTAGCATCTAAAAAAGACTCCAAGCTTCTTAGAGACAGACTTAGCTATTTCCATAATGTGGAGTTTCCAAAAAGTGGATGTTACAGTATTACCAAGTATGTTCACTGAGTCGAGGTGCAGTTAAAGAACTGTAAAAGGAGAGAGGAAGTTGAGAACTTTCATTGGGGAGATGGGTAGAAACTGTCTTGGAGGCATTAAACTTTACTGGATTTCATCTTCCCCACTGAGACATCCTGTCCAAGTCTGAGTTTATTGAGGAATTTATTGAGACAAGATTTAGATCAAACAGAGAAGCAAAATTGAAGAATGTGGATGAATGCAGTATTGAGTCATCAGCATATATGTACACTTCATTATTTCTAGAAGAGAGGATATTGTTGGTAAAAAGGAGAAAAAGTGTAGGGGACATGATAGAACCTAGAGGTACAGTGCTACTGATGGAGAAAGTGGGGAAGGCTGATATATCAACAACCACAGAGGTAGACCAGCAAGAATAGAAACCAGATGTGAGGGAGCAAAGCAAGGAAGGGAAGCCAAAAGAAGGAAACTTTGAGATGAGACTCCGATGCTAAACCCTGTCAGAAGCAATAGATACCTTAAGAGCAACAACATACGACTCCTGAAAATCTTGCAGTTTTTCCTCCATGATTCAAAATGATTTACTCTCCTAAATACCTATTCTGTATATCAGGGACCCCAGTCCTGAATTATCAATACCCTCATCTTTAGTATCATCACCCCAACAATTCTCAAGTAGCATCTTATCCTTTTGCTAATTTCACCTACTGTTACTTGTAAATTCATCAGCTTTTTCAGTAACTACTCGGCTTTGACATATGCCTTCTTTCTGTAACTATGAAATGCCTTCCATTATAATGTTATTTTCTTTTGAAACTAACTTCATTCACTTTCAGAAACCCTTATTTGCTACTTTTAACATTTACAAAGATTTAACCATATATTCTCCATTTATATTTTCTGAAAGATTCAACTTTCTCCAAATATACTTTCCCAATCAATTAACTTCCCTTTATCTTCATCTACTGCCTCTGTGGCAATATCTGTAAACCTACCATCTTTCAGGTTAAACAAAGATAACAAAAGCATGTACATTTTCAATGCATGTGCAAAAATAGAAAAACATTCATTAAATAGTGGAAGAAAACTAGTAGGTGGCAGGCATTCAACATACATGCAAGTGCAGTACTCCCTAGGTATTGGGAAGGCCAGAGATGGTGATGCAGTAAGCCAGCATTACAATATTTAGTTGTCGCTGATAACTAGTCCACAAACGCATCACCTTCATCTCATGCATAACACTCGACAACACATCTTACAAAACTCTTGCCTCTCTCCTCTGAGTTTTCTTCTCTCTACACTTCATACCATGGCAGTATACTAATCACATTAGTCTCTAGTACCAAATCAAAACAATGCCACTACTTGAGGAGAATTGATGGCTTGGGCTGGGATGCCTCACATCAAACTACTGATTTTAAACCTGGCTTGTTTTCCATACATCTTAGCAACATTTATGGTCTCATATCTCACCTCTCTTTGTAGAACACCATGTTTGCTTCTTTCCCTGCTCTTCTCTCTGAAACCCAACTGTCCAAGAGCACTTTCCCTCTGCAATACTAAATCTCTAACTACAAACTCTATCAATGTTCCTACTCCAAGGACAATGTTTGACTGTAATTAAAAAACATATTAGGGCTCGTGCATTTTGCATCTCCCAATTCTGACACCATCTGGCTTCAATTCCCTCTCTACCCACTGCTTTTATATTCCACCTACATTCCCCCAGTCTTCTAAGTATGTACAGCTCTTTAAACTACTGCCAGTAAGTATTACTCTTCACATCCACATGCTGAAAATTGTCTGTGCACTTTTACACCACAATGGTTGGTTAGGCTGTTTTTGCGATGATCCCAGGGGAGTTGAGACAATTTCTTTTTCCATGTTTAATGATCTCGAACAAATTATTTGCCCTTAAGAGTCAAGTGACTTGTATGAGGTTGCACATGATAAGAATAAAAATGCTTCAAGTTTTTTATTTCCACTATGGAAAGAAAGAATACATGTAAAAGGCAAGGATGTGTACAAAAAGTGAGTTAACACACCATATATGGCAGTGGTATAGCACTGAATATAATGTACAGATCGTCGGCATAGGTAATGGTGACATAACTTGAGGACTAGCTGTTATGGTGCCGCCTTCTTCCTCGGAACAGGTAAACTGGAATTCTCCTCCTTTAGATTTTCCCTCTTCTTATAACCTTTCTTCCTTTAATAGTCAGGTCAACAATTAAATGCAGAACCCTAAGTTATTTCTACTTTCTCTTGAACATACTCCTTTCACCCCAAGATGGCTTTGGTTGTGGCATGTTATATGTCCCTTCCTTGTTGATCACAAAAAAAAAATGGCCTCAGTACTGCACTAAAGGCAATACATAAATCATCCAGTGGAAGTATGGGAGTTGGGTGGCAGAGAAGGGGATAAGTGGGGAAAAAGAAGAAAGCTCTACTACATTACATGTGTATCGGGTGGCAGAGAAGGGGATAAGTGGGGAAAAAGAAGAAAGCTCTACTACATTACATGTGCATCAAGGATCATACCAGAAAGCCTTAGAAACTGATAAACCATCAGGTCTTATTGTGGGATGTTCACAGTGCACACAAAAAATACCTATCTTCCTATGAGATTTTCTAGTTGTACTTTTACTTACTTTTCAAGTTTATACTAAATATCATTTGTTTAAGAATGAGATGGGGTTGTTAGGGAGGTAAATGCAAGAGTTTTGGAAAGAGGGGCAAGTATGAAGTCTGTTGGGGATGAGAGAGCTTGGGAAGTGAGTCAGTTGTTGTTCGCTGATGACACAGCGCTGGTGGCTGATTCATGTGTGAAACTGCAGAAGCTGGTGACTGAGTTTGGTAAAGTGTGTGGAAGAAGAAAGTTAAGAGTAAATGTGAATAAGAGCAAGGTTATTAGGTACAGTAGGGTTGAGGGTCAAGTCAATTGGGAGGTGAGTTTGAATGGAGAAAAACTGGAGGAAGTGAAGTGTTTTAGATATCTGGGAGTGGATCTGGCAGCGGATGGAACCATGGAAGCGGAAGTGGATCATAGGGTGGGGGAGGGGGCGAAAATTCTGGGGGCCTTGAAGAATGTGTGGAAGTCGAGAACATTATCTCGGAAAGCAAAAATGGCTATGTTTGAAGGAATAGTGGTTCCAACAATGTTGTATGGTTGCGAGGCGTGGGCTATGGATAGAGTTGTGCGCAGGAGGATGGATGTGCTGGAAATGAGATGTTTGAGGACAATGTGTGGTGTGAGGTGGTTTGATCGAGTGAGTAACGTAAGGGTAAGAGAGATGTGTGGAAATAAAAAGAGCGTGGTTGAGAGAGCAGAAGAGGGTGTTTTGAAGTGGTTTGGGCACATGGAGAGGATGAGTAAGGAAAGATTGACCAAGAGGATATATGTGTCGGAGGTGGAGGGAACAAGAAGAGGGAGACCAAATTGGAGGTGGAAAGATGGAGTGAAAAAGATTTTGTGTGATCGGGGCCTGAACATGCAGGAGGGTGAAAGGAGGGCAAGGAACAGAGTGAATTGGAGCGATGTGGTATACCGGGGCTGACGTGCTGTCAGTGGATTGAATCAAGGCATGTGAAGCGTCTGGGGTAAACCATGGAAAGCTGTGTAGGTATGTATATTTGCGTGTGTGGACGTATGTATATACATGTGTATGGGAGGGGGTTGGGCCATTTCTTTCGTCTGTTTCCTTGCGCTACCTCGCAAACGCGGGAGACAGCGACAAAGTATAAAAAAAAAAAAAAAAAAAAAATTCTTACTGTGCTTTTACTTATTTTGAAAGGAATATTATTTTTTTCTAAAGACTTAACAGCATATAGCTCAATTACAAGTTCATCTTTTTTAAACCAGTAATGTACAGTCGAATTACCTTTTAAGGTAATAATGTTTGTCACAGACTACGTGCAGTATTGTACTGCTATCACTTGGATAGGGAGGAGTATACAGTCTGTGAGAGATGTGGGGACCTAATTATTTTTTTAAGGCTCCAGTCACAGACAAAAGTCCATATCAAGGCTGGGCCTTAACTGAAATACAGAGAGAATTTCAAAAGTATTTATGAATTTTGGAGGAAATGAAGAGCCTGTTTTTCAGAATTTACCAGATCACAGTTTTTTGGAAAAACAAGAAAATACAGGGTTTCAAAGCATTTAGGTGTAGAGAAAGAAACAGTCATCAAAATGACTCATCCTTGAGTTGCCAACAGCCACACAGTAATCATGTGATGAAGTAGCTTACCAAGTATTGTGTGGTCTAGCTAGTGATGGAAACACAGCGGCAGCCAGCTCTCCAGAGCAAAACATGAAGTACTGCCAATAGAAGTGGGAGAGTGAACAAACACTGATGCATAGGGCAAGTAGGTCACGTTTTGAAGTTAGTCTGGGAGAGTTTTTAAGTTGGATTGCTTTTCACTCTACTTTGTTATGTAAGGATGCAGAGCTAGAACCCTCATGTGAGTACAGTACTCCATTCAAGGACAGATCAGTCCTTTGTATAAATGGAGCAACTTTTCAAAGAAAAGGAAATTTCAGCATCTAAACAGGGTTCCCAGTTTCTTAGAAGCAAACTTAGCTAGTTCTGTAATGTGGGGTTTCCAAGAAAGAGTAGATGTTAGAGTAATATCTAATATGTTTCATGAGTCAAGAAAAGCAATTACAGAACCATGAAAAAGGAGAGAGGAATTTGAGCAGAGTTTTTGATAGAGATGGACTTAAGGTCCTCGAGGCATGCAACAGGTTGGAACATGCACAGACACATTTGAACTGGAATCATGGGTGGAGATTATAGTTTGATACGAAAAAGGGGCAAGTGAGAACATCGTTAGACAAGTGGCTTTTGGAGAGAAGTAGGACATTAGAAGAGGCACTACACATATGGTGTTCAACAGAAAAGAGATTACTAAAGAGACCATGAATGTTGGTACAGTGAAAAGAAAAAGGTCTGTCAGAGAGGAAAAGGTCGTGGGAGGGGCCATTACTACTTCTGTCTCTGCTCTCCCTCTCATTGGCTGTAAAGTCAGGCAGAAACCCAGAGATTCTTAGCACCCCATGATGCCAGGACTTAGGGCAATGGTTTTGTTAGACTCTATCACATTTATGTTTAAGAACAATTATGTGAACAGGAGATGGCAAGAGAACTTATATGAAGAAAATAAGTAAGGTTTGAGTAAGTGTATGGTGCTTGTAAGATGGCATGACTAGCCTGTTGTTTCATTTCAATGAGACAGAAATAAGTCCAGCAATCCTATCATGGAGAGTGTGAGATGAGTCTAGGCATCACTTTAACACTCCTCAGTCATGATGGTAGTACCACCCTTGGCAGCAGCTGTCAACAGCCTACTACCTTATGGATTGCTGCAAGGGTAGAGGACAGAATATTCACTGAGTATGCTGGGGTACTGGGAGGGGCTAATATGCTATCATCTAAGCTCTCTCTCTCTCTCTTCTCTCTCTCTCTCTCTCTCTACTAGCAGAGTCATGTAAAAAAGTGTAGTCATAACAGCATGCTTCAAATTTGCCAGGGTCATGGGAGGGGTCTTAACTCTATAATCTAAGCCCTCCCTGTTGCTGGTAGCAGTGCAATCATTGGAATATATATAATTTTCTTATGTTAGCAGAGATGACATGGGCAGTTAAGGCCGTAATCAAGGCCATACCATTAATGCTATATATGTATGTACAGGAAACAGCATTGCTGCCCCCACTTCAGCAAGGTATCGCCAGGAAAACAGAAAAAAAAAAGCCACCTTTGTTCACACTTAGTCTCTAGCTGTAATGCATAATGCACAAAAACCACAGCTCCCTCTCCACATCCAGGCCCACAGACCTTTCCATGGTTTACCCTAGATGTTTCACATGCCCTGGTTCAGTCCACTGATAGCACATCGATCCCGGTATACCACACCATTCCAATTCACTCTATTCCTTGCATGCATCTCATCCTCCTGGATGTTCAGGCCCCAACTGCTCAAAATCTTTTTCACTCCATTCTTCCATCTCCAATTTGGTCTCCCACTTCTCCTTGTTCCTTCCACCTCTGACACTCATACCCTCTTTGTCAATCTTTCCTCAGTCATTATCTCCAAGTGTCCAAACCATTTCAATATGCCCTCTTCTTCTCTCTCAACCACTCTTTTTATAACCACACTTCTCTCTTACCCTTTCATTACTTACATGATCAGACCACCTCACACCACATATTGTCCTTAAACATCTTATTTCCAACACATCCACCCTCCTCCATACAACCCTATCTATAGCCCATGCCTTGCAACCATATAATATTGTTGGAATTACTATTCTTTCAAAAATACCCAGTTTTGTTCTCTGAGATAACATTCTCTCGTGTCACACATTCTTCATTGCTACGAGAACCTTCGCCTCCTCCCCCACCCTTTGACTCGCTTCCACTTCCATGGGTCCATTCACTACAGAGTCCACTCCCAAATATCTAAAACACTTCACTTCCTCCAACCTTTCCCTTCAAACTTACATCCCAATTAACTTCTTCATCCCTACTGAACCTAATAACCTTGCTCTTACTCATATTTACTCTCAACTTTCTCCTTTCACACACTTTTCCAAACTGAGTCACCAACTTCTGCAATTTCTCACTTGAATCAACCAACAGTGCTGAATCATCAGCGAAGAGCAACTGACTTACTTCCCAGTTCCTTTCATCCCCAACTGACTGCATACTTGCCCCTCTCTCCAAAACTCTTGCATTTACCTCCCTAACCATTTCATCCATAAACAAATTGAACAACCATGGAGATGTCACACACCTCTGCTGTATACTGACCTTCACTGGGGACCAGTCACTCTCCTTTCTTCCTACTCATTCACATGCCTTACATCCCTGATCCAGGTACCCATTTTATCAACCAACCCCTAGGGGTGGATGAATAGCTGGGTAGACTGTGGATCGACTGCCGCAACCAGGATTCGAATCTAAGCGCCCGACCCTGGGCAGCCCATGAATGTGTCACAGTAGGAATGCTGTCCACTACACCATGGGAGTATGAATAAAAGCAAGGTTATGAGGTTTAGCAGAGTTGAGGGACATGTTATTTGGGGTGTGAGATTTGAGTGGAGAAAAATTGGAGGAAGTGAAAAGTTTTTAGACACTTGGGAGTGGACAAAGCAGCGAATGGAACCATTAAAGCAGAAGTGAGTCATAGGGTGGGTGAGGGGACAAAGGTTCAGGGAGCAATGAAGAATGTAGGGCATGAGAGAAATTATCTACGAGAGCAAAAATGGGTATGTTTGAAGGTATAGTAGTTGTTCTTCCCATAATTCCTTCTGCTGCCCCTAGGGCAGCACTACAGTAGGGTCAGCCTCATAATCTTAAGCACTGCTATCCCCACATCACATAGTTTGCTTCCCCAAAGCTAAGAGTGTTGTATAGGTTCTGAGGTTACTTTTCTTGTGAGCAGATACTTCTTAGTTACTTCTTAGATACTTCTTAGTCGCAGAGAAATGTCCACATCAAGGCTGGGCCTTAATATATATAGAAAGGACTGTAAAAGAGATAAAAAAAAAAAGATATGGGAAAGTATGAATTTTCAAAGAAGTGAAAAACCTTTCTTTTAAAATGTGCCAGGTCATAGTTACTGGGAAAGCTAAGAAAGAGTAGAGAGCTCCAAAGCTTCAAGTGTAGGGAAAGAGAGTTATCAAACTGACCCATCCTTGAGCTACCTATGGCCATGCAGTAATCATGTGATGCAGCAGCTTGCATGGTGTAGCAGGTGGTAGGACAAAAGCAGCCAGGTCTCAGGAGCTTAAGCCAAAGTATTACCTATAGAAGAGGGAAAGTGAACCTGGGGAAAGCAGGTCAAGTTTCGAAATCAACCTGAGAAAGCATGTCAATTTTTTATATTAACCTAAGAGAGCTTGTAAGTTACTCTGTTTTTGACACAACTCTGTTAAGTAAGGATGCAGAGCTACAACCACCCAAATGTTAGCACAATACTCCATACAAGGAGGGATCAATCTTGCTGATGACTTGGCACTGGAGGCAGATTTGAGTGAGTAACTGGACAAGATGGTGACTGAGTTTGGAACCGTATGTGAAAGGAGGAAGTTGAGGGTAAATGTGAATAAAATAAAGGTCTTTAGGTTTAGCAAGGGAGAGGTACAGTTCAAATGAGGTGTGACTTTGAATGGAGAGAATTTGCAGGAAGTGAAGTGTTATAGATATCTAAGAGTGAATATGGCAGCAAATGGAATCATGGAGGCAGAGGTGAGTCTTTGGGTGGGTGAGGGGGCAAAGGTACAAGGAGCCTTGAAGATTGTGCGGAATAAGAGGTCGTTACATGGAAGGGCAAAAATGGTGGAATAAGAGATTGTTACCTGAGAAGGCAAAAATGATTATGTTTGAAGGTATAGTAGTTCTAACAATGTTTTATGTAAGCAAGACACTGGCTTTAGATGAAGATGTATGGAAGAGGGAAGATGGACTGGACATGAAATATTTGAGGATGAAATGTGGTGCAAGGTGTTTTGATCAAGTAAGTAATGAAAGGGTAAAAGAGAGGTACAGTAATAAAAAGTGTGGCTGAAAGAGCAGAAGAGGGTGTGCTGAGTTGGTTTGGACATATGGAAGGAATGAGTTAGGAGAGGTTGACAAAGAGGATATATGAGTCAGAGTTGAAGATGGGAGGATGGAACGAAAATGATTTTGAGTGATCGGGGCCTGAACATGCTGAAGGGTGAAAGGCTTTCACAGGATATACTGAATTGGAATGATCTGATATACTGGGGTCAATGTGCTGAACCATGGTATGTGAAGTGGTTGAGGTAAAGCATGGAAAGGTCTGTGGGGGCCTGGCTGTGGACAGTAAGACAGTTTCAGGGCATCACACGTGACAGCTAAAGAATGGATGTACGCACATGCAGACTTTGTCTGTCCCTGGTGCTCCTTCTCAAATGTGGGAAATGACATAAAAAAAAGACCTTTAAAAGTAATCAATCACCCAATAGTAATTACCTACATGTGCTATACAGGAAGGGAGTTTTATATTCATGGGGTACAATCTTCTGAACATTCTCTATCATGCAACCTGTTAAATTTATACCTGCTGTCTGCATAGATCTTGTCCTCAGTCACGCAACTAGTACTCTTTTATTGTATGGGTATATCTTTATGTCCTTCTTTAACAAGTTTCTTACTTAATTTCATGTTATGTCCCGAGGTTGTTCAACCCCTTAAAAAGATCTGTTCTATCTGCACCATTGATCTCTTGAAAATTTTCACATGTGATCAGGACACCCCTCACTCTTCTCTTCCAAGGTGGGTAAATTTAAAGCCTCTAACCTTTCCTTGTCACATGGTTCAATTATGATACCATCTTTGTTGTCCTACTCTGGACTTTCTCTGTGAGCTCTGTTCTACTTAGGTGCAGTGACAAAACTTGAGAAGCACATTCTAGTTCCCGGCCTAATGCGGGATATGAATATCTTGCTAAATATTTCCTTTTCCACATACCTGAAAGGTATTCTGATATTTGCCAGCAAACACTTTGTCTCAACTATTTTTACTAATAAGGAAATCCAGTGACAGGTTAGGGATGATATTAACTTCCAAGACATTCTCATGCTTAGAACCTAGAAGCTTATTTTCTGCTAGATAATAATTAGGTTGAGGCCATCTTCCTCTTAGTTCCATCCTCATTACATTTGCCATTACATTAACCACATTTCAGACCAACTTTTGAATCTGTTTAGGTCTCCTTATAAACTGATGTAATCCTCCTAACTTTTCATTTCTCTCACAACCTTTGCATCATTTGCAAACATATTCAGATATGATTCCATATTTTCACGTACGTCATACACACATATAAAAAAAAATAGTTTCAGAACTGCTGGTCACCTCAACCCATTTGGAGCCTCCTCTAACATGCATTCCCTCCCACTAAGATAATCTATCCATCATAGGATCTATCCCTTATTCCTGTCTGGGAAAGACACGAGAGGGGGATCCAGCTTCTAATCAGCCTTCCATGTAGTGCAGTATAAAATGCTTTCTGGAAGTCTAGATACAAATGTCAACCCAACCTTCCCTTTTGTCTAAAGCTGAACTCACTCTCTCATTTTTTTTTTTTTTTTTTTTTTTTATACTTTGTCGCTGTCTCCCGCGTTTGCGAGGTAGCGCAAGGAAACAGACGAAAGAAATGGCCCAACCCCCCCCCATACACATGTACATACACACGTCCACACACACAAATATACATACCTACACAGCTTTCCATGGTTTACCCCGGACGCTTCACATGCCTTGATTCAATCCACTGACAGCACGTCAACCCCTGTATACCACATCGCTCCAATTCACTCTATTCCTTGCCCTCCTTTCACCCTCCTGCATGTTTAGGCCCCGATCACACAAAATCTTTTTCACTCCATCTTTCCACCTCCAATTTGGTCTCCCTCTTCTCCTCGTTCCCTCCACCTCCGACACATATATCCTCTTGGTCAATCTTTCCTCACTCATTCTCTCCATGTGCCCAAACCATTTTAAAACACCCTCTTCTGCTCTCTCAACCACGCTCTTTTTATTTCCACACATCTCTCTTACCCTTACGTTACTTACTCGATCAAACCACCTCACACCACACATTATCCTCAAACATCTCATTTCCAGCACATCCATCCTCCTGCGCACAACTCTATCCATAGCCCACGCCTCGCAACCATACAACATTGTTGGAACTACTATTCCTTCAAACATACCCATTTTTGCTTTCCGGGATAATGTTCTCGACTTCCACACATTTTTCAAGGCTCCCAAAATTTTCGCCCCCTCCCCCACCCTATGATCCACTTCCGCTTCCATGGTTCCATCCGCTGACAGATCCACTCCCAGATATCTAAAACACTTCACTACCTCCAGTTTTTCACCATACAAACTCACCTCCCAATTGACTTGACCCTCAACCCTACTGTACCTAATAACCTTGCTCTTATTCACATTTACTCTTAACTTTCTTCTTCCACACACTTTACCAAACTCAGTCACCAGCTTCTGCAGTTTCTCACATGAATCCGCCACCAGCGCTGTATCATCAGCGAACAACAACTGACTCACTTCCCAAGCTCTCTCATCCCCAACAGACTTCATACTTGCCCCTCTTTCCAAGACTCTTGCATTTACCTCCCTAACAACCCCATCCATAAACAAATTAAACAACCATGGAGACATCACACACCCCTGCCGCAAACCTACATTCACTGAGAACCAATCACTTTCCTCTCTTCCTACACGTACACATGCCTTACATCCTCGATAAAAACTTTTCACTGCTTCTAACAACTTGCCTCCCACACCATATATTCTTAATACCTTCCACAGAGCATCTCTATCAACTCTATCATATGCCTTCTCCAGATCCATAAATGCTACATACAAATCCATTTGCTTTTCTAAGTATTTCTCACATACATTCTTCAAAGCAAACACCTGATCCACACATCCTCTACCACTTCTGAAACCACACTGCTCTTCCCCAATCTGATGCTCTGTACATGCCTTCACCCTCTCAATCAATACCCTCCCATATAATTTACCAGGAATACTCAACAAACTTATACCTCTGTAATTTGAGCACTCACTCTTATCCCCTTTGCCTTTGTACAATGGCACTATGCACGCATTCCACCAATCCTCAGGCACCTCACCATGAGTCATACATACATTAAATAACCTTACCAACCAGTCAACAATACAGTCACCCCCTTTTTTAATAAATTCCACAGCAATACCATCCAAACCTGCTGCCTTGCCGGCTTTCATCTTCCGCAAAGCTTTTACTACCTCTTCTCTGTTTACCAAATCATTTTCCCTAACCCTCTCACTTTGCACACCACCTCGACCCAAACACCCTATATCTGCCACTCTGTCATCAGACACATTCAACAAACCTTCAAAATACTCATTCCATCTCCTTCTCACATTCACTCTCTCATAGAACTCTTAAAAGGTTAGTTACACATGACCTCCTTTCCCTAAAGCCATGCTGTCTCTCACTAAGGAAATTTCTCTTCTGTAGAAAGTCACCTGCTTACTTTGTAATAATCTTTTCCAGAACCATAAATACCACTCTCATTATTGAGACTAGTCTGTGGTTCAATACCAGTTCCCGGTCTTCTTGCTCATATGTAGGTATGATGTTTGTCCCTTCTCCTTTATGTCAGTTGTTAATCTCTGAGGTTCTTATAAGCTACTTTCATGTACAACAGGCACTTTTTTATTTCACTGTTTCTCTACCTTGGCTTCATTTAGAAATAGACTGTCTGCTACTCATTGGCACATATATACTCTTTACTGTATTGAAGGTTTTACTGAAGCATTTCCATGCTACGTTCATATCGTTTTCATTGACCATATCATTCCAAGTGTACCTGTTGAAAGCAATGTGATGATCATTAACACTTGCAAGTTTAAATCTGGTAGAGGTGTAGAGAAAGAAGTCCATACAACTACTCACCCCAATGTAACTTCTAATCTTTTACATGAACTCACCCACAATTTACCTATTAACCTTGCCCTTAACTTCGCCCTCAATCTCAACAACTGTCACCAAGTCCAAAATCACCTTAACTATACCTTTAGACTCATGCTAAATCTCACACATACATACTTCATTATTAACCACAACAAATGCTACTGGCACCCCAAAGGAGTCACCTATCAGGACACACTGCCCTGCAAGAAAATGTTAAAAAATGGCAATCAGGCCAACCTCCACCCTAAAAGAACCTTCAGAACCTTCATGAGCAGCCTCACCCTGACAATTGCACACAGTAATGTACATCAACCTCACCAAGTGCCAAAGAGAAGCAGAGATATAGGACCACACATCTGCTCACCATAACATTTAAACTTGTGCAGAACCTCACCCACAGACATCCAATCAACTCTTAACATCACCCTCAACCTCAACAATTGTTAGTGGCACCCCAAAAGACAGTTTTTTTTTCAGATCAGTAGCATCTCAAAGGACAATAATAAAAACAGTAATTTAAGAAAATCTTCACCCTCACTGAACCTTAAGATTCATGCTTCATCCTGCACCTCATCCACAATGTTATACCCTTAACTTTTCTTTCACTCAACAAGCTGCAACAAAAATGTATAGAAAGACCAGACTTTAAAACTAATGCTCAACTGTAACCAAATCATTTGCATCAACATCATCAATTTTACCCTTAATCACAACAATTGCTGCAGGTGACTGAGGATAGCAGCACCCCATATGACAGCACTAGAAAAAGAGCAATTTAGACCCCACTAATCCTCACTTACATCATTGATCAACCTAATTCTCTGTTATGCCAAGTTGGCACAAAAGAGATGTAGAGAAAGGTGTCCAAACAAATGCTCACCCTAGCATAACTGACACCAGAGCCCCAGAGGACAGCTGCCTGATGGCACACTGATAGTTAAAGCAGCAATCTAGGCCAAGCTTCAACCTCACCCAAACTTCAGATTTAAGCAAAACTTCACTGTGAACCTCATAAGTATTGCTGCGTCACCTTACCAAGTTGCCACAAAGAAGGTGGTCCAGAGAGAGTTCAGACAACTGGTCACCCAAGCATAATCTCTAAACTCATAAACAGCCTTCCATTCGACCTCACACTAACACCTTCAACCTTAATAACTGCCACTCGCATCTCAAAGGAAATACCTAGCGAGACAGCAATGCCCCTGAGGGAAATGTAAAGAAAAAAAAAAAAAGCAATTCAAGCTAACCTTCAACCCAACCAGACAATCAGACTCAAATACAACCTTACCTACAACATTAAACATCAACCTCAATAAGTTGCCATATAGGAGAAGGTGTAGAGATATAAGTTTAGAAACTGCCCACCATACTGTAACTCTAAACTTGGGCACAACCTTCTTTTAAACAATCCCTCCCTTGATTTCAACCTCGATCACTAATTGCTATCAGCACCCCTGAAGATAGTTACTTTGCAAGGCAGCAGTGGCCCTCTGAGCAATGTAAGGTAACAGAAACCTTGGTAATGTCATCTGCAAGCAAACATTCAGACTTTAGGACAACCTCAAACAACAACAGTACGCATTAACTTTACCCTCAACCTCACCAAGTGGTCACATAGTAGGTGTAAGATCAGACATGCTCACAGCGACCTCAAAACTAACACACAATCCCACTCTTAACTTCACAAACTCAACAATTGCTACAAACACTCCATAATTCAATGTTATTAATAGCAATTGGGACCAATCTTCACCCTAACTGAACCCTCACACTCGTGCACCTCACCCTTAGCCCTTTCCACTGTAACATGCACCAACCTCTCCAAGTTGCCACCAAAGTGTAGAGATATTCAGACAACTGCTCACCCTATCAAGCCTCTAAATTTGTACCACACCCAGAATCTTCTCATCAACCTCACCGTCGAATTTACCGTCAACCTCAACAATTGCTATCGGCACTCCAGAGGACAGTTGCCTGCAAGATGCTGTGCCCCACAGGACAATGTTTGTAAACAATCCAGGCCAACCTTAACTCTAACAACACCTTCTGGACTGATTTTATATTTTACGATGTCCTGTGGGGTGCCGGTGTCTTCTGAGGAAACTGTCATCCTGCGCAATGGTAAAAAATGTTGAGAATGAGATTATGTGCCAGCTCATTGGCTGGAATTTCTAGGTTGTTAGGTTGAGTTCTATCCCGGATTCTCTCTACACCTTTGTGGCAAGGTTGGGAGAGGCTTTACATGATTCTGAAGTTTTGGTTAGAGAGATTGGCTTGAGTTTGATTCCTAATATTGCCCTGTGGGGAGCTAATCCTAAGAAGTGACTGCCTTCTAAGACCGTAATAACTGTCGTAAACGTAAAAGTGAGATTGATTAGATGTTTCTGGGTAACGAGCGTGCATTTAAAGGTTATAATATTGTGTACACTTGTCTGAGTTTTCAATAACTCCGTTGTGGCAACTTGGTAAGGTTGAGGTTTGTATATGACTGACTAAAGTTGATAGGACACTGTGGATGACTTTCAAGATTTGGTCTGGGGAACAGTTGGCCTAAATTACTGCTTTCTACCAGTCATGTGAGGCGTCGCTAGCGTATTTATGCTTCTGTCCTCTGGGGCGCCTTAATACCGACATAGTTGAGTAAAATCATGAAATAATACAAAAATCACATAAGAATAAACGAGAGTCAAGAAACAAGTGATATATGCCTTAGTTTACTAAGGAAAAAAAGTGGCAGGGGGATAATAGTTTGCACTAGAAAAAAAAAAGTGGTAGGTGCAAGATCGGTAAGAAAGCGGTAAACGCTAAAAACAGCCCGGTATTTATTGACATGTTTCCACAGAAGTGTCACTTCCTCTTTTATATAGTGTTTCATTGCTATTGCTTTCTGTCCTACGGTAAACAAAGTTCTTTCACTTGTCCCCATTACTCCTGTGGAGTTTATGACATATGTTATCGTGTGTCATATTAATTTATTCATGTTATCATCAATTATTTCTACCCATCCTTGTTAGTAATGTTATAATGATTGTAAGGTGATAAGATGATAATTGATTTGCTTGTTTGATGGTTTCTTGACACACACACACACACACACACACACGTATATAGACGTGGCACATGTGTAGAACTTTCTCCCTTAACACGCAGTGACGCAAACAGAAATCTCACTGTTGATGGTGAAAACGGTCTGAGTAAGGAGGCTGTGAATGTGGGCAGCTTACGAATATATAGAGGTCGTCTTAAAAAAAAAAAAAAAAGTGACAGGGCTCCGCGAACATAAAACTTTCTCGTATCATACAATTAGATAAGTACAAGACTGAGCGATCCCAGCATAGCATTATTGTTGACTCGTTAATGGAAAATGACACTGATAATTCTATCTACGATTTATTAAATTTGTTCAAGACAATACATACCGTATGGATTAAACTTTTGAACCCTGTCTCCAAGGAAAGAGGTAACGATGTTAATTGTGTAAATATATTCTGAGTACATTTTACATTCACGTTTGATGAGTATACTTAAAGGTTTTCTTGATTCACAAATAAATGAATCATAAACCATTCCTAATAATGTCCCAGTTCTTTGAACGTAATAAGATATTATTCCTGAAAACAATTACACTCCTCATTTGATACATTTCCTTTTAAGTTTCACATTTTCTTATTTTCACAATACCTATCATTATTGTAGTGTATGTACTGAAGAGCTGATTCAGTAGTGAGAAGTCATTAAATCGTAACAAAGTCAACCTATTGGCATTTTTGTTATTATCTATTTGTATAGTATGGGTATAAAGTTCTCTACACTCGCGAGGCCCTGTCTCAACTTTCAATGCCATCAAGTAGCCTTTTAAACCTTATGTAAGGTGCCAGCATTCACTGCCTCGCTGGTTAGTATATTTCAACCATCCACCATCATATCACGTAAAACCTGTACTTTTTATATGCATGCTGAGCACCACTTTACCCCGCTTTTTGTAATGACCTTTGGTTACTCTAGTATAGTATCTCCTTAGTATTGTACGCACTCAGTATCATCAAAGTGATATAGAACCTTGAAGGCTATGATTAAGAACCCCATCTCTCTCTCTTTAAATGGCGTGAACAAAACTGGCAGATATAATCCAGAATTTGTCTATGCGGTAAATAATTTTACAATCATATTCTTGATCGCATACATTCCAACCCTCAAGGGAAAAAGACGTGTCTGTAGCGCTCCCAAGCTGCTAGCACCTTGAGGTCAAGTCACCTATGGTCATCCACCCCCTTCCCCAGCAGCTGGATATATTTGGATTACACTTGATTGGACCTGTCTTCGTACAAGATTACCAAATTCCAACGAATATTACTGAGAAATATAAACAACTTTACACTGAATACCGACTTTATAATACTGTTTCCCACGGTTACAGGGTCAGGGCTGCGATAGCCTAACTAACTTAACCACCACGGCGACATTGACCTACACCAGCCACACAGCTCAGTCGTCTGAAGAAGGATAACGGTCATCCGACATCAGTGTTTGTGAAAAGTTAAAATCGCTAAATATATTTCATGCCAGAGGTAAGCGCAGGCACAAGCATGAGAAAGCTTTTCAAACGTTATTTTCCAAGAGAAGGCGACGCGAATCAACTGAAATTAAACCACGAAAACATTTTGAAGATCTACGTAAGTGGTATAACCTGCTGACCTTGGTGCTATCGAATGTCATCATGTTGCCCAGCAAAATGGGCTCAGTATACAGTTCATATCCAGGTCATATCAGTAATAGAGGCCTGGCAGATTATCGAGAAATTAGTACCATAACTACATTCTCTTCTACCAATTTGGTAAATCAAAGCGTGGGGTAGGTGTGGCACTCTTTTGTCACAAAGACTTGCGTCCAGCCCAGCTGACGGTCAACGTTCTTGGGGGGTTAAGGTTTAAGGATTAAGGTTTCGCCCACATTACTCCCACGTCAAACTTGCATCATCATTTACTTCGTGGTTTATCTCCCGCAGCGTTTCCTGACTAGCGAGGCACTATTAGAATACCTTACCTACACATTTGACGCACACAGGATAAGATAACTTTAAGCTTATGTGTGTGTGTGGGGGGGGGGGGGGGTTCAATGACAGACACCACCATCCTCAAAGAACAACTACATCTGTCGCAGAGTGTTCACTTTCCCAAGCATGGTCGAAACACTCTTGACCTGACTCTTACTGATATGGCTGACCACTACCTACCTCCCGAGCCTCTCCCCATCTCGAGTGCAGTCCTCATTTATCAATGTTGTGGATCCCTGCCTCCATCATCTCCCAACGCGAGCGAAGGGAAATTTCGGTTGGTGGGTAAAATCGTCATCACCTGGACTCAAGTGACCAGTGATGATAATGTTAAAATCCTGTGGGTGAAGTGTCGTCAAACCTACAACCAGGTCTACCAACACTTCTTTCCCCAGAAGACGGTAATACTACACCCGGTCGATGTCCCTTAGACCTCAAACCGCATCAAGTGACGTGCAGTAGTGAAATCAAGACTTATACAAGCAACTTCGCAATTAGGTGAAACGTGAAGCATAAGCCGTCAGGTAGGCCCATATTACCCTAGCAAGTGCAACATATAATGCAGACCAACACTGGTCATTGTTATTATAGAATAAAAGAACTCCCTAACTGTGACAAGCAAAGGCTCTCCCCCTTCTCATATGTAGACCAAAATAGCTATGAGGAAGGAGCACACCAAATCAACGACCACTTTGCCAATGATTTCCACAACTCGACATCAGCTCTCCTCAGCAAACTTGCCAACCCCATCCCTCCCAAGCACAGTAGAGGAATATCAAGTAGCTAAGCGCCTTAAAAGCAAACGCTCAACCACCCCCCACAGATCTTTCAGTGAAATTATACAAGGATTTCTCCCATGAATTAGCTACACCACTAACCGCTATAATTAATGCTTCACTCAGTCTGAATGCACTACAACTTGGAAGATTGCTTATGTCACTCCACTACCCAAATCCACCAACCCAGTCTCTTAACAGCTTACGCCCTGTTGCAATCACTCAGCCTTCCCCCACACACTGCCTTGTCAGCCTCCTAGACTTCATTTACCGTAACATTGAGAAGCGCAACATCTCTGTGGTACACACGGTCGTAGACTTCACCCAGGCTTTCGACTTGGCAAACCATAACATCATACAGAGTCGTCGACCTAGGACTACGGGGCTGTGTCGTCCTGTGGCTGGCGGACCTCCTGACCGGACGGCACCAAACTGTCCGCTTTGGAGAACCACGTCGACATCTATATCACTAACATGCAGCGTACCACAGGGCACCAACATGGGGCCGCTCTACTTCCTCATCCTTATCAATGACGACCAGAGGGACACAAATCACCGCTGGAAGGACGTACATAACTACGCCTTTGGCATCATTATCAACAAATATCCGCTGACGGAAATAACTAGGCGTCTCTCCAGCTGACCCCAGGAATATCTACATCTTCATTCTAGCTGATCTCACGTACTCCTTCCCAGGCCGGTCCTCCTCTATAACTCCTTCTCAGGAAGACTAGACAGAAAGAGTGCAAAAAAAAAGGGGGTTACAGAGAATCATCCTGTGCCCTTCTTACACCACCTAGCAAGAGGCCCTCATCTTGCTGAGCACTGCTGACACCCTAGCCAACGGACGCCCCTCCACCACATTCCGTCGTTCATCACAATCGACTTGTTCCAGAGCTCGTATACACATATAAGAACAGTCCTATCATTATGAACATCATAAGCAATACATGAACAAGGGCATAGCTATGCAAGTGAACAGCTCAATTTTCTGTTTGGCAATGAAGCATGTCAACTACTGTAACTATTCACCACTCAATGTTCAACCAAGTGAATAATGTAAAAAACCATACTATGTACTCGGTAAACATCACTATTTCTGCCATTCCGACTATCTAGATGTACCTCATCCATGTGCTTATCCAAAGTGTGGAAATATCCAGCCCATCTTGATTTGTATGCTCTTTTATGATTAGTCAACAAGTAACTATCACGACCTCCCAGTTCTCAATACCTCAACTGTGTATCTTGTAGAGCTAGCTTTTTAATCACCCTCCGATGAAGAACCGTGTCAAAGGCTTTATACTAGTCCAAAAGAACAGTCAACCCATCCCTCTCTTCCATCCAACATAGAGTTCACTCATAGGAGTCTAGAAGACTAGTTACGCATCCCTCCTTTCCCTAAATTTATGTTGTCTCCCAGTTCAAGTCTTTTACGCCTGTTCAAATAGTTATTCATTTGTAAGTTTATCTTTTCCAGTGCTTTACAAACAATATTTGACAGTGATAGTGGCCTGTAGTTCATTGCAGTTTCCCCTCCCTTTCTTAAATTAGGCACATTTGTGGTTTTCCGCATCTCTGGAACTATATTATCCATTAAAGACATACTGAGAATTTCTGGTAGTCTAACAAGGGCATGTGCATTCTTTCAGTACGCGAGGAGACTTCACGATTCAAGTTATTCTAATACTCTATGTCATTTCTGTCGAGTATTTTATACACTCCATGACTTCATTCCCGTACCACGCTGATAATTATGGTGCGTTATCGTTATCCACAGTGAAAGTACTTTTGAACTTATCATTCAGCTCCTTACATATTTCTTCATCATCTTCGAGAATTCTTTCCTCTGATCTATTGCTGTATTTCACTGAATCTGTTCCGGATGAACCTATGTACAAGTTTTGGACTGTCTTTTGCTTTCTTCACAATCATTTTGCTTTTAGTCCTTCTGCTTCTCTCTCCTTCATTGCAATATTCACCCCTTGATCTACATCTTCCATTTGCTGGACGGCTTTAGTGTCTTTGATAATCTCCTCCACAGTAAATCCCCGATCTCTCTCGACCTATGACATTTCTGGTTGACTCATGTTTCCCTTACTTTGGTCCTCCTAACTGTTGGCCATCGAGGGTACCCATATTCTAACCCTCTCAATAAAATTTCAAAACCTTTCCTATCTTATCATATACCCGTCTCCCAGTCAACGCTCCCAATGGCCTTGATCAGTTCCGCGTAGTTGCTATGACATACATCCTTTTTGGTTCCTGTCCCCAATTCTGATTCCCCTCTTGCATCTTTTACCACCACATATTCAGTTATTAAGTACTGCATGATCACACTTCCAACTCAAAGCATCGTACTTCATATGTTCTATTACCATACAACGGAGTTCTCGTCTCCTCTTTTAAATAATATTGCAGGAAGTTTTGTATACTTTCAAGGAATTTGTTTCCAATTTTGTGTGTATCAAATAGGGCCGCTTAAGCATAAGCTTTTAAAACGAATCATTCTTACACGAAATTTAGCTCGGCAGTTTAAGTGCTACTGCTGTAATACTAAGCATTTATCGTAATAAATATGTCTTACAATTGGGTTGACATATATCGTTACAGAAACAAACGCTTTACTGTGACAATGTTTAGTGGGATAGCTGTAGCATTTCCTGACGAACTAAATTTCGTGTGTAAAGGACCGGTTATAAAAGTGAGTGTATAAACGACCTCGAATTGAAAGTAGTACTAGAACCCAAATCTCTCTCGCATGCCCTAGACACACACACACGCAGTTGAGTTTGTTACAGTTAAATGATTGTTTTCTTGGTCAATGCACTGATTCAGCTCTTCAGTCGATGTACTATACTAATGATAAACATTATAGATGACAATGAGGAAGCATGCCTATAAAAACAATCGTAATTGAATCGACCTTATTTTTTTCAGGAACAGTTGCCTTCGTTATGTTCAAATGACTAGGGACAGTCCCGATGTTTTATAATGCTAGGTCGCCACGGGAGAGTTATATCAGTAACCTATGAATCAAGAAAGCTCGCATCTTTGAACATACTCATCAAACAACACACAATACACTTGGAATATATCAATACAAAGATTTTAGGCAGGAAAGATTATTACCTTATCACGATAGGGATCGAAATGAATACTGCAATGATTTAATCCGTTATTTTATTATTTTTTTTTTACGCTGAAGGCTCCAGTGACAGACCAAAGTCCACATCAAGGTTGGGCGTTAATTGAAATATAGAGAAGTTAATAGAAAAAGTGTATCAACTTTAATTTCAATGCATCATCAATACAGTAATCACTGCTATCATCACTCAACGAGTCATATTAATAATAAGTCTGGGCAGTGACCGCTGGTTTATATTTACGTGTTTGTGTGGGTGCAAATAAGTTATCTTAATACATGAATATAACACAAAAAACAAATGTCGGTATAAAATAACTAAACATTTTTAAAGTAATGGAGACACGTGGAAGAGGATGAATTATATCGTAATTTACAGAGTACAAGCAATGATACCAAATGCCTGGGGGGAACGTGTCAACGCCTAGCTGTATTTAGCACTTACCGCTATCTTGCCAATACCCTCCACATTTTATTTGTTGGTTCCCAAGGTAATGGGAACCTGTATCACTTATTTCCTGGTTGTTCCATTTTTTTTTTTTACAAGATTTTCTTTCGCTTCATATATATATATATATATTTTTTTTTTATCCCAGTATTCAAGATGTTTATCGGTGTTTGGGAAAGGATCGTGTGATAGAATGACGGCGAAATAATATATTTTTCTTACTATCCACGAATCTTCCTTTTCCTCGTATCAAATGTTGTTCTAGCAGTTCGTTTGAACACAACTTATGCAATCTGGATAGCGTACACTGTGTTGTAAAGACAAATTTCGGCAATTTCAGCATATTTCGGAGTTTCGTTACGCCCCATTTGCCTTTTATGTTTTGCTTAGTAGTCCTCTAATCATATCGTCCCATCTAACATGTTATTTCAAGCAATTACTATGTAACAGTCTTAATCCTGAAATAATAAGGTTAATTAAAGCAATGTACAAAAAGCACCATTCATTCTTAAATAAGAGACAAGCTTCACTAGTTGTATAAAACAGAAAACTAACAGATGGTTAACGGATATAACTCTTTCCTACAACACGGGTGGGTGATACTAAGACAGCCACAACACATGCAGGCATCATACCAGCATATATAACCTATTTTCCACAATCTGTCACCAATCAGTGGATCCTATTAACTCAAGATTACTGGTGGATGATTTAGTAACATACCGTGAAATAGTGGACTTCAAATTTGCAGAGTTATGTAGTAAGGACGAAGCTGTTGTATCAGCAGTGGCAAACACACTCCACCACTGGAACTGTACCTAACAACTGGGTCGACCACCAACCGGGTCGGCCGCTCTCCTCTTCCCTTGGTAAGGCAATGCACTTTCATTACCCGGCAACTCATGATTTCTTGCCGTTTTTAGTACTAAATAGATTATATACTTTATCTGTACATTATACAGATTACTCAGTTCTCATGGGTTATTCTTGGAAGCAGATTTTGTTTTCAGTCTACCCTGGGCTTGGTAAAATTATATATATATATATATATATATATATATATATATATATATATATATATATATATATATATATATATATATGAACACGTTCGTATTTACTTAAGCTAAATGGATTGTGAAAAAAAAAATTATCATTGCATCGTTGTCTAATTTATTCAGATTTAACACAGTTTGCCACTGATACGTTTCTTTGTTTAGACACAAGAGAATTAGTAAATGAATATTCTTTAAACATTGCTTCATGTTATGAAAAGATTGGAAATTTTAAGTTGTTTTAATGTCAGTTACGTATACCGATATTTAGATGTACCATGAAGGAGTGCCGAGCAGAGAAAAAATAATTACATTTCTCATATATAAACTTTGACAGATGCCTGGTTATCAGGGAATAATCTCTGGCAATAAGTTAGTTGAAACGTGCTGCTACGTGCACGAGTTTCACGCGTGATGGTCACGTGATACATGTCTGTAGTTTTTAGGTAATTGTTGACTAAAACGGAACCAGAGAACAGAATGATTTATCTCTAATATATGTCGAGATGTGTGATTATGATTAGACTGTAATTTCTTATATGCATTATTTGTTTATACGAGTGATCCCTAGCAGAAACTGTAAACAAAACAGTTGTCAACAAAATAAACCTACCATCGGCTGTTCCAATTGAACAAGGTATAACGTATTAATTGCTGTTTTATAACTTCTCTACGGATTATTTTCGTGCCTTTCAGTATTTTTTAAATTTTCGTTGTCTACCTTTTTATCGGAAATAAGTTTATGTAATAATACTATGTGCAATCTTCGATAAGATTCGAATATATATTTTTACCAAAAATATACTTGTGTTAGGTGCTTTATAGATTTACCAGCGAATGTCTTGATTTCTCTTATCTTTTGTACTGAATAGCATGCGATAAGGATATATTAGTATACCACGGAAACTGTTGGGTTGATGAATGTCAACGTAGGTAATACACTTGTTAAAGATTAACAGAGCATATGATAATCTTACCAAACCCTTCAAGCATTTAGTATTTATCTTAATTTTCTGTATTCTAGTCGATGTACCAATGGTGGCCGAAATGTCATTGTCATCTCAAAAGACAGTAATTCAAGCCAGTGCTCATCCTAACGTAATCTTCAAACTTACACACCTCATCCTTAACCTCACACACATTCTTACTATCAGCTTCACCTTCAACCTCACCAAGTTAACATACATGATAGGAGAGCAATCTAGTCCTGGGATCACCCAAACCTCCCCTCATGCTAAACCTCATTAAGTTATCATTCAGCACACTATAGAAAGACAACAATACAAGCTAAAGCCCACTTTGATATACCCTTCTGCCTTACCCTTATTCTCACTAAGTCTACTTACAGGACAATGTATAAAGCAGCAATTCATGTCTGTGGTCACTCTAACTCGAACTCTAACCTCTACTTCATGCTGCCACCAAGTAGCCACACAGGACAGTGTATGTAGCAGCATAGTGCTCTTATAAAGAAGAAAAACGAGCGACAAAAGTGTATGATTGAAATACATGGGAATAAGTCTGTTTGGTACACCTGGTAAGATCATTGAGAGGGCATGTACAGAACATCTGATGGGGGAGGAGCAGTATGGCTTCAGGAGTGGTAGATGTGTGGACCTTTGAAGAATCCAAGTGAGAAAGAGTGGGATTTGTGTGTAGCATTTATGGAGGGTTGACAGATATGGTTTGCAGAAGGTGTCACAATCCTATGGTGTTGGAGGAAAGTTAGTAAATGGAGTGAGGAGTGTTTGCTGGTTATGCTGGTAAAGTAAGGCTTGTATGCAAGTAGGAAAGGAGAAAAGTGATTGTTTCCAGATGCAGGTATATCTCTTCAAGTGTATGTGTTGTCCTGAATTTTCATTCATGAATGCAAAAGGAAGAGGGAAGGTAGACATGTTGAAAATGAAATGCTTGATGATGATATCTGGAGTGCGTTGGCTTGATTGATGGGGTAAGGGATGAAAATGTTAGAACAAGATGTAATAAGTGCAGTTCTATCTATCTACATCTCTGATGCCCATTCCTTTTAGGAACTCCCATCAAGGTATGGTCATGTTAAAAGAGTCTCCACTTATCCCTGTCCTTACATGCTTCCCTTGCATACACTATTCCATGCATTCTCCCTTTATTTCTCTTCCCCAGTATTCCTCCACCCTATTTGCTCATGTCACAGATGATCTTCCATTCACACCATCCCCTTTAATTGTGCTATCGTACACTCTCCTTGTAAACTCCCAGTCTTGCATTCTTTCCACATGTCTAATTGCCCAGTCCACCTCAAAGTATTGTGTTTCACCCACTTTACCACTTCACAGTTCATTCCCTTTGCATTCCTTGCCATACCACATCTCTCATGCAACCTTTAATTTTTTCTTAATTCCATCTAGTCATGCCACATGCTTTTCTTAAATAGCTCATTTCCACAGCCTGGATTCTTGTCTTGACCCCTGTGCCTCATTCCACATCCATATTTTGGCTGCATAGGTCAGGGTTGGGAGGCCTGTGCTGTTCCTTAATCCTCTGTTCACTTCCATACTTACACGTTTACCCTTCATCATTCTGTTAAGGGATCCAATGACTCTTCTCCCCTGTACTGCTCTCTCTCTTATCTCTCCTTCCATATCACCACACCTACCCAAGACGGCTCCCTGATGCTTAAATTCCCCTCTCTTCTTCCACAGCACAACTTGGGACACTTTCTTCTTTCATTCTGTATGGTTTTACAAAATCAATACTTTCTCTCCATTTTCTTTCAAACACCATTACTTTACTTTTACCTGCATTTATCTTCAATCTCCTCTGGTTACACACATTATGAAACACAGTTACAATCTCCTGGAACTCCTCTTCACTCTCTGCAAACAACACAGTATCGTCCACAGACAGGCTTTCCACTAGTCACCATATTTCACCACCACACTCCATCTCTGCACCACTTTTCCCTAGTTTTGCTTTCATCTCTTATCACTCTATCCATATATATGTTAAAAAGCCATGGTGACGTCATGCAACTCTGCTTCACACCTATGTGTATCCCAGAACTTTTGCTCAGCTCTCCATCCACTATTACACATGCATTTTCTCCTCTATAGAAGGCTTTTATACCATCCAACAGTTTTCCCCTATACCATATATCCTTAACACATCCCAAAAAGCATTCCACTTAACTCTGTCATACGCTTTCTCCAGATCCATAAAAGCTGTATACAACTTCTTACCTTTCACTAAATGCTTTTCCATGGTCATCTTTACTACAAAAATCTGATTCACACATCCCCATCCTATGTGTATCCCAAAACTTTTGCTCAGCTCTCCATCCACTATTACACATGCATTTGCTCCTCTATAGAAGGCTTTTATACCATCCAACAGTTTTCCCCTATACCATATATCCTTAACACATCCCAAAAAGCATTCCACTTAACTCTGTCATACGCTTTCTCCAGATCCATAAAAGCTGTATACAACTTCTTACCTTTCACTAAATGCTTTTCCATGGTCATCTTTACTACAAAAATCAGATTCACACATCCCCATCCTTTCCTAGAACCCTCTTGCTCTTCTTTTATTCTGCATTCAGTCACTACCATCATTCTGTCAATTAATATCCTTTCATACACTTTTCCTGGTATACTTAACATACTTATTCCCCTATGATTGCTACATACATCCTTTGCACCTTTTTCTTTGAATTAAGGAACAGTAATAGCTTTCATTTTTTTCTTCATTCCATCTAGTCATGCCACATGCTCTTCTCAGATAGCTCATTTCCATAGCCTAGATTCTTGACCTCTGTGCCTCACTCCATATCCATGTTTCGGCTGCATAGGTCATGGTTGGGAAGACTATGCTGTCCCTTAAACCTTTCTTCACTTCCATACATACACCTCTACCCTTCATTATTCTGTTAAGAGACTCAATGACTCTTCTACCCTGTACTGCTCTCTCCCTTATCTCTTCTTCCATATCACCACACTTACCCAAGACAGCTCCCTGATACTTAAATTCCCTCACTTCTTTCAAACCCCCTTCCCCCTTATCCACAGCACAACTTAGGACACTTTCCTCTTTCATTCTGTATGGTTTTACAAAATCAATACTTTCACTCCATTTTCTTTCACACACCATTATTGTACTTTTACTTGCATTTACCTTCAATCTCCTCTGCTTACACACAGCATGAAATGCAGTTACAACCTTCTGCAACTCCTCTTCACTCTCCACAAACAATAAAGTATCATCTGCAAACAGGCTTGCCACTAGCCACCATATTTCACCACCACACTCCTTCTCTGCATCTCTATTCCCTACCTCTGCTTTCATCTCTCTTATCACTCCATCCATATATATATTAAAAAGCCATGGTGACATTGCACAGCCCTGCTTCACACCTACATGTATCACGAAACTTTTGCTCAGCTCTCCATCCACTATTACACATGCATATGCTCCTCTATAGAAGGCTTTTATACCATCCAACAGTTTTCCCCCTATTGATTGAGAGGGTGAAGGCATGTACAGAGCATCAGATTGGGGAAGAGCAGTGTGGTTTCAGAAGTGGGAGAGGATGTGTGGATCAGGTGTTTGCTTTGAAGAATGTATGTGAGAAATACTTAGAAAAGCAAATGGATTTGTATGTAGCATTTGTGGATTTGGAGAATGCATATAATAGAGTTGATAGAGATGCTCTGTGGAAGGTATTAAGAATATATGGTGTGGGGGCAAGTCGTTAGAAGCAGTGAAAAGTTTTTATCAAGGATGTGAGGCATATGTACGTGTAGGAAGAGAGGAAAGTGATTGGTTCTCAGTGAATGTTGGTTTGCGGCAGGGGTGTGTGATGTCTCCATAGTTGTTTAATTTGTTTATGGATGGGGTAGTTATGGAGGTGAATGCAAGAGCTTTGGAAAAAGGGGCAAGTATGCAGTCTGTTGTGGATGAGAGAGCTTGGTAAGTGAGTCAGTTGTTGTTTGCTGATGATACAGCGCTGGTGGCTGATTCGTGTGAGAAACTGCAGAAGCTGGTGACTGAGTTTGGTAAAGTGTGTGAAAGAAGAAAGCTGAGAGAAAATGTGAATAAGAGCAAGGTTATTAGGTACAGTAGGGTTAAGGGACAAGTCAGTTGGGATGTAAGTTTGAATGGAGAGACACTGGAGGAAGTGAAATGTTTTAGATATTTGGGAGTGGATCTGGCAGCGGATGGAACCATGGAAGCGGAAATGAATCATAGGGTGGGGGAGGGGGTGAAAGTTCTGGGAGCGTTGAAGAATGTGTGGAAGTCAAGAACATTATCTCGGAGAGTAAAAGTGGGTATGTTTGAAGGAATAGTGGTTCCAACAATGTTATATGGTTGTGAGGTGTGGGCTGTAGATAGAGTTGTGCGGAGGAGGGTGGATGTGCAGGAAATGAGATGTTTGAGGACAATATGTGGTGTGAGGAGGTTTGATCGAGTGAGTAATGAAAGGATAAGAGAGATGTGTGGTAATAAAAAGAGTGTGGTTGAGAGTGCAGAAGAGGGTGTTTTGAAATGGTTTGGTCACATGGAGAGAATGAGTGAGGAAAGATTGACCAAGAGGATATATGTGTCGGAGGTGGAGGGAACGAGGAGAAGAGGGAGACCAAATTGGAGGTGGAAAGATGGAGTGAAAAAGATTTTGTGTGATCGGGGCCTGAACATGCAGGAGGGTGAAAGGAGGGCAAGGAATAGAGTGAATTGGAGCGATGTGGTATACCGGGGTTGACGTGCTGTCAGTGGATTGAATCAAGGCATGTGAAGCGTCTGGGGTAAACCATGGAAAGCTGTGTAGGTATGTATATTTGCGTGTGTGGACGTATGTATATACATGTGTATGGGGGGGGGGGGTTGGGCCATTTCTTTCGTCTGTTTCCTTGCGCTACCTCGCAAACGCGGGAGACAGCGACAAAGTATAATAAAAAAATAATAATATATAATAATATACCAGGGCTGACGTGCTGTCAGTGGATTGAATCAAGGCATGTGAAGCGTCTGGGGTAAACCATGGAAAGCTGTGTAGGTATGTATATTTGCGTGTGTGGACGTATGTATATACATGTGTATGGGGGGGGTTGGGCCATTTCTTTCGTCTGTTTCCTTGCGCTACCTCGCAAACGCGGGAGACAGCGACAAAGTATTAAAAAAAAAAAATATATATATATATATATATATATATATATATATATATATATATATATATATATATATATGTATATATATATGTATATATATATATATCTTTCTTTTTCTTTCAAACTATTCGCCATATCCCGCGTTAGCGAGGTAGCGTTAAGAGCAGAGAACTGGGCCTGTGAGGGAATATCCTCACCTGGCCCCCTTCTCTGTTCCTTCTTTTGGAAAATTAAAAAGAAATAATGAGAGGGGAGGATTTCCAGGCCCCCGCTCCCTCCCCTTTTAGTCGCCTTCTACGACACGCAGGGAATACGTGGGAAGTATTCTTTCTCCCCCATCCCCAGGGAAAAAATGTAGCTTAGACATTGAAGCTTATTGATACAGTGGTTAAATTGATGAGAACTACTATTGACGTTTGTGTAAATAAATTATACATTTCCCTTTTCCATAGCCGGAGGTTGAACCATTATGTGACATTCATTTTCTCATTTCATTTCAAGCTAGAAGTTTCAGTTTTCTAAACTATTTCTTACTTTTTTCATATGTACATATATGTATATGTGTGTGTGTGTGTGTATATATGCGTGTAGGTGTATGTATATATATATATATATATATATATATATATATATATATATATATATATGTATATTTTTTTTTTTTTTTTTTTTGCTTTGTCGCTGTCTCCCGCGTTTGCGAGGTAGCGCAAGGAAACAGACGAAAGAAATGGCCCAACCCACCCCCATACACATGTATATACATACGTCCACACACGCAAATATACATACCTACACAGCCCTCCATGGTTTACCCCAGACGCCTCACATGCCCTGATTCAATCCACTGACAGCACGTCAACCCTGGTATACCACATCGCTCCAATTCACTCTATTCCTTGCCCTCCTTTCACCCTCCTGAATGTTCAGGCCCCGATCACACAAAATCTTTTTCACTCCATCTTTCCACCTCCAATTTGGTCTCCCTCTTCTCCTCGTTCCCTCCACCTCCGACACATATATCCTCTTGGTCAATCTTTCCTCACTCATTCTCTCCATGTGCCCAAACCATTTCAAAACACCCTCTTCTGCTCTCTCAACCACGCTCTTTTTATTTCCACACATCTCTCTTACCCTTACGTTACTTACGCGATCAAACCACCTCACACCACACATTGTCCTCAAACATCTCATTTCCAGCACATCCATCCTCCTGTGCACAACTCTATCCATAGCCCACGCCTCGCAACCATACAACATTGTTGGAACCACTATTCCTTCAAACATACCCATTTTTGCTTTCCGAGATAATGTTCTCGACTTCCACACATTCTTCAAGGCTCCCAGAATTTTCGCCCCCTCCCCCACCCTATGATCCACTTCCGCTTCCATGGTTCCATCCGCTGCCAGATTCACTCCCAGATATCTAAAACACTTCACTTCCTCCAGTTTTTCTCCATTCAAACTCACCTCCCAATTGACTTGACCCTTAACCCTACTGTACCTAATAACCTTGCTCTTATTCACATTTACTCTTAACTTTCTTCTTTCACACACTTTACCAAACTCAGTCACCAGCTTCTGCAGTTTCTCACATGAATCAGCCACCAGCGCTGTATCATCAGCGAACAACAACTGACTCACTTCCCAAGCTCTCTCATCCCCAACAGACTTCATACTAGCCCCTCTTTCCAAAACTCTTGCATTCACCTCCCTAACATGGGAGATCCATAAACAAATTAAACAACCATGGAGACATCACACACCCCTGCCGCAAACCTACATTCACTGAGAACCAATCACTTTCCTCTCTTCCTACACGTACACATGCCTTACATCCTCGATAAAAACTTTTCACTGCTTCTAACAACTTTCCTCCCACACCATATATTCTTAATACCTTCCTCAGAGCATCTCTATCAACTCTATCATATGCCTTCTCCCTGGGGATAGGGGTGAAAGAATACTTCCCACGCATTCCTCGCGTGTCGTAGAAGGCGACTAGAGGGGACGGGAGCGGGGGGCCAGAAATCCTCCCCTCCTTGTATTTTTTAACTTTCTAAAATGGGAAACAGAAGAAGGAGTCACGCGGGGAGTGCTCATCCTCCTCGAAGGCTCAGACTGGGGTGTCTAAATGTGTGTGGATGTAACCAAGATGTGAAAAAAGGAGAGATAGGTAGTATGTTTGAGGAAAGGAACCTGGATGTTTTGGCTCTGAGTGAAACGAAGCTCAAGGGTAAAGGGGAAGAGTGGTTTGGGAATGTCTTGGGAGTAAAGTCAGGGGTTAGTGAGAGGACAAGAGCAAGGGAAGGAGTAGCAGTACTCCTGGAACAGGAGTTGTGGGAGTATGTGATAGAATGTAAGAAAGTAAATTCTCGATTAATATGGGTAAAACTGAAAGTTGATGGAGAGAGATGGGTGATTATTGGTGCATATGCACCTGGGCATGAGAAGAAAGATCATGAGAGGCAAGTGTTTTGGGAGCAGCTGAATGAGTGTGTTAGTGATTTTGATGCACGAGACCGGGTTATAGTGATGGGTGATTTGAATGCAAAGGTGAGTAATGTGGCAGTTGAGGGAATAATTGGTATACATGGTGTGTTCAGTGTTGTAAATGGAAATAGTGAAGAGCTTGTAGATTTATGTGCTGAAAAAGGACTGGTGATTGGGAATACCTGGTTTAAAAAGCGAGATATACATAAGTATACGTATGTAAGTAGGAGAGATGGCCAGAGAGCGTTATTGGATTACGTGTTAATTGACAGGCGCGCGAAAGAGAGACTTTTGGATGTTAATGTGCTGAGAGGTGCAACTGGAGGGATGTCTGATCATTATCTTGTGGAGGCTAAGGTGAAGATTTGTATGGGTTTTCAGAAAAAAAGAGTGAATGTTGGGGTGAAGAGGGTGGTGAGAGTAAGTGAGCTTGGGAAGGAGACTTGTGTGAGGAAGTACCAGGAGAGACCGAGTACAGAATGGAAAAAGGTGAGAACAATGGAAGTAAGGGGAGTGGGGAGGAATGGGATGTATTTAGGGAATCAGTGATGGATTGCGCAAAAGATGCTTGTGGCATGAGAAGAGTGGGAGGTGGGTTGATTAGAAAGGGTAGTGAGTGGTGGGATGAAGAAGTAAGAGTATTAGTGAAAGAGAAGAGAGAGGCATTTGGACGATTTTTGCAGGGAAAAAATGAAAGTGAGTGGGAGACGTATAAAAGAAAGAGACATGAGGTTAAGAGAAAGGTGCAAGAGGTGAAAAAAAGGGCAAATGAGAGTTGGGGTGAGAGAGTATCATTAAATTTTAGGGAGAATAAAAAGATGTTCTGGAAGGAGGTAAATAAAGTGCATAAGACAAGGGAGAAAATGGGAACTTCAGTGAAGGGCGCAAATGGGGAGGTGATAACAAGTAGTGGTGATGTGAGAAGGAGATGGAGTGAGTATTTTGAAGGTTTGTTGAATGTGTTTGATGATAGAGTGGCAGATATAGGGTGTTTTGGTCGAGGTGGTGTGCAAAGTGCGAGGGTTAGGGAAAATGAGTTGGTAAACAGAGAAGAGGTAGTGAAAGCTTTGCGGAAGATGAAAGCCGGCAAGGCAGCAGGTTTGGATGGTATTGCAGTGGAATTTATTAAAAAAGGGGGTGACTGTATTGTTGACTGGTTGGTAAGGTTATTTAATGTATGTATGACTCATGGTGAGGTGCCTGAGGATTGGCGGAATGCGTGCATAGTGCCATTGTACAAAGGCAAAGGGGATAAGAGTGAGTGCTCAAATTACAGAGGTATAAGTTTGTTGAGTATTCCTGGCAAATTATATGGGAGGGTATTGATTGAGAGGGTGAAGGCATGTACAGAGCATCAGATTGGGGAAGAGCAGTGTGGTTTCAGAAGTGGTAGAGGATGTGTGGATCAGGTGTTTGCTTTGAAGAATGTATGTGAGAAATACTTAGAAAAGCAAATGGATTTGTATGTAGCATTTATGGATCTGGAGAAGGCATATGATAGAGTTGATAGAGATGCTCTGTGGAAGGTATTAAGAATATATGGTGTGGGAGGCAAGTTGTTAGAAGCAGTGAAAAGTTTTTATCGAGGATGTAAGGCATGTGTACGTGTAGGAAGAGAGGAAAGTGATTGGTTCTCAGTGAATGTAGGTTTGCGGCAGGGGTGTGTGATGTCTCCATGGTTGTTTAATTTGTTTATGGATGGGGTTGTTAGGGAGGTGAATGCAAGAGTTTTGGAAAGAGGGGCAAGTATGAAGTCTGTTGGGGATGAGAGAGCTTGGGAAGTGAGTCAGTTGTTGTTCGCTGATGATACAGCGCTGGTGGCTGATTCATGTGAGAAACTGCAGAAGCTGGTGACTGAGTTTGGTAAAGTGTGTGAAAGAAGAAAGTTAAGAGTAAATGTGAATAAGAGCAAGGTTATTAGGTACAGTAGGGTTGAGGGTCAATTCAATTGGAAGGTGAGTTTGAATGGAGAAAAACTGGAGGAAGTGAAGTGTTTTAGATATCTGGGAGTGGATCTGGCAGCGGATGGAACCATGGAAGCGGAAGTGGATCATAGGGTGGGGGAGGGGACGAAAATTCTGGGAGCCTTGAAGAATGTGTGGAAGTCGAGAACATTATCTCGGAAAGCAAAAATGGGTATGTTTGAAGGAATAGTGGTTCCAACAATGTTGTATGGTTGCGAGGCGTGGGCTATGGATAGAGTTGTGCGCAGGAGGATGGATGTGCTGGAAATGAGATGTTTGAGGACAATGTTTGGTGTGAGGTGGTTTGATCGAGTAAGTAACGTAAGGGTAAGAGAGATGTGTGGAAATAAAAAGAGCGTGGTTGAGAGAGCAGAAGAGGGTGTTTTGAAATGGTTTGGTCACATGGAGAGAATGAGTGAGGAAAGATTGACCAAGAGGATATATGTGTCGGAGGTGGAGGGAACGAGGAGAAGAGGGAGACCAAATTGGAGGTGGAAAGATGGAGTGAAAAAGATTTTGTGTGATCGGGGCCTGAACATGCAGGAGGGTGAAAGGAGGGCAAGGAATAGAGTGAATTGGAGCGATGTGGTATACCGGGGCTGACGTGCTGTCAGTGGATTGAATCAAGGCATGTGAAGCGTCTGGGGTAAACCATGGAAAGCTGTGTAGGTATGTATATTTGCGTGTGTGGACGTATGTATATACATGTGTATGGGGGGGGTTGGGCCATTTCTTTCGTCTGTTTCCTTGCGCTACCTCGCAAACGCGGGAGACAGCGACAAAGTATTAAAAAAAAAATATATATATATATATATATATATATATATATATATATATATATATATATATGTATATGTTGAGATGTATAGGTATGTATATTTGCGTGTGTTGACATGTATGTATATACATGTGTATGTGGGTGGGTTAGGCCATTCTTTCATCTGTTTCCTTGTGCTACCTCGCAAAATAAATATATGAAATAACCATATATTTAACACATCTCACAAAGCATTCCACTCGACTCCATCATATGCTTTCTCCATATCCATAAAAGCTGTATACAACTTCTTACCTTTCACTAGATACTTTTCCACGGTCATCTGTACTGCAAAAATCTGATCCACACATCCTCTTCCTTTCCTAAAACACCCTTGCTCTTCACTTATTATGCATTCACTCACTTCCATCACTCTGTCAGTTGATATCCGTGTATACACTTTTCCTGGTATACTTAACAGACTGATTCCCCTATAATTGCTACATACATCCCTTGCACCTTTACCCTTGAAGAAAAGAACAATAATAGCTTTCACACAATCCTCAGGCACAGCCTTCTTTTCCATGCTAAATTACATATAAGATGCATCCGCTGTACCACATTTTCTCCTCTGTACTTCAGCATTTCAGCCGTAATCCCATCCACTCTAGGTACTTATCCTACTTTTAGCCTCATTATTGCCCTGCTTACCTCCTCCTTTGCTAAAGGCCCCTGCACTTGTATTCTCTTGCTTCCATCCTCCATACCCATGCATGTAACAACTGGTGCCTTCCCTTCTCCCACAGTCATCAGTCTATGAAATACTCTTTCCATCCTCCTTTCACTTCCTCCTTTTGATTCAGCAGTTCCCCCTCCTTACTTCTTTTTTTTTTTTTTTTTTTTTTTTTTTTGTCGCTGTCTCCCGCGTTTGCGAGGTAGCGCAAGGAAACAGACGAAAGAAATGGCCCAACCCACCCCCATACACATGTATATACATACGTCCACACACGCAAATATACATACCTACACAGCTTTCCATGGTTTACCCCAGACGCTTCACATGCCTTGATTCAATCCACTGACAGCACGTCAACCCCGGTATACCACATCGCTCCAATTCACTCTATTCCTTGCCCTCCTTTCACCCTCCTGCATGTTCAGGCCCCGATCACACAAAATCTTTTTCACTCCATCTTTCCACCTCCAATTTGGTCTCCCTCTTCTCCTCGTTCCCTCCACCTCCGACACATATATTCTCTTGGTCAATCTTTCCTCACTCATTCTCTCCATGTGCCCGAACCATTTCAAAACACCCTCTTCTGCTCTCTCAACCACGCTCTTTTTATTTCCACACATCTCTCTTACCCTTACGTTACTTACTCGATCAAACCACCTCACACCACACATTGTCCTCAAACATCTCATTTCCAGCACATCCACCCTCCTGCGCACAACTCTATCCATAGCCCACGTCTCGCAACCATACAACATTGTTGGAACCACTATTCCTTCAAACATACCCATTTTTGCTTTCCGAGATAATGTTCTCGACTTCCACACATTCTTCAAGGCTTCCAGAATTTTCGCCCCCTCCCCCACCCTATGATCCACTTCCGCTTCCATGGTTCCATCCACTGCCAGATCCACTCCCAGATATCTAAAACACTTCACTTCCTCCAGTTTTTCTCCATTCAAACTCACCTCCCAATTGACTTGACCCTCAACCCTACTGTACCTAATAACCTTGCTCTTATTGACATTTACTCTTAACTTTCTTCTTTCACACACTTTACCAAACTCAGTCACCAGCTTCTGCAGTTTCTCACATGAATCAGCCACCAGCACTGTATCATCAGCGAACAACAACTGACTCACTTCCCAAGCTCTCTCATCCCCAACAGACTTCATACTTGCCCCTCTTTCCAAAACTCTTGCATTCACCTCCCTAACATGGGAGATCCATAAACAAATTAAACAACCATGGAGACATCACACACCCCTGCCGCAAACCTACATTCACTGAGAACCAATCACTTTCCTCTCTTCCTACATGTACACATGCCTTACACCCTCGATAAAAACTTTTCACTGCTTCTAACAACTTGCCTCCCACACCATATATTCTTAATACCTTCCACAGAGCATCTCTATCAACTCTATCATATGCCTTCTCCAGATCCATAAATGCTACATACAAATCCATTTGCTTTTCTAAGTATTTCTCACATACATTCTTCAAAGCAAACACCTGATCCACACATCCTCTACCACTTCTGAAACCACACTGCTCTTCCCCAATCTGATGCTCTGTACATGCCTTCACCCTCTCAATCAATATCCTCCCATATAATTTACCAGGAATACTCAACAAACTTATACCTCTGTAATTTGAGCACTCACTCTTATTCCCTTTGCCTTTGTACAATGGCACTATGCACGCATTCCGCCAATCCTCAGGCACCTCACCATGAGTCATACATACATTAAATAACCTTACCAACCAGTCAACAATACAGTCACCCCCTTTTTTAATAAATTCCACCGCAATACCATCCAAACCTGCTGTCTTGCCGGCTTTCATCTTCCGCAAAGCTTTTACTACCTCTTCTCTGTTTACCAAATCATCTTCCCTAACCCTCTCACTTTGCACACCACCTCGACCAAAACACCCTATATCTGCCACTCTATCATCAAACACATTCAACAAACCTTCAAAATACTCACTCCATCTCCTCACATCACCTTACTTCTTACATCAATATTTCTACTCTTACATCCACCCCTTTCCTTTTTCACCACCTTCCAGTATAGTTCCTTATTATCCCAAAACTTTTCACTTAAATTTCTTCCAATATCTTCATCTACTCTCTCTTTACTTTTCTCTATCAGTTTCTTAACATTCTGCTTACATATTGTTTATTCTTCTCTCCTCCTTTGTTGAACTTCCACTGGTACATTCCTATTGAGTGCTCTACCTTATGCCTTTTTATTCTCTTCCACAGCATTTGTAATCTCTTCTGTCCACCATGTATTGCCCTTTTTATTCCTGTACCTCACTACCTTGTATCTAACTACTAATTGTATATCTTTACTAATATTCTCTAAACATTTTAAAAACCTCATTCACCCATGACTGAATTCCTACATTCACTGCACTTCCATCCAAGCTATCAATTACCTTCCTTTCATATACCTCCCTGTATTTTTTGTGATTCGTCTTCCCGCTTGCCCAACTCTTTTACCCCTTCATTCTATCTTATACTATACCTCCACTTCTCCCTTATCCTCATCCCCACAAGAACTGCAAAATGGTCAGTCTCCAAAGAATCCTCTTACAACTCTAGCATCCAGCATAGCCTTTCTCAATTTTTCATCCACTTCCACATAGTCAGTCAAAGCCTTTTTGCTCTTCTCTTCCCTCATTCCTCATCCATGTATGTCTGTGGATCATCTTGTGCTGAAAATAGGTGTACACAAGAAATAAACCCCCCTCTCAGCACAAATGTCCATAAGATAGCTTCCATTCTCATTTACTACAGGCACTCCCCATTTACCAACTATCTCACCAATTCCATCACATCCCACTTTTGCATTCACAGCACCTAATATGACCACGTTTATCTCATTCTCAAAATTGTTTATACAGTCATTCAGATTCCTCCAAAAAAGCTTCATTTCCTCCTTACCTCAAATAGACTTCATATTCATAGGCACATATACACATACTTATTTTTTTATTTTGCTTTGTTGCTGTCTCCCGCGTTTGTGAGGTAGCGTAAGGAAACAGACGAAAGAAATGGCCCAACCCACCCCCATACACATGTATATACATACACGTCCACACACGCAAATATACATACCTATACATCTCAATGTACACATATATATACACACACAGACACATACATATATACCCATGCACACAATTCGCACTGTCTGCCTTTATTTATTCCCATCGCCACCTCGCCACACATGGAATACTATCCCCCTCCCCCCCTCATGTGTGCAAGGTAGCGCTAGGAAAAGACAACAAGGCCCTATTCGTTCACACTCAGTCTCTAGCTGTCATGCAATATGCCCGAAACCACAGCTCCCTTTCCACATCCAGGCCCCACACAACTTTCCATGGTTTACCCCAGACGCTTCACATGCCCTGATTCAATCCACTGACAGCACGTCAACCCCGGTATACCACATCGATCCAATTCACTCTATTCCTTGCCCGCCTTTCACCCTCCTGCATGTTCAGGCCCCGATCACTCAGAATCTTTTTCACTCCATCTTTCCACCTCCAATTTGGTCTCCCACTTCTCCTCGTTCCCTCCACCTGCGACACATATATCCTCATGGTCAATCTTTCCTCACTCATTCTCTCCATGTGACCAAACCATTTCAAAACACCCTCCTCTGCTCTCTCGACCATGCTCTTTTTATTTCCACATATCTCTCTTACCCTTACATTACTTACTTGATCAAACCACCTCACACCACACATTGTCCTCAAACATCTCATTTCCAGCACATCCACCCTCCTGCGCACAACTCTATCCATAGCCTATGCCTCGCAACCATACAACATTGTTGGAACCACTATTCCTTCAAACATACCCATTTTTGCTTCCCGAGATGATGTTCTCGACTTCCACACATTCTTCAAGGCTCCCAGGATTTTCACCCCCTCCCCCACCCTGTGATTCACTTCCGCTTCCATGGTTCCATCCACTGCCAGATCCACTCCGAGATATCTAAAACACTTTACTTCCTCCAGTTTTTCTCCATTCAAACTTACCTCCCAATTGACTTGACCCTCAACCCTACTGTACCTAATAACCTTGCTCTTATTGACATTTACTCTTAACTTTCTTCTTTCACACACTTTACCAAACTCAGTCACCAGCTTCTGCAGTTTCTCACATGAATCAGCCACCAGCACTGTATCATCAGCGAACAACAACTGACTCACTTCCCAAGCTCTCTCATCCACAACAGACTTCATACTTGCCCCTCTTTCCAAAACTCTTGCATTCACCTCCCTAACAACCCCATCCATAAACAAATTAAACAACCATGGAGACATCACACACCCCTGCCGCAAACCAACATTCACTGAGAACCAATTACTTCCCTCACTTCCTACACGTACACATGCCTTAAATCCTCGATAAAAACTTTTCACTGCTTCTAACAACTTGCCTCCCACACCATATATTCTTAATACCTTCCACAGAGCATCTCTATCAACTCTATCATATGCCTTCTCCAGATCCATAAATGCTACATACAAATCCATTTGCTTTTCTAAGTATTTCTCACATACATTCTTCAAAGCAAACACCTGATCCACACATCCTCTACCACTTCTGAAACCACACTGCTCTTCCCCAATCTGATGCTCTGTACATGCCTTCACCCTCTCAATCAATACATATACACCTACCGATGCATATTTCACAATCCCAGTCTTTCTTTTCATCCATACTATTCTTGATCCATTCCATCCATGCTCTGTAACACCCCCCTACTTCTTTTCCTCTCCCCAATAATTTTTACTCATTCCCATCCAAACCACACCTCCTTCCATGCCCTCTCATAACTTACATTCATCATTTCCATTTACACTTCACGCCCTTCCCTAGGATATGGGTTTCCCCAATCCCTAGCACATCCATGCTACAAGTTTTACACCTCTCCTCAATCTCCCTTCTTGTATTCTCCCCAGTCATCCCATTCATATTCAGTAGCATCACCCTCAGTCGCTCATTCCTTTTAACCCTCAGCATAATTGGTAGACTCCAGTGCCACTTATTAGTCTTTTGTGGCTCACTCTTGACAGGTCAGAGGCAGAGGGCAATTCCAGCAATGTTTCTAGAGGCAGCGAGGCTCAAATTTTTCAAAACTAAAAGTAACTGTACACTTCAGATGTTTATCCAAGTTTAAAACTATTGCCCTGTTGTAATTTGGCAACACCTCCCCCTTTAGTTTCACCCCTAAGGGGTGTACTGATGAGGTCACCATGAGAAGGCAGAGTGAGACTTGGCTACTCCAGTTAAACTAGAGTACCCCTTGAGGTGCTGAAACTCATTATTTTTCCAAATTTCAAGCTTCATTACTTTCTACACTAGCATCACCTCCTACCTCATTGGTTATGATACTGCCACTGCCCTGGTTGTGCTGAAATGGTTTAGACATACAGAGAGGATAAACAAAGAAAGACTGACATGTCAGAATTGGAGAAGGCAAGGAAGAGGAGGAGGAGACTTAGGAGGGAATGGTTGGATGGAATTGCTGGAGGTTTTGAGGTATGTAAACTTGAATATTTAGGAGGGTGAGAGATGCATAGGATAGAATTTACTGCATTGACGTGATATGTGTTGGGCAATGTGTTGTCAGCAGGCTGAATTATGGCATATAAAGCAGGCAAGGTAAACCATGAAATCACTTAAGGGGCTTGGCTCTGGATAGTGTGCTTTAGTTTAGGTGTATTATGCAAAACAGTAAGAGAGTAGACATGAGTAAATGAGATTGCTTAATTGCTCCCAGTGCTACCTTGCTGAGGGATTAAAAAGGAATTGGTGATTTATCACTCTTTTATAGTTTTCTATCACTTTTAGGCAAGTTTAAAAATGTAAAGGTTTAATTTTTTTCAAATGTTTTATTACATGCAACTAAATAAATTAAGATTCTGTTCTAACTTACAACTAAATAATTTGAAATTTTAGCCAAGCCTACAACAAGATAAGATTCTAGCCTAGCCTACAACTAAATAAGTTAAAACTTTTATAGTGAAATATAAATTGTTTCACTGTAAACTTGGTTCTTGTGAGGTTATTATGAATGAGTGATACCTGTATTCCCCCAACTCATTGCTCATTTTTTGATACAAATATACAGTATCCACAAAAAACCATGTCCACCATAAAAGAATTGCCACCTCCCCTTTCACAGTACCAGAAAAAGTAGAAAAAATTAAATGTTACAGATTTTGTTACTTTTGTCATCTATCCTTTGGCCTTGATTACCATCTGCAGACATCTAGGCATGAAACTGGCAAGGTGCCTGAAGTATTTTAGGTACATGTTTTGGGTCCATATGGGTTTAATCTCTTGAATGAGAAAAGGTACTGGTAAGGTGTTACAGGAAGCAACCTTGACTTTCATCTGGTTGTAGTAGTTCTCAACTGAGTTAAGGTCTAGGGCGTTTTCAGGCCACTCCACCTATTGAATACTTTGATAAAAAGTTCACAACATATCTAGCCGTATGTCAGAGAGCATTATCCCACATAAAGTGATTATGCCTGTGAACCACACAAAAAGGAAGCAGGTGGTCCTCCAGCATTCATTATAGTGTTTTTAGACAAGAAATACAACCCTCCCTTACCCATTGCACCATTAAGGCAACCACAGATCATAACACATTTTAAGTGTTTCACCATTATTTCTGAAATACATCAGCATACTCCACTGTTGCACAGTCCAGTCCTTTTATTTCTTTGCCAGTGCAAATTATTTATTTATTTTCTTTATTTATTTTGCTTTGTCGCTGTCTCCCACGTTAGGGAGGTAGCTCAAGGAAACAGACGAAAGAATGGCCCAACCCACTCACATACACATGTATATACATACATGTCAGCACACGCAAATATACATACCTATACATCTCAACGTATACATATATATACACACACAGACATGTACATATATACACATGTACATAATACATACTGTCTGCCTTTATTCATTCCCATCGCCATCCCGCCATACATGAAAAAACAACCCCCTCCCCCCACATGTGCGCGAGGTAGCGCTAGGAAAAGACAAGAAAGACCACATTCATTCACACTCAATCTCTAGCTGTCATGTAATAATGCACCGAAACCACAGCTCCCTTTCCACATCCAGGCCCCACACAACTTTCCAAGGTTTGCCCCAGATGCTTCACATGCCCTGGTTCAATCTATTGACAGTACATCGACCCCGGTATACCACATCATTCCAATTCACTCTATTCCTTGCACACCATTCATGCTCCTGCATGTTCAGGCCCAGACCACTCAAAATCTTTTTCACTCCATCTTTCCACCTACAATTCGGTCTCCCACTTCTCCTCGTTCCCTCCACCTCTGACACATATATCCTCTTTGTCAATCTTTCCTCACTCATTATCTCCATGTGACCAAATCATTTCAAAACACCCTCTTCTGCTCTCTCATCCACACTCTTTTTATTACCACACATCTCTCTTACCCTATTATTACTTAATCAAACCACCTCACACCACATATTGCCCTCAAACATCTCATTTCCAGCACATCCACCCTCCTCCGCACAACTCTATCTATAGCCCATGCCTCGCAACCATATAACATTGTTGGAACCACTATTCCTTCAAATATACCCATTTTTGCTTTCCGATATAAAGTTCTCGACTTCCACACATTCTTCAACGCTCCCAGAACTTTCGCCCCCTCCCCCACCCTATGATTCACTTCCACTTCCATGGTTCCATCCGCTGCCAGATCCACTCCCAGATATCTAAAACACTTCACTTCCTCCAGTTTCTCACCATTCAAACTTACCTCCCAGTTGACTTGTCCCTCAACCCTACTGTACCTAATAACCTTGCTCTTATTCACATTTACTCTCAGCTTTCTTCTTTCACACACTTTACCAAACTCAGTTACCAGCTTCTGCAGTTTCTCACACGAATCAGCCACCACACTGTATCATCAGCGAACAACAACTGACTCACTTCCCAAGCTCTCTCATCCACAACAGACTGCACACTTGCCCCTCTTTCCAGAACTCTTGCATTCACCTCCCTAACAACCCCATCCATAAACAAATTTAACAACCATGGAGACATCACACACCCCTGCCGCAAACCTACATTCACTGAGAACCAATCACTTTCCTCTCTTCCTACACGTACACATGCCTTACATCCTCAATAAAAACTTTTCACTGCTTCTAACAACTTGCCTCCCACACCATATATTCTTAATACCTTCCACAGAGCATCTCTATCAACTCTATCATATGCCTTCTCCAGATCCGTAAATGCTACATACAAATCCATTTGCTTTTCTAAGTATTTCTCACATACATTCTTCAAAACAAACACCTGATCCACACATCCTCTACCAGTTCTGAAACGACCCTGCTCTTCCCCAATCTGATGCTCTGTACATGCCTTCACCTTCTCAATTAATATCCTCCCATATAATTTCCTAGGAATACTCAACAAACTTATACCTCTGTAATTTGAGCACTCACTTTTATCCCCTTTGCCTTTGTACAATGGCACTATGCAAGCATTCCACCAATCCTCAGGCACCTCACCATGAGTCATACATACATTAGATAACCTTACCAACCAGTCAACAATACATTCACCCCCTCTTTTAATAAATTCCACTGCAATACCATCCAAACCCACTGCCTTGCTGGCTTTCATATTTCGCAAAGTTTTTACTACGTCTTCTCTGTTTACAAATCATTCTCCCTAACCCTCTCACTTTGCACACCACCTCGACCAAAACACCCTATATCTGCCACACTATCATCAGACACATTCAACAAACCTTCAAAATACTCTCTTCATCTCCTCACATCACCACTACTTGTTATAACCACCCCATTAGCCTCCTTCACTGCAGTTCCCATTTGTTCCCTTGTCTTATGCCTTGCCGGCTTTCATCTTTCACAAAGTTTTTACTACCTCTTCTCTGTTTACCAAATCATTCTCCCTAACCCTCTCACTTTGCACACCACCTCGACCAAAACACCCTATATCTGCCACACTATCATCAGACACATTCAACAAACCTTCAAAATACTCTCTTCATCTTCTCACATCACCACTACTTGTTATAACCACCCCATTAGCCTCCTTCACTGCAGTTCCCATTTGTTCCCTTGTCTTATGCACTTTATTTACCTCCTTCCAAAACATCTTTTTATTCTCCCTAAAATTTGATGATACTCTCTCACCCTAACTCTCATTTGACCTCTTTTTCACCTTTTGCACCTTTCTCTTGACCTCCTGCCTCTTTCTTTTATACATCTCCTACTCATTTGCATTATTTCCCTGCAAAAATCGTCCACATGCCTCTCTCTTCTCTTTCACTAATAATCTTACTTCTTCATCCCACCACTCACCACCCTTTCTAATCGGCCCACCTCCCATGCTTCTCATGGCACAAGCATCTTTTGCGCAAGCCATCACTGCTTCACTAAATACATCCCATTCCTCCCCCACTCCCCTTACGTCCTTTGTTCTCACCTTTTTCCATTCTGTACTCAGTCTCTCCTGGTATTTCCTCATGCAAGCCAATGCAAATTGTTTGCATTTCATTTGCTTCATAAGCTTGGTTTTGGCATCTGGCTTGCTGAGGGAATGTGAAGGTTCTTTTGCAGGCATTGTTGAATGGTTCTTTGAGAGAATGTGCCTTGAAAATTTGGATGGCTTTTTGCCTTAAGGGGTTATCTGTAGATCTAGGCGTATTTCTTGGGCATCTAGGGATGGTTTTGTTGATGTGATGACATTGTTAGGGAGGCCACAAGTACTGGCAAGCAGCTGCCTAAGAAATCTCACATTATCCATATTTTCATGCTTCCTGGCAAGAATTCAAGCTTTCCCCTTATAAAGGTAAGAGCCAACCATCATGAAGCACAGGTGGAAGAAATACAGCTCCTAGAAGTGAAATTCCCAAAATGAAGTGCTGGCTAGGAGGAGCAAAGAAAGAACATCCATCCGCAAAGATGGCCTGAAGCTTACACCATTAGAAAGACTGATTTCAGTGACCAGATTTATGATGGTTTCACCGTGAGAGCATCATATGCTTGTACCTGCTATAAACCTTAGCCATGTATTGTCTTTGAAAGTATATGAGGATGGACAAGATTTTTCTGCAAACACTGTTCTTTCTCTAATAAATTTATCAAGAATTTATAACAAAAAGTAACAGTATTCTACATAAAAAGAGAGAATTAATTTTTCTCACCCCTTTTTTATATCCAACTATAATCTCCACCAACGATTCCAGTCCAGAGGTGGTGTCTGTTCCTTTTCTAACATGAACTTATCTGTTGCTCATTTTGAGGACCTAAAGCCCCCAAACTCTGATGTTGTCTGGCTCAGTGTTTGTCTCCCAAATACTACACTTTTCCTTTGTTTTACCTACTGCTCCCCTAATTGTGCAAATTTTATATCTTGCTTTGACTATCTAAATTCTGCCACAAGACTATAGCATCCTGTCACTGCAAGCCAAGATCCTGTACTTGGGGGAATTCATTGTTTGTTGGAGGGAATGATTGTATTCCTCGCTTATGGATGATGGGGAATTGAAGTCCTCATGTTCTTCATTCTCCATGATCCAGAGCAAATTTCTCCCACCCCACCAGTATTCCTGACTACTGTGACCACTTTCCTAATATTCTGTATCTAATTTTTGCTCCACATCCACTACACAATCTTGCCCTCAATTGGTTCTTCAGATTGTGATCACACTCTCATAAATTCATCTTGTAATTTTTAATGGCACTTTCCACTCCAGCAGCCCTTCTAAATGTAAATATTAGCACTCATCTCCCTGCTACCACATTTTTCCTCAGTTTCGCTTATCTTGTAATTCTACAAATGTTATTTCCTTAATCAACTATCTAAACTCCTGCCATGAGACTGTGACATCCTCTCACCTGTGAGCTGAGATCTTTACCTCACTGATTTCAACATTCACCATACGGAATGGTTGAATTCCTCCATATTGATGGTAGATGGATTGAAGCCCTCATGTTCTCATTCTCAGTGGTTTAGAGCAAATTATCTCCCATCCTACCCATATTCCTGACCGCTGTGACCACTCTCGTAATATTCTGAATTTGCTTTCACCTCTAGTCCATCCCGCTGTAAATACACAATCTCACCCCCAATTGGATCATCTGATCACATTCTCATAAATGTATCTATTTTAACAGCACTTCTTCCTCCAGAAGCCCCTTCTAAGTGTAAATATTGGCTCCTCAACAAAGTTGACTGGAATAACTTACATGACTTCTTATCTGACTCTCCTTGGGTAAGTTACTGTCTCTTTGTGGTGATGCTTCTGTCTCCACCAAATGCATAACAGAGGTTATTCTTGCAGGAATGGAAGCATTTATCCCCTCTTCCTCCAAGACAACCTCTTCATCCAATCCATGATTCAATCATTCCTGATCTGAGTCCATTCAGGCAAGGGATCAGGCAAACTGGGCTTGGAAAAAGTCTCCTTCCTCAGGCTTCCATTCAGCTTTTAACACTGCCTGTGATTGCTGCAAGCTCATTATCCATGAGGTGAAGCATTCCTTTATACAAAGGATGTGCAATGACCTCTCCTCATCATCCACTGATAGATCTTCCTGGTCTTTAGCTAAGGGCATCTCTAACAGTGTCTTTCTCCCTACCTTTCCTTCTTTTTTCCATTCTGATAGAACCATAACTGTCTCTCATAGACAAAGTAATTCTCTTTGGTTCCTGTTTCTCCTTTAACTCCACCTTGGATGATTCTAACATTCCTTCACCTCTTGATGCTCCTCTTACTAATCCAATGCCTCTTCCTGTAATCTCTTATCGGACTATCTGAAAAGCATTTCTGTCTCTGGACATAAGCAAGGATTATGGTCCTGATGGCATCCATCCTCGTGTACTGAAAGAGTGTGCCTCTAAACTTGCACCTGCGCTTGTTTGTTCTGTGTCTGTTTAAAAACCAGAACTTTTCCTTTTCCTTGGAAGCATGCATTGATACATCCCATCCCTAAGAAGGGTGACTGTTCTAATCCCTTCAACTATCGTCCTATTGCTTTGATGTCTACCATTTTCAGAGTCTTTGAATCTCTCCTCAACTTCCATATCCTTAAGCACCTCAAAATTCTGTAAGGTGAGATCCACTGGTGATATTCTATTCCATCTTACTAATGTGTGGTCATCATCCTTGAAAGATTCTTGGGAGTCATGTGTAGTTGCCCTTAACATATCTAAGACTTTTGACAGGGTGTGGCATTGGGGTCTCATCTCTGATCTTCTCTCTTTTAGCTTCCCTCCCTCACTTTGCTCCTTCATATCTAGCTTCCTCTTCAGCCAGTCTCTCTGTGGTCAACAGTGGTGTCCCACAAGGTTCTGTCCTTTCCCCTACAATTTTTCTTTTATTCAACAATTTCTTCTCCACAAATAATCCAATGCACTCATATGCTGATGACTCAGTTCTGCATTCGTCCATATCCTTTAATTTTGCTCCCTCTTGTCTCACTCAATCTGTATCTCATCTTGACACAGCTTCCTCAATAAACTCAAACTTGGACAGGATATCTTAGTGGTGTAGACATAAAATCTTGATAAATTTAGTGCCTCCAAGACCCAATATCTTCCCATCTCTCTAGCAAAAACTCCTCAAAATTCTCATATGTCCTTTGGTTTTTAATGGTTTTGTAATTCCTCCTTAACTCAGTGAACATACTTGGTATTATTGTAACATCAACTTTTCATGGAAACTCCCACATTACAGGAATAGCTAGTCTGTCTTTAAGAAACTGGGTGTCCTGTTTAGACGTTGAAACTTCTGAACAGTTGCTTCATTTATACAAGGGATTGATTTGTCCTTGTATGGAGTGCTGCTCTCACATTTGATGTGGTTCTAACTCTGTATGCTTACTTGACAGAGTTGAGTCGAAAGCAATCCAACTGAAAAAATGTCTCAGGCTAACTTCTAAACTTGAACTCCTTGCCCTGCTTCGCAATGTTGGTTCACTCTCCCTCTTCTATAGGTATTACTTTGGTTTTTGCTCCCGAGAACTGGCCTCTTGTGTGCCCCCACCACTAGCTAGACCATGCAATACTCGGTAAGCTGCTGCATCACATGATTATTGTGCGGCCATTGGCAACTCAAGGGTGGGTCATTTTGATACCTGCTTCTTTCCTCACACATCTAAGCTTTGGATTTCTACCTCCTCATGTCTTTTCCAATATCTATGACCTGGCTCATTTCAAAAGACAGGTCTTTCACTTCCACTAAAATTCATAAACACTTTCTCTTGTCGTTTCTTTTTCCATTTTTTAATTCTCCCTATATTTCAAGAAAGGCCTGGCCTTGATGTGGACTTTTGTCTGTGACTGGAGCCTTCAACATAGAAAAAACTCAACAAAGCTGACTGGAATAACTTGCAAAAAAAATTTCTGAGTGTCCTTAGGTAAATTTTTATTTCTTATGTGGTGATCCTTTTATCTCTGCCAAGTGCATAGTGGAAGTTATTTCTGTGAGAGTGGACGCATTTATACCCTTTCCCTCCAAGACAAGCTCTTCTTCCAATCCTTGATTCTTCTGTTCCTGTTCTGAGGCTTAGGATTAGGCATATGGGGCTTGGAAAATCTCACCTTCCCCTGACTCTCATTCATTATTAATCACTACCCATGATCATCGTAAATATGGTATCCATGAGATAAACATTCCTTTATTCATAGAAAGTAGGATAACCCCTCCTTGTCATTCACTGATAGGTCTTTCTGGTCTTTTGCTAAGGACATTGCTAACAACATCCGTCTCTACCTTTCCTTCATTATAGATTCAGATAGTACTATAACTGTCTCTCCTGAAGACAAAGCATCTTTCTTTGATTCTTGTTTCTATGCTAACTCTACTTTGGATGACTCAAACATTCTTTCACCCCCTGACTAATCTTATATCCCTTCCTATAATCTCTTTTCAAACTGTCCAAAAAACACTTCACTCTGTAAAAAAATAAAGCAAAGCTTATGGTCTTGTTAGCATCCATTCCTGTTTACTGAAAGAGTGTGCCTCTGAGCTTGCACCTGTGATTGCTTGTCTTTTCCACGTCTTTTTAGAAACCAGAACTTTGCCTTCTTCTTGGAGGCATGCAGTGGTACACCCCATCCCCAAGAGGGGTGACTGTGACAATAGATGTGAGGAGAGCGAGTGAGGAATGGGATGTACTTAGGGAAGCAGTGAGGGCTTGTGCAAAAGATGCATGTGGCATGAGGAAGGTGGGAGATGGGCAGATTAGAAAGGGTAGTGAGTGGTGGGATAAAGAAGTAAAGTTGTTAGTGAAAGAGAAAAGAGAAGCATTTGAACGATACTTGAAAGGAAGGAGTGCAGATGACTAGAGATGTATAAAAGAAGGAGGTAGGAAGTCAAGAGAAAGGTCCAAGGGTTGAAAAAGAGGGCAAATGAGAGTTGGGGTGAGAGAGTATCATTAAATTTTGGGATAACAAAAAGATGTTTTGGAAGGAGGTAAATGACATACATAAGACAAGAGAACAAAAGGGAACATCGGTGAAGGGGGCAAGTGGGGAAGTAATAACAGGTTGTGATGAAGTTAGGAGAAGGAGTGCGTATTTTGAAGGTTTGCTGAATGTGTTTGATGATAGAGTGGCAGATATAGGGTGTTTTGGCCAGGATGGTGGTCAGAGTGAGAGGGGTCTTGGAGAACGGTTTGGTTAAGAGAGAAGAGGTAGTGAAAGCTTTATGGAAGATGAAATCCAGCAAGGCAGCTGGCCGGGATGGTATTGCAGTAGAATTTATTAAGAAAGGTGATGACTGTGTTGTTGAATGGTTGGTAAGGATATTCAATGTATGTATGGATCATGGTGAAATGCCTGAGGATTGGCAGAATGCATGCATAGTGCCATTGTACAAAGGCAAAGGGGATAAAGGTGAGTGTTCAAATTACAGAGGCATAAGTTTGTTGAGTATTCCTGGGAAATTATATGTAAGGGTATTGATTGAGAGGGTAAAGACAAGTACAGAGCATCAGATTGGGGGACAGCAGTGTGATTTTAGAAGTAGTAGAGGATGTGTGGATTTGGTGTTTGCTTTGAGAATGTATGTGAGAAATACTTGGAAAAACAGATGGATTTGTATGTAGCATTTATGGATCTGGAGAAGGCTTATGATATGGTTGGAGATGCTTTGTGGAAGGTGTTAAGAGTATATGTTGTGGGAGGTAAGCTGCTAGGAGTGAAAAGCTTGTATCAAGGGAGTAAGGCATGTGTACGAGTAGGAAGAGAAGAGAGTGGTTGGTTCCCAGTGAAGGTTGGTCTATGGCAGGGGTTTGTGATATCTCCATGGTTGTTTAAAATGTTTATGGATGGGGTGGTTAGGGAGGTAAGTGCAAGAGTTATGGAGAGAGGGCGAGTATGCAGTCTGTTGGGGATGGGAGGGCCTGGGAAGTGAGTCAGTTGTTGTTCGCCGATGAGACAGCACTAGTGGCTGATTCAAGTGAGAAACTGCAGAAGTTGGTGACTGAATTTGGAGAAATGGGTGAAAGGAGAAAGTTGAGAGTAAATGTAAATAAGAGCAAGGTTATTAGGTTCAGTAGGGTTGAGGGACAAATTAGATAGAAGGTAAGTCTGAATGGAGAGAAATTGGAGGAAGTGAAGTATTTTAGATATCTGGGAGTGGACATAGCAGAGAATGGAACCTTGGAAGTGAGTCACAGGGTAGGGGAGGGGGTGAAGGTTCTGGGAGCAATGAAGAATCTGTGGAAAGACAGAACGTTAACTCAGAGAGCAAAATGGGTATGTTTGATGGGATAGTAGTTCCAACAGTATTATATGGTTGCGAGGCATGGGCTCTCGATAGGGTTGTACAGAGGAGGGTGGATGTGTTGGAAATGAAATGTTTGAGGACAATATGTGGTATGAGGTGATCTGATTAAGTAATGAAAGGGTAAGAGAGATGTGTGGAAATAAAAAGAGTGTGGTTGAGAGAGCAGACGAGGGTGTGTTGAAATGGTTTGGACATATGGAGAGAATGAATGAGGAAAGGACAAAGAGGAGGTGGAGGAAAGAAGAAGTGGGAGACCAAATTGGAGGTGGAAGGATGGAGTGAAAAAGATTTTGAGCAATTGGGGCCTGAATGTACAGGAGGATGAGAGACATTTAAGTAGGCGAGTGAATTGGAACTATGTGGTATACTGGGGTTGATGTGCTGTCAGTGGACTGAACCAGGGGTGGAAACAGCAAGAAAGTCTCCACTTATCCGTGTTCTCTTGCATACATCATTCCACACATTCTTCTCCCAATGTTCTCCTCCTAGAACTCTTCCACTGTGTTTCCCCATGTCACAGGTGGTCCTCCTGTCATACTGACCTCTTTAATCATACTACTGTATGCTCTTTTTGTAAGCCAACCATCTTGCATTATTTGCACATTCCTAATCCTCCTCAAAGTATTACTTTTCACCTACTCTACTTTTGATACAAAAATGATGCATTAGGATTGCTTGTGAATGCTATACATTTCTTTTTCAGTTTAAAAAGCACACCAGAGATAACTGTAGCTCTCATCTTATGAAAGTTTAGTTATTGAGTGTATATAGTTACTACTAGAAGGGTGTAAGGCAAATTGATGAATATGTAGTTGTCTTAAATTTCTTTTGATCACAGTGATAAAACTAGCATGTCCAGAGCATTAATAAAACTGAACTTTTGCAAAACTCCACTGTATAATGTTATTGCCTCTTTCAGCATATCTGTATTCATTTAAACATTTCTAGTATTCACAGATGAGTTATCAATAGAATTCATATAACACTAACAAATCAGTTGACTGCTAAAGATTCAGAAATACCAAGTAAAGAGTACATGGTTAGTTTTGTCAACTAACTTTGCTATTTGTTAAACTGATTAATTTTAGAAATGTACACTCTTCTCAATGTTTATAGGATTTATTGATCTGGAGAATGGTACAATAAATATATGGGCATATGAAGTTACTTAATGTAGCAAGTGGAAGTCCTTAATGCCTCTCTCGCATACACCATTTCACACATTTATCCACCATTTCTCTCCTTCCAGTACTCTTCCCCTCTGTTTCCTTGTGTCACACGTGGTCTTCCTCTCACTCCAAGCCCTTTAATTGTAGTACCACACAATTTTCTTTTAAACTCCCCGTCTTGCTTTCTTTCTACGTGTCCAAACCATCTTAAAGTATTACATTTCACCCACTTTACCACTCCACAATTAATTCCCTTATCATTACCTTCCATACTAGATCACTCATACATCCTCTCATATCTTTCTCCATTCTCCATTCTCTGTGACTCATTCCTTGTCCTAGTTTCAGCTGCATAGGTCAGTGTCGGGAGGACTTTTAATCTTTTCTTCATTTCCATACTTACACATCTACCTTTCTTAATTCAGTGAAGGTATCCAATGACTCTTTTGCCATGTACTGCTCTCCCATATCTTTCCTTGTATATCACCAAACTAAACCAAGATAGCTCTTGAATACTTAAATTCACCTCACCTCTTCCAGTCTTTCTAACCCCAGATCTGTAAAACAGTTTAGTGCACTTTCTTCTTTCACTCTAAAGGGTTTTCCCAAATCAATACTTTCGCTTTGTTTCCTTTCATACTTCATTAATTTACTTTTTCTCACAATTAACTTCAATTATGTACATTTGCTTACATCATGCGACACACTTTCAACCTTCTGCAACTACTCTTCGCTTTCAGCAAACAACACAGTATCATCTGCAAATGGGCTTGTCACTAGCCACCCATCCTCACAGTCACCACCATCTCTGTACCCCTTTTTCCAGTTTTGCTTTCCTCTCTCTTTTCACCCCATCCATTTATATGTTGAAAAGCCATGATGACATCATACATCCCAGCCTCCCACACACATTTGTACCAAAAACTTTGCTCAACTCTCCATCCGCTTGTACATATGCATTTGCTATACAATTAAAGGCTTTCACACCATATGGCATTTGTTCCCTTACCCCTTTATACTTAACACATCCCATAAAGCATTTCCCTTGACTCTCATACGCTTTCCCCAGTTTCATAAAAGCTCAATGTAAGTTCTTACCTTTTGCCAAATTGTTTTGCACAGTCAATTTAGCCACAAAAAAATCTGATCCACGCATTCCTTTACCTCTCCTGAAACCCCCTTGCTGTACACTTAATCAGTCACTTCCATCACTGTGTCAATCAGCACTTGCATACACCTTTCCTGTCATACTTGTCAGGCGTATTCCCTTGTAAATGCTATATGCATCCTTAGCACCTCTTCCTTTGAATAAAGGAACAATAATAGCTTTTGCCCAATCCTCAGGTACAACCCTGTGTCCATACTAAATTACATATCATATGCATCCTCTTTATCACACTTTTTTCTCCATACTTCAATATATCAGCTGTTGTTCATTCACTCCAGTTGCCTTTCCTACCTGCAGCCTCATTTTCACCCTTTTCACCTTTCTTTATCCTATGGGCCCCTACAATTGTATCCTTTTCCTTCCATCCTCCATACTCATGCTTGTAACATTTGTTACTTCACATTCTCCCACATTTATCAGCTTTTCAAAATACTCTTTCCATCTTCCTATCACTTCCACCTTTAGCTTCAGCAACTTCCCTTCCTTTCTTCTAACATTAATGTTTCCACTTTTACATTCATCTCTTCTTTTTTGCCTCCTTTCGGTACAGTTTTTTGTAATGTTTCTTAAACTTTTCGCTCAGTTTTCTTTCAAAATCTTCCTCTACTCTTTCTTTGCTCTCCTGTCAACTTTTTGATGTTCCACTTACACTTATTTTTCCTTCCTTTGCTAAACTTCTAGTGGTACCTTCTTTTTAAGCAATATACCATTTACCTTTTTTTCTCTTCCACGGCAAAAATTCTCTTTTTCAGATTGTTCAGAGTCGAGGGAAATATGTCTCATGTCAATACAAAGTACCCTAATTCAGAAGTGTTGTGAGTCCAAGATGATGCAATTTAAAATGTTGCAAGTGGAAGCCCTGATGTATATTTAAACCTTGTTGGATTATGCATTGTAGATATATGAATTACAGATTGATAAGGTATTCTTTTACAAATAACTACTGTTTTGTTATACAGGGCAGTGCTGGTGGAGCCCATGAAATTACGGCATGTTATTGATTTATCAAGAGATCTTTAAGAATGTTAGGGATGTTTTCATGTAAGGTGAAACTGGTTAGTGGGAAAGTGGTTTGGTTGTTGAATATGATTTCAATATACTGAAAACTAAAGAATTTTGCTTTACTTAAATCCATTTTTGGTATCTTTAATATACACAATATTTTTGATAAGGCTGTTTACTGGACATAGGATCGTTAAATTATTCTCACTGGAGAGACAAGTTATTTTTTGTGTTAGCTAGGATTCATCATTTGATAATGTTTTTCAAATCCTTCATAATTTAGCAGAATGTGAAATTGCTCCAATTGGAAGGAAACCTTTCATGGTGCAAGCTTGGAAGTTTCGTTGATATGATATGCTTTTTTCAGTTCGATATAATGGCAGTAATTTGAATATACAATCAGTGTTATAATTAACTTTCTTCCATTAATCTTCGATCCCCTACTCTTATAGAGTCAAGAATTCACAGCTGATCTGGAGAACTGTCAAGATCAGCCAAGCAGGAATTTACTGTGGGGTGCACAAGTTGAGAATGTATTCCACAATTAAAGCCTTTCTATCCAACATGTCTTGCAAGCTCAACAGATATAAAGGGATTTGGAAACTCACTATGACTTTTCCCAAGAGATATTTGATGAGCAGTGTTCCCTATAAAGATGTGTGGCCCTGAGAAGATAAAGCCAAATGAAGACCTCAACAAATAAAAGAATCTCATAGGAGTTCATGCTTAGCATAGAATAATAGTACCATAATGTTTTCTTCATCTAGCATTGGTACATTCAGGTATTTTTCTGTTAATTTAATCCTCTTTTCATTCATGATGTTGTGGTAAAAGTGCATAATTCTGGATTTTCTCCTGATGACCGTTGAGGTTTGAGACTGAATGGCAGAACGGCTATACAATGAAGCTCTGGCCGAATGATGTCATAAGTGAGAAAGTCTGGTTATGGTTTAGTGTGTGGGTATGATATTGGTTTTGAGTATACAGGTAACTCTCAGTTTATGTGTAATTGATTTTTGATGTTTAGAGTAATACACATGGTCCATTTACACCTTTTTTGATTCATGCAGGCTTAAGTTTTGAATAATATGATCATCATTGGGCTGGCAGCATGGTGAGGTGGCATTGCCAGCGCCGTGAGAGGAGCACATGTATACAGGGCATGTATGCAGTCTGTAGTTACAGAGTGCTACAGTATTTTTTGCTGCAGCATACTGTATGTTCCATGTGTTGACCCTTGCATCATGCCACCAAAGCATCTTGTAAGTTCTTTTGATACCAGTGGTGCTAAGAAGCATAAGGCTATCACCACTGATGTTAAGATGGATGTACTCAAACATTGTAGAGAGGTGAACTAACTGCTGATAGTAAGCATGCCTTTAGACTTCATGAATCTACTCTATGGAAAATTTGTGATAATACAGAGAAGATTAAGGAGAGAGCCAAAAGTGGAACATTAATCAGTGTATCTGAGATCTCCTATTCTCAAAGTTCAGTTATGGAGAGAATGGAACAGATATTAAGGACATAGATTGAACACCAAACTAGTGAAAATGTTCCCATCAGCATTCTTGTGATATAAGCAAAGGCCCAGAATAAATATATATATATATATATATATATATATATATATATATATATGTGAATAAGAGCAAGGTTATTAGGTACAGTAGGGTTGAGGGTCAAGTCAATTGGGAGGTGAGTTTGAATGGAGAAAAACTGGAGGAAGTGAAGTGTTTTAGATATCTGGGAGTGGATCTGGCAGCGGATGGAACCATGGAAGCGGAAGTGGATCATAGGGTGGGGGAGGGGGCGAAAATTCTGGGAGCCTTGAGGAATGTGTGGAAGTCGAGAACATTATCTCGGAAAGCAAAAATGGGTATGTTTGAAGGAATAGTGGTTCCAACAATGTTGTATGGTTGCGAAGCATGGGCTATGGATAGAGTTGTGCGCAGGAGGATGGATGTGCTGGAAATGAGATGTTTGAGGACAATGTGTGGTGTGAGGTGGTTTGATCGAGTAAGTAATGTAAGGGTAAGAGAGATGTGTGGAAATAAAAAGAGCGTGGTTGAGAGAGCAGAAGAGGGTGTTTTGGAATGGTTCGGGCACATGGAGAGAATGAGTGAGGAAAGATTGACCAAGAGAATATATGTGGCGGAGGTGGAGGGAACGAGGAGAAGAGGGAGACCAAATTGGAGGTGGAAAGATGGAGTGAAAAAGATTTTGTGTGATCGGGGCCTGAGCATGCAGGAGGGTGAAAGGAGGGCAAGGAATAGAGTGAATTGGAGCGATGTGGTATACCGGGGTTGACGTGCTGTCAGTGGATTGAATCAAGGCATGTGAAGCATCTGGGGTAAACCATGGAAAGCTGTGTAGGTATGTATATTTGCGTGTGTGGACATATGTATATACATGTGTATGGGGGTGGGTTGGGCCATTTCTTTCGTCTGTTTCTTTGCGCTACCTCGCAAACGCGGGAGACAGCGACAAAGTATAATAAAAAAAAATATATATATATATATATATATATATATATATATATATATATATAGAAAGGGAGCTGTGGTTTCGGGCATTATTGCATGACAGCTGGGGACTGAGTGTGAGCGAATGGGGCCTTTGTTGTCTTTTCCTGGCGCTACCTTGCGCACATGAGGGGGGAATGGGATGTTATTCCGTGTGTGGCGGGGTGGCGATGGGGGTGAGTAGGGGCAGACAGTGTGAATTGTGTGCATGTGTGTATATGTGTTTGTCTGTGTGTGTATATATGTGTGTATGTTGGGATGTGTGGGTGTGTATGTTTGCGTGTGTGGACGTGTGTGTGTGTGTGCATGTGTATGGGGGTGGGTTGGGCCATTTCTTTTGTCTGTTTCCTTGTGCTACCTCGCAGGAGCGGGAGACCGACAAAGCAAAATAAATAAAATAAATATATATTATCCCTCGGGATAGGGAAGAAAGAATACTTCCCAAATATTCCCTGCATTTCGTAGAAGGCGATTAAAGGGAATGGAGCGGGGGGCTTGAAATCCTCCCTTCTCGTTTTTTTATTTTCCAAAAGAAGGCACCGAGAAGGGGACCAAGTGAGGATATTTCCTCAAAGGCTCAGTCCTCTGTTCTTAACGCTACCTCGCCAATGTGAGAAATGGCGAAAAGTATGAAAAAAAAAGAAGTGGTAGAGGATGTGTGGATCAGGTGTTTGCTTTGAAGAATGTATGTGAGAAATACTTAGAAAAGCAAATGGATTTGTATGTAGCATTTATGGATCTGGAGAAGGCATATGATAGAGTTGATAGAGATGCTCTGTGGAAGGTATTAAGAATATATGGTGTGGGAGGAAAGTTGTTAGAAGCAGTGAAAAGTTTTTATCGAGGATGTAAGGCATGTGTACGTGTAGGAAGAGAGGAAAGTGATTGGTTCTCAGTGAATGTAGGTTTGCGGCAGGGGTGTGTGATGTCTCCATGGTTGTTTAATTTGTTTATGGATGGGGTTGTTAGGGAGGTAAATGCAAGAGTTTTGGAAAGAGGGGCAAGTATGAAGTCTGTTGGGGATGAGAGAGCTTGGGAAGTGAGTCAGTTGTTGTTCGCTGATGATACAGCGCTGGTGGCTGATTCATGTGAGAAACTGCAGAAGCTGGTGACTGAGTTTGGTAAAGTGTGTGGAAGAAGAAAGTTAAGAGTAAACGTGAATAAGAGCAAGGTTATTAGGTACAGTAGGGTTGAGGGTCAAGTCAATTGGGAGGTGAGTTTGAATGGAGAAAAACTGGAGGAAGTGAAGTGTTTTAGATATCTGGGAGTGGATCTGGCAGTGGATGGAACCATGGAAGCAGAAGTGGATCATAGGGTGGGGGAGGGGGCGAAAATTCTGGGGGCCTTGAAGAATGTGTGGAAGTCGAGAACATTATCTCGGAAAGCAAAAATGGGTATGTTTGAAGGAATAGTGGTTCCAACAATGTTGTATGGTTGCGAGGCGTGGGCTATGGATAGAGTTGTGTGCAGGAGGATGGATGTGCTGGAAATGAGATGTTTGAGGACAATGTGTGGTGTGAGGTGGTTTGATCGAGTGAGTAACGTAAGGGTAAGAGAGATGTGTGGAAATAAATAGAGCGTGGTTGAGAGAGCAGAAGAGGGTGTTTTGAAGTGGTTTGGGCACATGGAGAGAATGAGTGAGGAAAGATTGACCAAGAGGATATATGTGTCGGAGGTGGAGGGAACGAGGAGAAGAGGGAGACCAAATTGGAGGTGGAAAGATGGAGTGAAAAAGATTTTGTGTGATCGGGGCCTGAACATGCAGGAGGGTGAAAGGAGGGCAAGGAATAGAGTGAATTGGAGCGATGTGGTATACCGGGGTTGACGTGCTGTCAGTGGATTGAATCAAGGCATGTGAAGCGTCTGGGGTAAACCATGGAAAGCTGTGTAGGTATGTATATTTGCGTGTGTGGACATATGTATATACATGTGTATGGGGGGGGGGGGTTGGGCCATTTCTTTCGTCTGTTTCCTTGCGCTACCTCGCAAACGTGGGAGACAGCGACAAAGTATAATAAAAGAAAAAAAAATAATATATATATATTAGTATATATATATATATATATATATATATATATATATATATTTTTTTTTTTTTTTTTTGCTTTGTCGCTGTCTCCCGCATTTGCGAGGTAGCGCAAGGAAACAGACGAAAGAAATGGCCCAACCCACCCCCATACACATGTATATACATACGTCCACACACGCAAATATACATACCTACACAGGTTTCCATGGTTTACCCCAGACTCTTCACATGCCCTGATTCAATCCACTGACAGCACGTCAACCCCGGTATACCACATCGATCCAATTCACTCTATTCCTTGCCCTCCTTTCACCCTCCTGCATGTTCAGGCCCTGATCACACAAAATCTTTTTCACTCCATCTTTCCACCTCCAATTTGGTCTCCCACTTCTCCTCGTTCCCTCCACCTCCGACACATATATCCTCTTGGTCAATCTTTCCTCACTCATTCTCTCCATGTGCCCAAACCATTTCAAAACACCCTCTTCTGCTCTCTCAACCACGCTCTTTTTATTACCATACATCTCTCTTACCCTTTCATTACTTACTTGATCAAACCACCTCACACCACATATTGTCCTCAAACGTCTCATTTCCAACACATCCACCCTCCTCTGCACAACTCTTTCTATAGCCCATGCCTCGCAACCATATAACATTATTGGAATCACTATTCCTTCAAACATACCCATTTTTGCTTTTTGAGATAATGTTCTCGCCTTCCACACATTTTTCAACGCTCCCAGAACTTTCGCCCCCACCCTGTGACCCACTTCCGCTTCCATGGTTCCATCCGCTGTCAAATCCACTCCCAGATATCTAAAACACTTCACTTCCTCCAGTTTTTCTCCATTCAAACTTACCTCCCAATTAACTTGTCCCTCAACCCTACTGTACCTAATAACCTTGTTCTCATTCACATTTACTCTCAGCTTTCTTCTTTCACATGCTATAACAAACTCAGTCACCAGCTTCTGCAGTTTCTCACCCGAATCAACCCCTAGCGCTGTATCATCAGCTAACAGCAACTGACTCATTTCCCAAGCCCTGTCATCCATAACAGACTGCATACTTGTCCCTCTTTCCAAAACTCTTGCATTCACCTCCCTAACAACCCCATCCATGAACAAATTAAACAACCATGGAGACATTACACACTCCTGCCGCAAACCAACATTCACTGAAAACCAATCACTTTCCTCTCTTCCTTCTCATACACATGCCTTACATCCTTGATAAAAACTTTTCACTGATTGTAGCAACTTGCCTCCCACACCATATATTCTTAATACCTTCCACAGAGCATCTCTATCAACTCTATCACATGCCTTCTCCAGATCCATAAATGTTACATACAAATCCATTTGCTTTTCTAAGTATTTCTCACATACATTCTTCAAAGCAAACACCTGATCCACACATCCTCTACCACTTCTGAAACCACACTGCTCTTCCCCAGTCTGTTGCTCTGGACATGACTTCACCCTCTCAATCAATACCCTCGCATATAATTTCCCAGGAATACTCAACAAACTTATGCCTCTGCAATTTGAGCTCTCACTCTTATCCCCTTTGCCTTTGTACAATGGCACTATGCAAGCATTCCGCCAATGCTCAGACACCTCACCATGAGTCATACATACATTAAATAACCTTACTAACCAGTCTACAATACAGTCACCCCCTTTTTTAATAAATTCCACTGCAGTACCATCCAAACCTGCTGTCTTGCTGGCTTTCATCTTCCGCAAAGCTTTTACTACGTCTTCTCTGTTTACCAAATCATTCTCCCCAACCCTCTCACTTTGCACACCACCTCGACCAAAACACCTTATATCTGCCTTTCTATCATCAAACACATTCAACAAACCTTCAAAATACTCACTCCATCTCCTTCTCACATCACCACTACTTGTTATCACCTCCCCATTAGCCCCTTTCACTGACGTTCCCATTTGTTCCCTTGTCTTACGCCCTTTATTTACCTCCTTCCAAAACATCTTTTTATTCTCCCTAGAATTTAATGACACTCTCTCACCCCATCTCTCATTTGACCTCTTTTACACCTCTTGCACCTTTCTCTTGACCTCCTGCCTCTTTCTTTTATACATCCCCCAGTCATTTGCATTATTTCCCTGCAAAAATCGTCCAAATGCCTCTCTCTTCTCTTTTACTAATAATCTTACTTCTTCATCCCACCGCTCATTACCCTTTCTAATCTGCCAACCTCCCACATTTCTCATGCCACAAGCATCTTTCATGCAAGCCATCACTGTTTCCCTAAATGCATCCCATTCCTCCCCCACTCCCTTTACGTCCTTTGTTCTCACCTTTTTCCATTCTGTACTCAGTCTCTCCTGGTACTTCCTCACACAAGTCTCCTTCCCAAGCTCACTTACTCTCACCACTCTCTTCACCCCAACATTCACCCCATTTTTGTACATATTCGCCATTTACCGCATTAGCAAGGTAGTGCCAAGAATAGAGGACTGAGCCTTAGGGAGAATATCTTCACTTGGCTCCCTTCTCTGTCCCTTCTTTTGGAAAATTAGAAAAATGAGAGGGGAGGATTTACAGCTTCCCTCCCTCCCCTTTTAATCGCCTTCTACGACACGCAGAGAATACATGGGAAGTATTCTTTCTCCCCTATCTCTAGGTGGAAGGATGGAGCGAAAAAGACCTCAAGCGATCGGGGCCCGAACATACAGGAGGGCGAAAGGCGCACGAGGAACAGAGTGACTTGGCATATAAAGAAGGAGTGGTGAAGACCTTTCAAGCAAGTTCTGGTTGGTTTGTGAATTTCAGGAAATGCCACAATAACCAAATGGCTGGTAAGGCTGCTTTTGTTGAAGTCATTGCTGCCAAAATTTTTCTGGGAACCCTCAAGACAATAACTTGGAAGTTAGTCTTTGTCTGTAAAGGATTTTTAATGTGGACAAGTCCAGATTGTTTGAGGAGAGAAGGCTTTCAAGAATGTGCTTTCAAGAATGTACATTTCTTGTGAAGAGAAGACTGCATCTGGATTCAAAGTTTATTACTTTTTGTTTTTATTTATAGGATTCATTGTTTAGTTTATACATTAAAGTATTTTGTCTTTTCTGGTTCTTATGTACTATAGCTTTCCACTGGTGTAACATTCAGTTCTGTCTTATTGATAAGGAAACCCTCAATTCTCTAGTACTTACATTACTTAAGTTCCAATTTTCAAGAGCATATCTATTGATGAAATTGAGACTTCCTTGATTTTTCCATGCAGCTCTCCAGAATACATAATATTTTTCTTTATTTTATTGATATTTATGGGTATTGTTATCTTTATGTGTTTGCTTACCTCACTCTTTGTAACAGTGACTACATGATGGAGAGCAGGTGAAGGGTTTAGCTTAAAAAACATACTTTTCACAAGCCAGAAACCAACTTTTTACATTACATGTACATCTCCAGTGAATTATTAATATCTTATATGATTCCAAGACTCACCTGTGTGCTCTGGCTTGAGGATGGGAGGCTGAAAAAGGAACTGGAAGGGAAAGATATAGCAGGGAGAGATACGCTGGAATAAGGGTAACTCTGATATATTGCTGTATCTGTATTGTGCTTGTATTTGAAAGTGAAAGTGTTATCAACACAGTATCTAAACAAATAATGCTTTATGGTAGACATTTGAACATAATGTGACAGCTTTACCAAAAATAATCACAGTATGAAGAGTTTCTTGTAGAAATTCTGCACAGGATTCATAGATTTTAGATATTACTGGATGGAGTTGATAAACTACTACCTGCAAGATTTAACTGTCAGCACAGGGTCAGGATTAGAAGTGTGGAAATAGTAAACATTTTTCTGTATATTTAACTCATCAGATTTACCCATTTGGAGACTGTGTACCACTTCCCTTATTAATTTCTCTCAGATTCCTTTAAGCTAAATGACATCTACATCTAAGGCATATGACTTTGGATGACCAGATATGACAAAAAATTGAAAGCATTCCATTGTATGCCAAATTTTATTTCATAAATTGCTATCCCTAAAAGATGATGATCCTCACACCGATCTTTGTTTTGATTAACAATGCATATTTTTTATCTGTGTGTTCTGAAATGTGAAGTTGGACCTCTGGTTACACTATACGAAGTGAAGTTCATATATCAAAGCTGTGAATTCTTTTTCAGGTGATGTATGTGCCATATTGCTTAGGATCAAATTACACTAGAAGCAGCTGCAGGTATGTTACGTGAGGACTTCAGTGACTTGCCAGAGTTACAGCTCTGGGGGTTTAAACCAAGTGATGTTAATCTTGGCACTGTGAAAAACTTGGAGAAGGTGCGCCTTGGTCAATTGTCAAGTTGGCGGTACAGATCGCATGTTAAAACATGTCTTGCTGCAAGTCATACCTTATCTGATGTTACATTGGAAGAGAAGGAACAGGTAATTTGTATTTTATTGTAAATATCTTTGATTGAAAATCTTATTTGTTTTATTTTGCTTTGTCGCTGTCTCCCGTGTTAACAAGGTAGCGCAAGGAAACAGACGAAAGAAATGGCCCAGCCCACCCACATACACATGTATATACATACACATCCACCCACGCAAATATACATACATATACATCTCAATGTACACATATATATACACACACAGACATATACATATATACACATGTACATAATTCATACTGTCTGACTTTATTCATTCCCATCGCCACCTCGACACACTTGGAATAACAACCCCCCTCCCCCCTCATGTGTGCGAGGTAGCGCTAGGAAAAGACAACAAAGGCCCCATTCGTTCACACTCAGTCTCTAGCTGTCATGTAATAATGCACCGAAACCACAGCTCCCTTTCCACATCCAGGCCCCACAGAACTTTCCATGGTTTACCCCAGACGCTTCACATACCCTGGTTCAATCCATTGACAGCACATCGACCCCGGTATACCACATTGTTCCAATTCACTCTATTCCTTGCATGCCTTTCACCCTCCTGCATGTTCAGGCCCCGATCACTCAAAATCTTTTTCACTCCATCTTTCCACCTCCAATTTGGTCTCCCACTTCTCCTCGTTCCCTCCACCTCTGACACATATATCCTCTTGGTCAATCTTTCCTCACTCATTCTCTCCATGTGACCAAACCATTTCAAAACACCCTCTTCTGCTCTCTCAACCACACTCTTTTTCTTTCCTTACATATCTCTTACCCTTACCTTACTTACTCGATCAAACCACCTCACACCACATATTGTCCTCCAACATCTCATTTCCAGCACATCCACCCTCCTGCGCACAACTCTATCCATAGCCCATGCCTCGCAACCATACAACATTGTTGGGACCACTATTCCTTCAAACATACCCATTTTTGCTTTTCGAGATAATGTTCTCGACTTCCAAACATTCTTCAAGGCTCCCAGAATTTTCGTCCCCTCCCCCACCCTATGATTCACTTCCGCTTCCATGGTTCCATCCGCTGCCAGATCCACTCCCAGATATCTAAAGCACTTTACTTCCTCCAGTTTTTCTCCATTCAAACTTACCTCCCAATTGACTTGACCCTCAACCCTACTGTACCTAATAACCTTGCTCTTATTCACATTTACTCTTAACTTTCTTCTTTCACACCCTTTACCAAACTCAGTCACCAGCGTCTGCAGTTTCTCACATGAATCAGCCACCAGCGCTGTATCATCATCGAACAACAACTGACTCACTTCCCAAGCTCTCTCATCCCTAACAGACTGCATACTTGCCCCTCTTTCCAAAACTCTTGCATTCACCTCCCTAACAACCCCATCCATAAACAAATTAAACAACCATGGAGACATCACACACCCCTGCCACAAACCTACATTCACTGAGAATCAATCACTTTCCTCTCTTCCTACACGTACACATGCCTTACATCCTCGATAAGAACTTTTCACTGCTTCTAACAACTTGCCTCCCATACCAAATATTCTTAATACCTTCCACAGAGCATCTCTATCAACTCTATCATATGCCTTCTCCAGATCCATAAATGCTACATACAAATCTATTTGCTTTTCTAAGTATTTCTCACATACATTCTTCAAAGCAAACACCTGATCCACACATCCTCTACCAGTTCTGAAACCACACTGCTCTTCCCCAAATCTGATGCTCTGTACATGCCTTCACCCTCTCAATCAATACCCTCCATATAATTTACCAGGAATACTCAACAAACTTATACCTCTGTAATTTGAGCACTCACTCTTATCCCCTTTGCCTTTGTACAATGGCACTATGCAAGCATTCCGCCAATCCTCAGGCACCTCACCATGAATCATACATACACTAAATAACCTTACCAACCAGTCAACAATACAGTCACCCCCTTTTTTAATAAATTCCACTGCAATACCATCCAAACCTGCTGCCTTGCCGGCTTTCATCTTCCGCAAAGCTTTTACTACCTCTTCTCTGTTTACCAAATCATTTTCCCTAACCCTCTCTCTTTGCACACCACCTCGACCAAAACACCCTATATCTGCCACTCTATCATCAAACACATTCAACAAACCTTCAAAATACTCACTCCATCTCCTTCTCACATCACCACTATTTGTTATCACCTTCCCATTAGCCCCCTTCACTGAAGTTCCCATTTGCTCCCTTGTCTTACGCACTTTATTTACCTCCTTCCAAAACATCTTTTTATTCTCCTAAAAATTTAATGATACTCTCTCACCCCAGCTCTCATTTGCCCTCTTTTTCACCTCTTGCACCTTTCTCTTGACCTCTTGCCTCTTTCTTTTATACATCTTCCACTCATTTGCATTTTTTCCCTGCAAAAATCGTCCAAATGCCTCTCTTTTCTCTTTCACTAATAATCTTACTTCTTCATCCCACCACTCGCTACCCTTTCTAATCAACCCACCTCCCACGCTTCTCATGCCAGAAGCATCTTTTGCGCAAGCCATCACTGCTTCACTAAATACATCCCATTCCTTCCCCACTCCCCTTACCTCCTTTGTTCTCACCTTTTTCCATTCTGTACTCAGTCTCTCCTGGTACTTCCTCACACAAGTCTCCTTCCCAAGCTCACTTACTCTCACCACTCTCTTCACCCCAATATTCTCTCTTCTTTTCTGAAAACCCCTGCAAATCTTCACCTTCGCCTCCACAAGATAATGATCAGACATCCCTCCATTTGCACCTCTCAGCACATTAACATCCAAAAGTCTCTCTTTCACGCGCCTATAATTAACACATAATCCAATAACGCTCTCTGGCCATCTCTCCTACTTACATACGTGTACTTATGTATATCTCGCTTTTTAAACCAGGTATTTCCAATCACCAGTCCTTTCTCAGCACACAAATCCTCAAGCTCTTCACCATTTCCATTTACAACACTGAACACCCCATGTATACCAATTATTCCCTCAACTGCCACATTACGCACCTTTGCATTCAAATCACCCATCACTATAACCCGGTCTTTTGCATCAATACCACTAACACACTCATTCAGCTGCTCCCAAAACACTTGCCTCTCATGATCTTTCTTCTCATGCCCAGGTGCATATGCACCAATAATCACCCATCTCTCTCCATCAACTTTCAGTTTTACCCATATCAATCTAGAATTTACTTTCTTACACTCTATCACATACTCCCACAACTCCTGTTTCAGGTAGTGCTACTCCTTCCCTTGCTCTTGTCCTCTCACTAACCCCTGACTTTACTCCCAAGACATTCCCAAACCACTCTTCCCCTTTACCCTTTAGCTTCGTTTTACTCAGAGCCAAAACATCCAAAATTACCAAAATTACTGCTTATAAATGTTCATTGATTTCAAAAGTGGGTGAAAATTAAGTTGTTACATCATTTGAAAATGCAATATGATTTTTAAGCTTGCCAGTTGAGCAACCATGATTTAGAAGACACTAGAAGATTGTGAATAATAGAAGGAAAACATGTACACCAAGACCTCTAGTTGGAATATTTTCAGTTTGCTTGGGCATCAGAGATGTAAGATTTAGATAGATAGATAGACAGGCTTACAACACTTTAGAATCAGGGTATATTGCTCTGTGACTTACCTTTGACATGTAAGTCTGAAAAAAATAAAAATTTTTACCTTTATGTTTTTAATGTCTGAAAGAATGTTTTCCATTAATAATGATGTATGCTATCATGATTTTAGGTATTTGTGTACTTAATAATATATATTTTGATTGTGTCACAGCAAAATTCAATTTTTGTTCCAGCAGTTAGCAAAATGTGTTCATTTGTGTTCCCTGTTACCCATTATTAATTGCATACACAGTGACTTTAGGTATTTCAGCATGTCTGAAAGGAATGTTTAAGATACTCATAAGATTGCAGGTTGTAAAGTGATTACTTTTGAAGTCAAATCAGAGGTGCTTAGGATGTTTAATACTGGTCAGAAATTTCTGGTTATAGTGAATTCTTTGGGTCCCACTCACTCTGTTACCTTTGTATTTTCATTGTATTACATAATTTGCTCTTAATGATGAAATATATTAGAATATTTTGAATTATTTACATCATCATGCATACTTCAATGATGTTACTGCAAAATACTACTTCACTGGGATTCAGTTCATATCCCACCAACTGGCACCAGTGGATGGTATGTAAACAGACACAGTTCCTGGACAGCATGGCATGCCATGGTTTGTAACTGCTAACCCATTACCTTGTAATATGTACAACGAAAGTAAGTGCAGACTTTTCATTGTGGCTGGCAGGAAATTTCAACTTGCTAAGGGAGGCACAACCACTGTAAGGAAATGTCAAGATAGAATAAGTTCAAGCTTTTTGTCTGTCAGTCTGTCAAGTGCTATTTTAATGAGTAGGAATAGGAGCAGTATGATAGATAGGCTGAAAACCTCTTTAGTGCTTGGATTGAAGACCAGAATTAAAGTAACGCACCCATGCCTGAACTGGTCATATGGAAGTGAAATTCATTATGTAATGACTCAAAGAGTGAAATAGCAAGTCAAGTAAGGGGGAGGAATTTCTTTTAAGTTCAAAAAGGATCACAATTTCTCTAACTTACATATGTTCAGCAAGGCAGCCAGTGTTGATGCTGAGGTAGCATAATGGTATCTGTAGCATTGAAAGAAAGGAAGAAAGTTACAACCTTCAACATATAGTTAAAGTAGATGAAACTGGGTTATTTTCAAAAAGAATGCTGTCAAGAACATTCATTGGCTCTTGGATTCAAGGCAGGCAAAGATTACTTGACACAGAAATTGGGAGATAATGTTGAGGGGGACTGAAATTAAACCCATACTTGTGTTTTGTTCTGAAAATCCTAGGGTAGTGGTTCCCAACCAGTGGGTCATGGTGAATTTTGTGGATAGGCCATGGGGATAGCATGAATTCAGTACTATATGTGATCATGTCTGAATGACCATGTTTATGGTTCTGTATGATACTTCAGTGTACTATTAATATAATTTTAGGATGTTTTAGTATTTCATTTTTATTGTATGTTTAATATTAACTCATATTAGCATGAATATTTCCCATAAAATGTACAAATGTTTATAGAATTTCTCTGAAAGGTTTGCTGCAATTTCTTCAGATAAGCTGTATTTCTCATGAAATATACAAATGTTGATAGAATTTCTCTCATAGGTTGGCTGCAATTTCTTCAGATAAGCTGTATTGGGCCATCACATTAAAAAGGCTGGGAACCACTGCTTTCCTCAGGCAGTTGAGGGCTATGAAAAAAATCATTGTTTCCTATGATCTGGCATTCTAACTCCAAGGCTTGGGTTATCCAGAAAATCTTTAATGACTGGTTTACTGCCTCTTTCTTTCCAGTGGAAGGGTGCCACTGTACTTGAAAGATATAGCTCATAAAGCATTGCTTCCTCTTGACAGTGCACCAGGTATTTGTCCACATGTTAGGACGGACAACCTTCTTAAATACATAGATCAGGGCCTGATTACCACCTTCAAGGCATATCACCTGATGAAGGCATTCTGGCAAATCCTCAAAATTGCATATGGGGAGGGTAAACCTTTGGTCCGGGAGTGGTTAAGGAATTATGACATTGTGAATGCTTTACACAGCATTGCCCAGTCATGGAAGGAAATTGAATCAATGAGACAGGCTGGTACCTGGGGTAAGCTGTGGCTTAAGTTTATGCATAGTTTCACAGACTTTGGGCAGGATGAAACAATGCCTCAAATACAGTTTACAATTGTGACTTGTTAGTTGTGTTAACTTTGAGGAAATTTCTCTTTAAACTCCTCTAGATGTAGATCTTTTCAAGATGAGAAATTTACTTGACAGATCTCCAAAATGAGTTTTGGGCCTTTGTCTGAAGGCCTCCCGCCAGACCTGGATGGTTGCTGAGTTGGCGGTGTACTATTGTTTCTTCTCACTGTGAGTCATTCTTTAGCCATGCCAAAGAGAGCACATTTTCATGGTTTTTTAGGGACAAAATTGTGTAGCTTTTGCAAGATTTAGGGTACCAAGCAGAAGATGCTCCCCTATTACTTGATGAATGGTCTGTCTTTGGATTGTATGGAGGGTGATTATATGGACATTAACTCTTTCAGCATTAAAAGTTATTAAGAGGAGACAGCAGAGGGTGTTCCTGTTACAGTTGGAGCCAGTGTTGCCGGTATTAACCCCTTGTCTCAGCCTAACTTTGACATCACTGTATTCATATGCATATTTGGTAGTCTTATACCTCATCATTTCACTTTTGACAGGTCTTGTAGTGATATTTTGGCTAAAGTAGGCATTTGTGGTGAAAGTAACAAAGTGGACAATTTGTTAGATGTTTTTAATGAAACAGTCATAAAACTTATTCAAGAACAAACAAGCAGTAGGAATTAATTGTGTCTTTATCTTTATTTGTGTTTGCCTTATGTTGAAAAATAGACCTTGAGTGTTTATTGGTCAAAAAATCATCATATTCAGACTCCAATTTTCACAAGAATGATGTCAGAGATGAAGGAAAGCAGAGGAGTTGAACATTTTTCACATGTCCACACAGCTGCCATCACAGTAAACTTATAATTTTGCTGTTATGAAAAAATTGGCAATATATTAGTTTTTTTTTTTGCTTTGTCGCTGTCTCCCGCGTTTGCGAGGTAGCGCAAGGAAACAGACGAAAGAAATGGCCCAACCCACCCCCATACACATGCCTTGATTCAGTCCACTGACAGCACGTCAACCCCGGTATACCACATCGCTCCAATTCACTCTATTCTTTGCCCTCCTTTCACCCTCCTGCATGTTCAGGCCCCGATCACACAAAATCTTTTTCACTCCATCTTTCCACCTCCAATTTGGTCTCCCTCTTCTCCTTGTTCCCTCCACCTCCAACACATATATCCTCTTGGTCAATCTTTCCTCACTCATTCTCTCCATGTGACCAAACCATTTCAAAACACCCTCTTCTGCTCTCTCAACCACGCTCTTTTTATTTCCACACATCTCTCTTACCCTTACGTTACTTACTCGATCAAACCACCTCACACCACACATTGTCCTCAAACATCTCATTTCCAGCACATCCATCCTCCTGCGCACAACTCTATCCATAGTCCACGCCTCACAACCATACAACATTGTTGGAACCACTATTCCTTCAAACATACCCATTTTTGCTTTCCGAGATGATGTTCTCGACTTCCACACATTCTTCAAGGCTCCCAGAATTTTCGCCCCCTCCCCCACCCTATGATCCACTTCCGCTTCCATGGTTCCATCCGCTGCCAGATCCACTCCCAGATATCTAAAACACTTCACTTCCTCCAGTTTTTCTCCATTCAAACTCACCTCCCAATTGAATTGACCCTCAACCCTACTGTACCTAATAACCTTGCTCTTATTCACATTTACTCTTAACTTTCTTCTTTCACACACTTTACCAAACTCAGTCACCAGCTTCTGGAGTTTCTCACATGAATCAGCCACCAGCGCTGTATCATCAGCGAACAACAACTGACTCACTTCCCAAGCTCTCTCATCCCCAACAGACTTCATACTTGCCCCTCTTTCCAAAACTCTTGCATTCACCTCCCTAACAACCCCATCCATAAACAAATTAAACAACCATGGAGACATCACACACCCCTGCCGCAAACCTACATTCACTGAGAACCAATCACTTTCCTCTCTTCCTACACGTACACATGCCTTACATATTCGATAAAAACTTTTCACTGCTTCTAACAACTTGCCTCCCACACCATATATTCTTAATACCTTCCACAGAGCATCTCTATCAACTCTATCATATGCCTTCTCCAGATCCATAAATGCTACATACAAATCCATTTGCTTTTCTAAGTATTTCTCACATACATTCTTCAAAGCAAACTCCTGATCCACACATCCTCTACCACTTCTGAAACCACACTGCTCTTCCCCAATCTGATGCTCTGTACATGCCTTCACCCTCTCAATCAATACCCTCCCATATAATTTACCAGGAATACTCAACAAACTTATACCTCTGTAATTTGAGCACTCACTCTTATCCCCTTTGCCTTTGTACAATGGCACTATGCACACATTCTGCCAATCCTCATGCACCTCACCATGAGTCATACATACATTAAATAACCTTACCAACCAGTCAACAATACAGTCAACCCCTTCTTTGATAAATTCCACTGCAATACCATCCAAACCTGCCGCCTTGCCGGCTTTCATCTTCCGCAAAGCTTTTACTACTTCTTCTCTGTTTACCAACTCATTTTCCCTAACCCTCGCACTTTGCACACCACCTCGACCAAAACACCCTATATCTGCCACTCTATCATCAAACACATTCAACAAACCTTCAAAATACTCACTCCATCTCCTTCTCACATCACCACTACTTGTTATCACCTCCCCATTTGCGCCCTTCACTGAAGTTCCCATTTGCTCCCTTGTCTTACGCACTTTATTTACCTCCTTCCAGAACATCTTTTTATTCTCCCTAAAATTTAATGATACTCTCTCACCCCAACTCTCATTTGCCCTTTTTTTCACCTCTTGCACCTTTCTCTTGACCTCCTGTCTCTTTCTTTTATACGTCTCCCACTCCCACTCCCACAGTTATTATGTGAAAATGTTTATCATATAGAATGTAAAGCAGTGATAATCAGTAATCATCAGACCACAAACTCATAAACGTACCTCTTTTAACAGCACCTCCCCCTCCAGCAGCCCCTTCTAAATGTAGATATTGGCACATCAATAAAGTTAAGTGGAATAACATGAAAATTCCTTTCTGACACTCCTTGGGTAAGTTTCTTTCTCATACGTGGTAATGCTTCCATCTCCACCAAACGCATAGTAGAGACAAACTGTTCTTCCAATCCATGGTTCAACCATTCTGAGGCGATTCAGACAAGGGTTCAGGCTTATTAGGTTTAGAATAATTCTCCTTCCTCCAACTCTCATTCAGCATTTATGACTACCTGTTATAATTGCAAGTACATTGCCCATAAGGCAAAGCACACCTTTCTTCTGAGGAATTTTGATAACCTCTCTTTATCACCTGCTGATAGGTCTTTCTGGACTTTGGCAAAGGGCCTAACTAACAACTTCTGTCAGTCTACCTTTCCTTCACTTCTTTTCTGGTGGTACTGTTGGTGTTTCTCCTGTAGAAAAAGCAACTCTCTTCAATTCTCGTTTTTCCTCAAACTCTACCTTAGGTGACTCTAACATTCCTTCATTCTCTGATGCTCCTCTTACCAATCCTATGCCCCTACCTGTAATCTCTTTTTGAACTGTCCAAAAAGGCCTCTCTCTTTGGACATGAGCGAGGCTGATGGTCCTTGTACTAAAGGAGTGCTCTTCTGAACCTGCACTTGTGCCTACTTGCCTGTTCCATTTCTGCTTAAAAACCAAAACTTTTCCTTCTTGGAAGCACGTGTTGGTACATTCCATCATTAAGAAGGGTGACTTTTCTAATCCTTCTAGCTATCATCCTTTCTTACTCCCATATCTTCAGACATCTCGAATCTCACAGTTTTCTCTCTGACCACCAGTATGGCTTCCATAAGGCAAGATCCACTGGTGATGATCACCAGTATGGCTTCCCTAAGGTGAGATCCACAGATGATATTCTTTCCTTTCTTACTAATGTTTGATCATCATCCCTGAAAGATTTTGGGAAATCCTATGTAGTTGCCCTTGATATATCCAAAGCTTTTGACAGGGTGTGGTATCAGGTTCTTGTCTCTAAGCTCTTTTCTTTTGGCTTCCCTCCCTCACTTTGCTGTCTTACATCTAGCTTCTTGTGTGGCCCATCTATCTCCGTGTATGTTGATGGATCAGGCTTTTCCCCTTCCCCCTTTCTCCATCAACATAGGTGTCCCTCAAGATACTATTGTGTCTCCCACACTTTTTCTCCTTTTTGTGAACAATTTTCTTTCTTCAAGAAAAATCAAATGCACTCAGACATGGATGACTCAGCACTGCATTCCTCCACATCCTTCAAGTCTGCTCCTTCTCTTACTTGGTCTGCATCTCGTCTAGACTCACCTTCCTCAGTAGACTCAGAATTGGATAGGATATCTCAGTGGGGTAGATGTAATATGGTTAAGTTTAGTCCCTCCAAAACCCAGTTTAGGCCCATCTCTATCAAAAATTCCTCACATATTTCCACTCTTTTAATGGTTCTGTAATTCCAATTCCTGACTCAGTGAACATACTTGCCATTACTGTAACATTCATTCATGGAAACCCTATATTATGGAAATAGTCAGCCAATACTGGATAAGCAGCTATATCATATGATTACTTTGTGGCTGTTGGCAACTCAAGGGTGGGCTGTTTTGATAACTGTTTCTTTCCCTACGCTTTGAAGCTTTGGAACTCTCTAACCTCTCATATCTTTCCCAATAACTGACCTGGCACATCTTAAAAGACAGGTTTTTCACTTCCTCCAGTATTTGTAAATACTTTCATTTGTTTCTTCTTTTTCCCTTTCATTAACCTCATTTTCAATTAAGGCCCAGCCTTGACAAGGACTTTTATCTGTGACTGGAGCGTCCAATGTAAAAAGAATATAAATTTTCCAATTTAGAAAAAATAAACGATAACTCTCTTGACTCTTAGGGCGGACTCCCGCACTTCATGGCACTTTATGCTAATTCAACCACAAAACTTATGCATATTATTAGAATGATAGTGTTCATTGATATATACTTCTAAAGAGATTTTCTTCATATATCTTTGAAACTGCAAGGTTGTGTATATTTTTTTTTTTTACAGAGCTTCAAAAGTATGAACTCTCAGGATGGGAAAGGAAAACAAACTAAGGTGATTAGGTTAAAGAAGTACATATGGCTAAATTGCTGGAATCGCATTTTGAGGACTTAATCAGTGAGGAACTAGTGCAGTCGGAGAGAGAAAAATCCCATGAGAGAAGGGAAGAAAAAAATATCCCATACTGTAATACACCAGTTTGCAGCCAAGAGATAGTAGAATATTTTGACTGCTTAGACAAGGTTGCTGCCATCTCTAATCATATGAATTTCAGTCTTGAACATACCTTGATGTTCCTGAAAGAGCTTGGAGACCTTTCCTATGGCTACAAGGAGAGTTATCAAGAGGGAAAGAAAAGTGCCTCACAGGTATGCTTGGACAACATTTTCGAAAGGCCTATTATAACATCCCCATTCAGAACAGTTGCTAGATCAGTTGATTTAGAGGGTGATGTAGAATAGCCTTCATACAGCAAGACATATGGTGAGTAGAGGGATGGTAGACAAAGAAACAACAGCCAGCAAACAAGTTGTTCATTGAGAGCTACATGCTATCCCTGCCATCATGGAAAAATCTCATCTTAAGTGGGTCTGTATATATAATAGCCCTCATTCCACCTCCATTCCACCCCATCACTGCTGAAGTGCACCTCACCACAATTTTTGTTATCTCCATTACTTGCGATATGGCAACAATTATTTGAATCATATAATTCAGAAGGATGCCCTATCCCTGAGGATAGGGGAAAAAGAATACCTCCCATGCATTCCTCACGTGTCGTAGAAGGCGACTAAAGTGGACGGGAGCGGGGGGCCAGAAACCCTCCCCTCCTTGTATTTTAACTTTCTAAAAGGGGAAACAGAAGAAGAAGTCACGCGGGGAGTGCTCATCCTCCTCGATGGCTCAGACTGGGGTGTCTAAATGTGTGTGGATGTAACCAAGATGAGAAAAAAGGAGAGATAGGTAGTATGTTTGAGGAAAGGAACCTGGATGTTTTGGCTCAGAGTGAAACGAAGCTCAAGGGTAAGGGGAAGAGTGGTTTGGGAATGTCTTGGGAGTAAAGTCAGGGGTTAGTGAGAGGACAAGAGCAAGGGAAAAAGTAGCATTACTCCTGAAACAGGAGTTGTGGGAGTATGTGATAGAGTGTAAGAAAGTAAATTCTAGATTGATATGGGTAAAACTGAAAGTTGATGGAGAGAGATGGGTGATTATTGGTGCATATGCACCTGGGCATGAGAAGAAAGATCATGAGAGGCAAGTGTTTTGGGAGCAGGTGAATGAGTGTGTTAGTGGGTTTGATGCACAAGACCGGGTTATAGTGATGGGTAATTTGAATGCAAAGGTGAGTAATATGGCAGTTGAGGGAATAATTGTTATACAGGGGGTGTTCAGTGTTGGAAATGGAAATGGGGAAGAGCTTGTAGATTTATGTGCTGAAAAAGGACTGGTGATTGGGAATACCTGGTTTAAAAAGCGAGATATACATAAGTATACGTATGTAAGTAGGAGAGATGGCCAGAGAGCGTTATTGGATTACGTGTTAACTGATAGGCACGCAAAAGAGAGACTTTTGGATGTTAATGTGTTGAGAGGTGCAACTGGAGGGATGTCTGATCATTATCTTGTGGAGGCGAAGGTGAAGATTTGTAGAGGTTTTCAGAAAAGAAGAGAGAATATTGGGGTGAAGAGAGTGGTGAGAGTAAGTGAGCTTGGGAAGGAGACTTGTGTGAGGAAGTACCAGGAGAGACTGAGTACAGAATGGAAAAAGGTGAGAACGAAGGAGATAAGGGGAGTGGGGGAGGAATGGGATGTATTTAGGGAAGCAGTGATGGCTTGCACAAAAGATGCTCGTGGCATGAGAAGCATGGGAGGTGGGTTGATTTGAAAGGGTAGTGAGTGGTGGGATGAAGAAATAAGATTATTAGTGAAAGACAAGAGAGAGGCATTTGGACGATTTTTGCAGGGAAAGAATGCAAATGAGTGGGAGATGTATAAAAGAGTGAGGCAGGAGGTCAAGAGAAAGGTGCAAGAGGTGAAAGAGAGGGCAAATGAGAGTTGGGGTGAGAGAGTATCATTAAATTTTAGGGAGAATAAAAAGATGTTTTGGAAGGAGGTAGATAAAGTGCATAAGACAAGGGAGCAAATGGGAACTTCAGTGAAGGGGGCTAATGGGGAGGTGATAACAAATAGTGGTGATGTGAGAAGGAGATGGAGTGAGTATTTTGAAGGTTTGTTGAATGTGTTTGATGATAGAGTGGCAGATATAGGGTGTTTTGGTCGAGTTGGTGTGCAAAGTTAGAGGGTTAAGGAAAATGATTTGGTAAACAGAGAAGAGGTAGTAAAAGTGTTGCGGAAGATGAAAGCCGGGAAGGCAGTAGGTTTGGATGGTATTGCTGTGGAATTTATTAAAAAAGGGGGTGACTGTATTGTTGACTGGTTTGTAAGGTTATTTGATGTATGTATGATTCATGGTGAGGTACCTGAGGATTGGCGGAATGCTTCCATAGTGCCATTATACAAAGGCAAAGGGGTTAAGAGTGAGTGCTCAAATTACAGAGGTATAAGTTTGTTGAGTATTCCTGGTAAATTATATGGGAGGGTATTGATTGAGAGGGTGAAGGCATGTACAGAGCATCAAATTGGGGAAGAGCAGTGTGGTTTCAGAAGTGGTAGAGGATGTGTGGATCAGGTGTTTGCTTTGAAGAATGTATGTGAGAAATACTTAGGAAAGCAAATGGATTTGTATGTAGCATTTATGGATCTGGAGAAGGCATATGATAGAGTTGATAGAGATGCTTGGGAAGGAGACTTGTGTGAGGAAGTACCAGGAGAGACTGAGTACAGAATGGAAAAAGGTGAGAATGAAGGAGATAAGGGGAGTGGGGGAGGAAAGGGATGTATTTAGGGAAGCAGTGATGGCTTGCGCAAAAGATGCTCGTGGCATGAGAAGCGTGGGAGGTGGGTTGATTTGAAAGGGTAGTGAGTGGTGGGATGAAGAAATAAGATTATTAGTGAAAGAGAAGAGAGGCATTTGGACGATTTTTGCAGGGAAAAAATGCAAATGAGTGGGAGATGTATAAAAGAAAGAGGCAGGAGGTCAAGAGAAAGGTGCAAGAGGTGAAAAAGAGGGCAAATGAGAGTTGAGTGAGAGAGTATCATTAAATTTTAGGGAGAGTAAAAAGATGTTTTGGAAGGAGGTAGATAAAGTGCGTAAGACAAGGGAGCAAATGGGAACTTCAGTGAAGGGGGCTAATGGGGAGGTGATAACAAGTAGTGGTGATGTGAGAAGGAGATGGAGTGAGTATTTTGAAGGTTTGTTGAATGTGTTTGATGATAGAGTGGCTGATATAGGGTGTTTTGGTCGAGGTGGTGTGCAAAGTTAGAGGGTTAAGGAAAATGATTTGGTAAACAGAGAAGAGGTAGTAAAAGTGTTGCGGAAGATGAAAGCCGGGAAGGCAGCAGGTTTGGATGGTATTGCTGTGGAATTTATTAAAAAGGGGGTGACTGTATTGTTGACTGGTTGGTAAGGTTATTTAATGTATGTATGATTCATGGTGAGGTACCTGAGGATTGGCGGAATGCTTCCATAGTGCCATTATACAAAGGCAAAGGGGATAAGAGTGAGTGCTCAAATTACAGAGGTATAAGTTTGTTGAGTATTCCTGGTAAATTATATGAGAGGGTATTGATTGAGAGGGTGAAGGCATGTACAGAGCATCAAATTGGGGAAGAGCAGTGTGGTTTCAGAAGTGGTAGAGGATGTGTGGATCAGGTGTTTGCTTTGAAGAATGTATTTGAGAAATACTTAGAAAAGCAAATGGATTTGTATGTAGCATTTATGGATCTGGAGAAGGCATATGATATAGTTGATAGAGATGCTTGGGAAGGAGACTTGTGTGAGGAAGTACCAAGAGAGACTGAGTACAGAATGGAAAAAGGTGAGAACGAAGGAGATACGGGGAGTGGGGGAGGAATGGGATGTATTTAGGGAAGCAGTGATGGCTTGCGCAAAAGATGCTCGTGGCATGAGAAGCGTGGGAGGTGGGTTGATTTGAAAGGGTAGTGAGTGGTGGGATGAAGAAATAAGATTATTAGTGAAAGAGAAGAGAGAGGCATTTGGACGATTTTTGCAGGGAAAAAATGCAAATGAGTGGGAGATGTATAAAAGAAAGAGGCAGGAGGTCAAGAGAAAGGTGCAAGAGGTGAAAAAGAGGGCAAATGAGAGTTGAGTGAGAGAGTATCATTAAATTTTAGGGAGAGTAAAAAGATGTTTTGGAAGGAGGTAGATAAAGTGCGTAAGACAAGGGAGCAAATGGGAACTTCAGTGAAGGGGGCTAATGGGGAGGTGATAACAAGTAGTGGTGATGTGAGGAGATGGAGTGAGTATTTTGAAGGTTTGTTGAATGTGTTTGATGATAGAGTGGCTGATATAGGGTGTTTTGGTCGAGGTGGTGTGCAAAGTTAGAGGGTTAAGGAAAATGATTTGGTAAACAGAGAAGAGGTAGTAAAAGTGTTGCGGAAGATGAAAGCCGGGAAGGCAGCAGGTTTGGATGGTATTGCTGTGGAATTTATTGAAAAAGGGGGTGACTGTATTGTTGACTGGTTGGTAAGGTTATTTAATGTATATATGATTCATGGTGAGGTACCTGAGGATTGGCGGAATGCTTCCATAGTGCCATTATACAAAGGCAAAGGGGATAAGAGTGAGTGCTCAAATTACAGAGGTATAAGTTTGTTGAGTATTCCTGGTAAATTATATGAGAGGGTATTGATTGAGAGGGTGAAGGCATGTACAGAGCATCAAATTGGGGAAGAGCAGTGTGGTTTCAGAAGTGGTAGGGGATGTGTGGATCAGGTGTTTGCTTTGAAGAATGTATTTGAGAAATACTTAGAAAAGCAAATGGATTTGTATGTAGCATTTATGGATCTGGAGAAGGCATATGATATAGTTGATAGAGATGCTTGGGAAGGAGACTTGTGTGAGGAAGTACCAAGAGAGACTGAGTACAGAATGGAAAAAGGTGAGAACGAAGGAGATAAGGGGAGTGGGGGAGGAAAGGGATGTATTTAGGGAAGCAGTGATGGCTTGCGCAAAAGATGCTCGTGGCATGAGAAGCGTGGGAGGTGGGTTGATTTGAAGGGTAGTGAGTGGTGGATGAAGAAATAAGATTATTAGTGAAATAGAAGAGAGGCATTTGGACGATTTTTGCAGGGAAAAAATGCAAATGAGTGGGAGATGTATAAAAGAAAGAGGCAGGAGGTCAAGAGAAAGGTGCAAGAGGTGAAAAAGAAGGCAAATGAGAGTTGGGGTGAGAGAGTATCATTAAATTTTAGGGAGAGTAAAAAGATGTTTTGGAAGGCGGTAAATAAAGTGCGTAAGACAAGGGAGCAAATGGGAACTTCAGTGAAGGGGGCTAATGGGGAGGTGATAACAAGTAGTGGTGATGTGAGAAGGAGATGGAGTGAGTATTTTGAAGGTTTGTTGAATGTGTTTGATGATAGAGTGGCTGATATAGGGTGTTTTGGTCGAGGTGGTGTGCAAAGTTAGAGGGTAAGGAAAATGATTTGGTAAACAGAGAAGAGGTAGTAAAAGTGTTGCGGAAGATGAAAGCCGGGAAGGCAGCAGGTTTGGATGGTATTGCTGTGGAATTTATTAAAAAAGGGGGTGACTGTATTGTTGACTGGTTGGTAAGGTTATTTAATGTATGTATGATTCATGGTGAGGTACCTGAGGATTGGCGGAATGCTTCCATAGTGCCATTATACAAAGGCAAAGGGGATAAGAGTGAGTGCTCAAATTACAGAGGTATAAGTTTGTTGAGTATTCCTGGTAAATTATATGGGAGGGTATTGATTGAGAGGGTGAAGGCATGTACAGAGCATCAAATTGGGGAAGAGCAGTGTGGTTTCAGAAGTGGTAGAGGATGTGTGGATCAGGTGTTTGCTTTGAAGAATGTATGTGAGAAATACTTAGAAAAGCAAATGGAGATGTATGTAGCATTTATGGATCTGGAGAAGGCATATGATAGAGTTGATAGAGATGCTCTGTGGAAGGTATTAAGAATATATGGTGTGGGAGGCAAGTTGTTAGAAGCAGTGAAAAGTTTTTATCGAATATGTAAGGCATGTGTACGTGTAGGAAGAGAGGAAAGTGATTGGTTCTCAATGAATGTAGGTTTGCGGCAGGGGTGTGTGATGTCTCCATGGTTGTTTAATTTGTTTATGGCTGGGGTTGTTAGGGAGGTGAATGTAAGGGTTTTGGAAAGAGGGGCAAGTATGCAGTCTGTTGTGGATGAGAGAGCTTGGGAAGTGAGTCAGTTGTTGTTCGCTGATGATACAGCGCTGGTGGCTGATTCATGTGAGAAACTGCAGAAGCTGGTGACTGAGTTTGGTAAAGTGTGTGAAAGAAGAAAGTTAAGAGTAAATGTGAATAAGAGCAAGGTTATTAGGTACAGTAGGGTTGAGGGTCAAGTCAATTGGGAGGTAAGTTTGAATGGAGAAAAACTGGAGGAAGTAAAGTGTTTTAGATATCTGGGAGTGGATCTGGCAGCGGATGGAACCATGGAAGCGGAAGTGAATCATAGGGTGGGTAAGGGGGCGAAAATTCTGGGAGCCTTGAAGAATGTTTGGAAGTCGAGAACATTATCTCGGAAAACAAAAATGGGTATGTTTGAAGGAATAGTGTTTCCAACAATGTTGTATGGCTGCAAGGCGTGGCCTATGGATAGAGTTGTGCGTAGGAGGGTGGATGTGCTGGAAATGAGATGTTTGAGGACAGTATGTGGTGTGAGGTGGTTTGATCGAGTAAGTAATGTAAGGGTAAGAGAGATGTGTGGAAATAAAAAGAGTGTGGTTGAGAGAGCAGAAGAGGGTGTTTTGAAATGGTTTGGTCACATGGAGAGAATGAGTGAGGAAAGATTGACCAAGAGGATATATGTGTCAGAGGTGGAGGGAACGAGGAGAAGTGGGAGACCTAATTGGAGGTGGAAAGATGGAGTGAAAAAGATTTTGAGTGATCGGGGCCTGAACATGCAGGAGGGTGAAAGGCGCGCAAGGAATAGAGTGAATTGGAACGATGTGGTATACCGAGGTCGACGTGCTGTCAATGGATTGAACCAGGGCATGTGAAGCATCTAGGGTAAGCCATGGAAAGTTCTGTGGGGCCTGGATGTGGAAAGGGAGCTGTGGTTTCGGTGCATTATTACATGACAGCTAGAGACTGAGTGTGAACGAATGGGGCCTTTGTTGTCTTTTCATAGCGCTACCTCACACACATGAGGGGGGGAGGGGGATGTTATTCCATGTGTGGCGAGGTGGCGATGGGAATAGATAAAGGCAGAAAGTATGAATTATGTACATGTGTATATATGTATATGTCTGTGTGTGTATGTATATGTGTAAGTTGAGATGTATAGGTATGTATATTTGCGTGTGTGGACGTGTATGTATATACATGTGTATGCGGGTGAGTTGGGCCATTCTTTCATCTGTTTCCTTGTGCTACCTCGCTAATGCAGGAGACAGCGACAAAGCAAAATAAATAAATAAATAAATAATTCAGAGGGTAATATAGATAAGTCCTTTTGCCTTTCCCTATCCCTCCTAGTAGTCCTTAGACCACCCCATCCCACTTCAGCGGTAACTAAAACCTTCATACTGTGTTTCAGTACTGTACCTTTTTCTGTAAACTTATGTTGAATATCTTCTAGATTATGTTATGACAGAGTTTGCTGTGATGTATATTAGTGGTAAGCTGTTTCAGGTACAATATGATCCATTCCTAAGGGTCACAGTATGGAAATATTTGATCAGGAATATAATCCCCCTCATATCATGAATTTCAGTGATTCAGCATAATAAAGGATTTGATCATGACAGAGTGTCAGAGAATACAGCCCTATTGTAAGCTAAGGCTCTGATGTTATACATGAGTTGTTTACACTGTCATATATTAGCTTGATAAAGAATGGTATGTACTTGGTATCATCATCATGTTTCATCTGTCAAGAGCATCCCAATAAATAGCTGAGGCTCTCTTAAAACTGCTGGAAGTCTGTTTTTTTTGCTCATCAGTTACCCATGTTGCATAAAGGAGTAATTTGGTATTGTATGAAATGCTGCTCTCACTATTGAGGCATTTTAGCTCCAAATACATATATATGAGAGGGTTGAGTTTAAAACTATATGACATCAATTTTCCCACTGTAACTTTAAAACCTAACCCACAGTCCCTTTACTACACTATCCTATTTCAGTTTTGCTTTTGAGAGCTTGCTTCTCGTAATGATATATCAGTTTTGCTTATGAGAGCTGGCTTGGCAGGCATCCACCATTAGCAGGGACACAGTATTTGGCAGGTTACCCCATCACATTACTACTTTGTGACCAGAAGTTGTTAAGGGTGGATCACTGTGATGCTTATTTCTTTCCTTCATCTATTAAGATTAAGAACTCTACCACCTAACGTCCTTTAGTAGCAAATACAACCTGTTCACTTTTAAAAGACAGGTGTTTCACTTCCTCAGAAACTTAAAAGTATGCTATTCTATTTCTTTTGCCCTTTTTCACTTGAGACATGTCCTGGGTGAGGACTTATTCATATAACTGGAGCTATTCTCTTTTTTTTTTCCTCTCTTTTGTTTTGTAGATATGATACACATGTTAAAAAAACAGAATTAGGGCATAGAACATAATGAATAAGTATGCACAGTCATTGACATAAGTGCTCCTCAGCTTGGTCTCTATATTTATGGAAGAAAGGGAAAACTATTGAAACACCTCTCCCTTATTCATTCAATAAGTGAGAACTGCTTAGCTCTTTTGCTTGAAGGCTCCTGAGATCAAGCATTACTGGAAATGAATGAAAGCAGCCAAAAGTAACATTGTTTCTTTAATAACATGAATCAAATTTTTTCAGCATGATACTATTTATGCAAACAGACTAAAGATTTTTGCTAATGGCCCAAAATGAGATGGTGTAGGCTCTACCATAGTTATTGAACAAGAATCTCAAACAGTAAAGCTACGAAGATTCAAGCTACCTTTATATTAATTGATAAATCTTATAAAAAGATTTACAATCTATTATAATTCTCAGAGTGCACTAAAACCATATCACACCATGCTCCAGTGCATCCCATAGTTCAAAATGTCAAAGATTAGGTTGTAAGAATCTACTCAAAGCATTTGATAGTAGAATTTTGCTGGTGTCCTGGACATGTTGGTATCACTGTTATAAGACTGCAGATGCTAAGACTTAAGTAGATGTACCTAGCAATCTGTATCTGTGATTTTATGAGCAGAATGAAAAATATTGGATGAATAATATTGCAAGTTAAATGGGTTTTAGAAGCCCCCCAAAATAAGATATAGATGATAAAGAGAGATGTTAAAAGATGTCATTTCTCCTTCAACAGGAATTGCTATTCTTTGCTGAATGGGGATTGATCATACAATGCTATGTCAACTCCTGGTCACTGCCCCATTATGACATCTGGAGTATTTCTATGGAACATGTGATAATGGAATGTCATAAATATAGGAGTTTCAGAGTTGGATATGACTTGTATATTATCTATATATTTATTATACTTTGTCGCTGTCTCCCGCATTTGTGAGGTAGCACAAGGAAACAGATGAAAGAATGCCCCAACCTACCCACATACACATGTATATACATACACGCCCACACACGCACATATACATACCTATACAATTCAGTGTATACATACATATACAGACACAGACATATACATATATACACATGTAAATATTCATACTTGCTGCCTTCATCCATTCCTCTTGCCACCCCACTACACATGGAATGGCACCCTCCCTCCCCCTGCGCATGTGCGACGTAGCGCTAGGAAAGGACAACAAAGGTCACATTCATTCACACTTAGTCTCTAGCTGTCATGCACCGAAACCACAGCTCCCGATCCACATCCAGGTCCCACAAAACTTTCCATGGTTTACCCCAGACGCTTCATATGCCCTGGTTCAATCCATTTACAGCACGTCAACCCTGGCATACTATATCGTTCCAATTCACTCTATTCCTTGCATGCCTTTCACCCTCCTGTATGTTTAGGTCCCGATCTCTCAAAATCTTTTGCACTTCATCCTTCCACCACTTCTCCTCGTTCCCTCCACCTCTGACGCATATATCCTCTTTGTCAATCTTTCCTCACTCATTCTCTCCATATGACCGAACCATTTCAACACCCCCCTCTTCTGCTCTCTCAACCACACTCTTTTTATTACCACACATCTCTTTTACCCTTTCATTCCTTTCTCAATCAAACCACCTCACACTACATATTGTCCTCAAACATTTCATTTCCAACACATCCACCCTCCTCTACACAACCTTATTTTATAGCCCATGCCCCGTAACCATATAACATTGTTGGAACCACTTTTCCTTCAAACATACCCATTTTTGCTCTCCAAGATAACGTTCTCGCCTTCCAAACATTCTCCAACTCTCCCAGAACCTTTGCCCCCTCCCCCACCCTGTGACTCACCTTCGCTTCCATGGTTCCATCCGCTGCTAAATCTACTCCCAGATATCTAAAACACTTCACTTCCTCCAGTTTTTCTCCATTCAAACTTACCTCCCAATTGACTTGTCCCTCAACCCTACTGAACCTGACAACCTTGCTCTTATTCACATTTACTCTCAGCTTTCTTCATTCACACACTCAACCAAACTCAGTCACCAGCTTCTGCAGTTTCTCACCTGAATCAGCCACCAGCGCTGTATTATTAGCAAACAACGACTGACTCACTTCCCAAGCCCTCTCATCCAAAACTCTTGCATTTACCTCCCTAACAACCCCATCCGTAGACAAATTAAACAACTGTGGAGACATCATGCACCCCTACCACAAACCGACATTTACTGGGAACCAATCACTTTCCTCTCTTCCTACTCGTACACATGCCTTACATCCCCAATAAAAAATTTTTATCGCTTCTAGCAACTTACCTCTGACACCATATAGTCTTAATACCTTCCACAGAGCATCTCTATCAACTCTATCATATGAATTGTATGTTAACAATATAAGTTGTAGTTTCTAGGCAGCCAACGACCAGGAAAGTATACTAATAGTACTACTTAGTGAGTCAGGACTTCAGTTGTCAATTTGCACTCCTCTGACCCAGATAGCTGTCTTTTATTCCTACCTCACCCACATGTGGACTGCTGGCAGTCTGTCCACAAACATGCAGTCTCTCCTTGTCGCACATAACACTTGATAATGCTTAACTTACACAGCTCATTCTTTGTAACTAGATTTTCTTGTAGTGTGCACTGTGCACTAGCTCTGCCTTTTGGTGAAACGATGGTATCAATAGACAGAAGTTGTAGGTAGGAACATTTAGGCTGGAGCATTAGGTAAAAGTAGTCAGTATGAACATTAGGTTGAAGCCTCTGCAAACACTGTACTAGAGTAGCCCTATGCCAGTGGCTTGTTAAGGGTGAGGCACTAATGACTAAGAAGCAGTACAGGAGTTCACTAGTTGTGGCGACTTGATGGCCATATGTACCCCCTTGAGGGAGTTCCAGGAGGAAACAGGCATCAGAGGTATAGAAAGGTATATTTGACAGTACAGTAAGTAGTGTGAGAAGTCTAATGAATTAAGAAAAGGATGCCAAAATATATTTTATTTCAGTTTTTTAAAGGAAGCAAATATGTACTAAAAAGCACTGAATAACCATTGGGATCTAGTACTCAACAGATTTCAATAAATGAATTAGTCTGATACATTCAGTGTTCTAAGCAAGGTTTGATGCATGTCTTAAGGTGGATATCTCTAGTTGTTTACTATTTACATGTGAGGAAGCTGCACAATTGTCATTCAGCTACTTCTGTCAAATCTTTTATGTGTAAGTTAACTAGATATCTGTTGTCAGATAATATTACTAGAGCATGGAATTGGGTTTTTTCAGACGTTATATTAAAGCGACAAAGTATGATAAATGAAAATATAAAAGATATATTAAAGGTCTGTGGTTCTGTAGTCCTTTGGAATCTATTTTATATATATATATATATATATATATATATATATATATATATATATATTATCCCTGGGGATAGGGGAGAAAGAATACTTCCCACGTATTCCCTGCGTGTCGTAGAAGGCGACTAAAAGGGTAGGGAGCGGGGGGCTGGAAATCTTCCCCTCTCGTTTTTTTTTTAATTTTCCAAAACAAGGAACAGAGAAGGGGGCCAGGTGAGGATATTCCCTCCAAGGCCCAGTCCTCTGTTCTTAACGCTACCTCGCTAATGCGGGAAATGGCGAATAGTTTGAAAAAAAAAAAAAGAATATATATATATATATATATATATATATATATATATATATATATATGTATATATTTTTTTTTTTATTATTTTTGTCGCTGTCTCCCGCGTTTGCGAGGTAGCGCAAGGAAACAGACAAAAAAAATGGCCCGACCCACCCCCATACACATGTATATACATACGTCCACACATGCAAATATACATACCTACACAGCTTTCCATGGTTTACCCCAGACGCTTCACATGCCCTGATTCAATCCACTGACAGCACGTCAACCCCTGTATACCACATCGCTCCAATTCACTCTATTCCTTGCCCTCCTTTCACCCTCCTGCATGTTCAGGCCCCGATCACACAAAATCTTTTTCACTCCATCTTTCCACCTCCAATTTGGTCTCCCTCTTCTCCTCGTTCCCTCCACCTCCGACACATATATCCTCTTGGTCAATCTTTCCTCACTCATTCTCTCCATGTGCCCAAACCATTTCAAAACACCCTCTTCTGCTCTCTCAACCACGCTCTTTTTATTTCCACACATCTCTCTTACCCTTACGTTACTTACTCGATCAAACCACCTCACACCACACATTGTCCTCAAACATCTCATTTCCAGCACATCCATCCTCCTGCGCACATCTTTATCCATAGCCCACGCCTCGCAACCATACAACATTGTTGGAACCACTATTCCTTCAAACATACCCATTTTTGCTTTCCGAGATAATGTTCTCGACTTCCACACATTTTTCAAGGCTCCCAAAATTTTCGCCCCTCCCCCACCCTATGATCCACTTCCGCTTCCATGGTTCCATCCGCTGACAGATCCACTCCCAGATATCTAAAACACTTCACTTCCTCCAGTTTTTCTCCATTCAAACTCACCTCCCAATTGACTTGACCCTCACCCCTACTGTACCTAATAACCTTGCTCTTATTCACATTTACTCTTAACTTTCTTCTTCCACACACTTTACCAAACTCCGTCACCAGCTTCTGCAGTTTCTCACATGAATCCGCCACCAGCGCTGTATCATCAGCGAACAACAACTGACTCACTTCCCAAGCTCTCTCATCCCCAACAGACTTCATACTTGCCCCTCTTTCCAGGACTCTTGCATTTACCTCCCTAACAACCCCATCCATAAACAAATTAAACAACCATGGAGACATCACACACCCCTGCCGCAAACCTACATTCACTGAGAACCAATCACTTTCCTCTCTTCCTACACGTACACATGCCTTACATCCTCGATAAAAACTTTTCACTGCTTCTAACAACTTGCCTCCCACACCATATATTCTTAATACCTTCCACAGAGCATCTCTATCAACTCTATCATATGCCTTCTCCGGATCCATAAATGCTACATACAAATCCATTTGCTTTTCTAAGTATTTCTCACTTACATTCTTCAAAGCAAACACCTGATCCACACATCCTCTACCACTTCTGAAACCACACTGCTCTTCCCCAATCTGATGCTCTGTACATGCCTTCACCCTCTCAATCAATACCCTCCCATATAATTTACCAGGAATACTCAACAAACTTATACCTCTGTAATTTGAGCACTCACTCTTATCCCCTTTGCCTTTGTACAATGGCACTATGCACGCATTCCGCCAATCCTCATGCACCTCACCATGAGTCATACATACATTAAATAACCTTACCAACCAGTCAACAATACAGTCACCCCCTTTTTTAATAAATTCCACTGCAATACCATCCAAACCTGCTGGGTAAAATTGAAAGTTGATGGAGAGAGGTGGGTGATTATTGGTGCATATGCACCTGGGCATGAGAAGAAAGATCATGAGAGGCAAGTGTTTTGGGAGCAGCTAAATGAGTGTGTTAGCGGTTTTGATGCACGAGACCGGGTTATAGTGATGGGTGATTTGAATGCAAAGGTGAGTAATGTGGCAGTTGAGGGAATAATTGGTATGCATGGGGTGTTCAGTGTTGTAAATAGAAATGGTGAGGAGCTTGTAGATTTATGTGCTGAAAAAGGACTGATGATTGGGAATACCTGGTTTAAAAAGCGAGATATACATAAGTATACTTATGTAAGTAGGAGAGATGGCCAGAGAGCGTTATTGGATTACGTGTTAATTGACAGGCGTGCGAAAGAGAGACTTTTGGATGTCAATGTGCTGAGAGGTGCAACTGGAGGGGTGTCTGATCATTATCTTGTGGAGGCTAAGGTGAAGATTAGTATGGGTTTTCAGAAAAGAAGAGTGAATGTTGGGGTGAAGAAGGTGGTGAGAGTAAGTGAGCTTGGGAAGGAGACCTGTGTGAGGAAGTATCAGGAGAGACTGTGTACAGAATGGAAAAAGGTGAGAACAATGGAAGTAAGGGGAGTGGGGGAGGAATGGGATGTATTTAGGGAATCAGTGATGGATTGCGCAAAAGATGCTTGTGGCATGAGAAGAGTGGGAGGTGGGCTGTTTAGAAAGGGTAGTGAGTGGTGGGATGAAGAAGTAAGAGTATTAGTGAAAGAGAAGAGAGAGGCATTTGGACGATTTTTGCAGGGAAAAAATGCAATTGAGTGCGTGAAGTATAAAAGAAAGAGACAGGAGGTCAAGAGAAAGGTGCAAGAGGTGAAAAAAAGGGCAAATGAGAGTTGGGGTGAGAGACTATCAGTAAATTTTAGGGAGAATAAAAAGATGTTCTGGAAGGAGGTAAATAGGGTGCGTAAGACAAGGGAGCAAATGGGAACGTCAGTGAAGGGCGTAAATGGGGAGGTGATAACAAGTAGTGGTGATGTGAGAAGGAGATGGAATGAGTATTTTGAAGGTTTGTTGAATGTGTCTGATGACAGAGTGGCAGATATAGGGTGTTTGGGTCGAGATGGTGTGCAAAGTGAGAGGGTTAGGGAAAATGATTTGGTAAACAGAGAAGAGGTAGTAAAAGCTTTGCGGAAGATATATATATATATATATATATATATATATATAAATATATATATATATATATATATTTTTTTTTTTTTTTTTTTTTTTTTTTTTTTTTTTTTTATACTTTGTCGCTGTCTCCCGCGTTTGCGAGGTAGCGCAAGGAAACAGACGAAAGAAATGGCCCAACCCCCCCCATACACATGTACATACACACGTCCACACACGCAAATATACATACCTACACAGCTTTCCATGGTTTACCCCAGACGCTTCACACGCCCTGATTCAATCCACTGACAGCACGTCAACCCCTGTATACCACATCGCTCCAATTCACTCTATTCCTTGCCCTCCTTTCACCCTCCTGCATGTTCAGGCCCCGATCACACAAAATCCTTTTCACTCCATCTCTCCACCTCCAATTTGGTCTCCCTCTTCTCCTCGTTCCCTCCACCTCCGACACATATATCCTCTTGGTCAATCTTTCCTCACTCATTCTCTCCATGTGCCCAAACCATTTCAAAACACCCTCTTCTGCTCTCTCAACCACGCTCTTTTTATTTCCACACATCTCTCTTACCCTTACGTTACTTACTCGATCAAACCACCTCACACCACACATTGTCCTCAAACATCTCATTTCCAGCACATCCATCCTCCTGCGCACAACTCTATCCACAGCCCACGCCTCGCAACCATACAACATTGTTGGAACTACTATTCCTTCAAACATACCCATTTTTGCTTTCCGGGATAATGTTCTCGACTTCCACACATTTTTCAAGGCTCCCATATATATATATATATATATATATATATATATATATATATATATATATATATATATATATATATATATATATCCCTGGGGATAGTGGATTAAGAATACTTCCCACGTATTCCCTGCGGGTCGTAGAAGGCGACTAAAAGGGGAGGGAGCGGGGTCTGGAAATCCTCCCCTCATGTTTTTTTTTTTAATTTTCCAAAAGAAGGAACAGAGGGGGCCAAGTGAGGATATTCCAAAAAAGGCCCAATCCTCTGTTCTTAACGCTACCTCGCTAATGCGGGAAATGGCGAATAGTTTAAAAGAAAAAGAAAGAAATATATATATATATATATATATATATATATATATATATATATATATATATATATATATATATATATATATCCCATTCCCCTTGCTTCATTCTGTACCCAATCTCTTCTAGTATTCACACACACACACACACACACCTCTTTTTTCCAAGCATGTGCAAGAGATATGGGATATGGGCAGTTGAGAAATTGGTATTAATTGGCGGGGTGATTGTTCCCTCCACTTCTGATGCATATATCCTCTTTGTCCTCTATCCTCATGTTCTTAACACTACCTCACTAATATGGGAAATGACAAATATATATGAAATAAAATATATGTGGTTTGATTGACTAAGTAATGAAAGGGTAAAAGATATGTGTGGTAATAAAAAGAGTGGTTGAGAGAGCAGAAGTGGCTTTGTTGAAATGATTTGGACTCGTGAGGATGAGTAAGGAGGATTAACAAAGAGGATGTACGTGTCAAAGATGGAGGGAACGAGGAGAAGTGGGAGACCAAATTGGAGGGGGAAAGATGGAGTGAAAAAGATTTTGAGTGATCGGGGCCTGAACATGCAGGAGGGTGAAAGGCGTGCAAGGAATAGAGTGAATTGGAACGATGTGGTATACTGAGGTCGACATGGTGTCAATGGATTGAACCAGGGCATGTGAAGCGTTTGGGGTAAACCATGGAAAGTTCTGTGGGGCCTGGATGTGGAAAGGGAGCTGTGGTTTCGGTGCATTATTACATGACAGCTAGAGACTGAGTGTGAACGAATAGGGCCTTTGTTGTCTTTTCCTAGCACTACCTCACACACATGAGGGGGAAGGATGTTGTTATTCCATGTGTGGCGGGGTGGCGATGGGAATGAATAAAGGCAGACAGTATGAATTATGTACATGGGTATATATGTATATGTCTGTGTGTGTATATATATGTATACGTTGAGATGTATAGGTATGTATATGTTGGTGTGTGTGGACGTGTATGTATATACATGTGTATGTGGGTGGGTTGGGCCATTCTTTCATCTGTTTCCTTGCACTACCTCGCTGGCGCGGGAGGTGGCGGCGAGGCAAAGTGAATGGATAGATAAATATATATAGGGGAGAAAGAATACTTCCCACGTATTCCCTGCATGTCGTAGAAGGCGACTAAAAGGGAAGGGAGCGGGGGGCTGGAAATCCTCCCCTCTCATTTTTTTTTAAATTTTCCAAAAGAAGGAACAGAGAAGGGGGCTATATGAGGATATTCCCTCAAAGGCCCAGTCCTCTGTTCTTAACGCTACCTCGCTAATGCGGGAAATGGCGAATAGTATGAAAAAAAAAAAAAAAAGAATATATATATATATATATATATATATATTTTTTTTTTTTTTATACTTTGTCGCTGTCTCCCGCGTTTGCGAGGTAGCGCAAGGAAACAGACGAAAGAAATGGCCCAACCCCCCCCCCATACACATGTACATACACACGTCCACACACGCAAATATACATACCTACACAGCTTTCCATGGTTTACCCCAGACGCTTCACATGCCTTGATTCAATCCACTGACAGCACGTCAACCCCTGTATACCACATCGCTCCAATTCACTCTATTCCTTGCCCTCCTTTCACCCTCCTGCATGTTCAGGCCCCGATCACACAAAATCTTTTTCACTCCATCTTTCCACCTCCAATTTGGTCTCCCTCTTCTCCTCGTTCCCTCCACCTCCGACACATATATCCTCTTGGTCAATCTTTCCTCACTCATTCTCTCCATGTGCCCAAACCATTTCAAAACACCCTCTTCTGCTCTCTCAACCATGCTCTTTTTATTTCCACACATCTCTCTTACCCTTACGTTACTTACTCGATCAAACCACCTCACACCACACATTTTCCTCAAACATCTCATTTCCAGCACATCCATCCTCCTGCGCACATCTCTATCCATAGCCCACGCCTCGCAACCATACAACATTGTTGGAACCACTATTCCTTCAAACATACCCATTTTTGCTTTCCGAGATAATGTTCTCGACTTCCACACATTTTTCAAGGCTCCCAAAATTTTCGCCCCCTCCCCCACCCTATGATCCACTTCCGCTTCCATGGTTCCATCCGCTGACAGATCCACTCCCAGATATCTAAAACACTTCACTTCCTCTAGTTTTTCTCCATTCAAACTCACCTCCCAATTGACTTGACCCTCACCCCTACTGTACCTAATAACCTTGCTCTTATTCACATTTACTCTTAACTTTCTTCTTCCACACACTTTACCAAACTCAGTCACCAGCTTCTGCAGTTTCTCACATGAATCAGCCACCAGCGCTGTATCATCAGCGAACAACAACTGACTCACTTCTCAAGCTCTCTCATCCCCAACAGACTTCATACTTGCCCCTCTTTCCAAAACTCTTGCATTCACTTCCCTAACAACCCCATCCATAAACATATATATATATGTGCATGGGTATATATGTATGTGTCTGTGTGTGTATATATATGTGTACATTGAGATGTATAGGTATGTATATTTCTGTGTGTGGACGTGTATGTATATACATGTGTGTGGGGGTGGGTTGGGCCATTTCTTTCGTCTGTTTCCTTGCGCTGCCTCGCAAACACGGGAGACAGCGACAAAGCAAGATAGATAACTAAATGAATAAATATATATATATATAGAGTTGATAGAGATGCCCTGTGGAAGGTATTAAGAATATATGGTGTGGGAGGAAAGTTGTTAGAAGCAGTGAAAAGTTTTTATCGAGGATGTAAGGCATGTGTACGTGTAGGAAGAGAGGAAAGTGATTGGTTCTCAGTGAATGTAGGTTTGCGGCAGGGGTGTGTGATGTCTCCATGGTTGTTTAATTTGTTTATGGATGGGGTTGTTAGGGAGGTAAATGCAAGAGTTTTGGAAAGAGGGGCAAGTATGAAGTCTGTTGGGGATGAGAGAGCTTGGGAAGTGAGTCAGTTGTTGTTCGCTGATGATACAGCGCTGGTGGCTGATTCATGTGAGAAACTGCAGAAGCTGGTGACTGAGTTTGGTAAAGTGTGTGGAAGAAGAAAGTTAAGAGTAAATGTGAATAAGAGCAAGGTTATTAGGTACAGTAGGGTTGAGGGTCAAGTCAATTGGGAGGTAAGTTTGAATGGAGAAAAACTGGAGGAAGTGAAGTGTTTTAGATATCTGGGAGTGGATCTGGCAGCGGATGGAACCATGGAAGCGGAAGTGGATCATAGGGTGGGGGAGGGGGCGAAAATTCTGGGGGCCTTGAAGAATGTGTGGAAGTCGAGAACATTATCTCGGAAAGCAAAAATGGGTATGTTTGAAGGAATAGTGGTTCCAACAATGTTGTATGGTTGCAAGGCGTGGGCTATGGATAGAGTTGTGCGCAGGAGGATGGATGTGCTGGAAATGAGATGTTTGAGGACAATGTGTGGTGTGAGGTGGTTTGATCGAGTGAGTAACGTAAGGGTAAGAGAGATGTGTGGAAATAAAAAGAGCGTGGTTGAGAGAGCAGAAGAGGGTGTTTTGAAGTGGTTTGGGCACATGGAGAGAATGAGTGAGGAAAGATTGACCAAGAGGATATATGTGTCGGAGGTGGAGGGAACGAGGAGAAGAGGGAGACCAAATTGGAGGTGGAAAGATGGAGTGAAAAAGATTTTCTGTGATCGGGGCCTGAACATGCAGGAGGGTGAAAGGAGGGCAAGGAATAGAGTGAACTGGAGCGATGTGGTATACCGGGGTTGACGTGCTGTCAGTGGATTGAATCAAGGCATGTGAAGCGTCTGGGGTAAACCATGGAAAGCTGTGTAGGTATGTATATTTGCGTGTGGACGTATGTATATACATGTGTATGGGGGGGGTTGGGCCATTTCTTTCCTCTGTTTCCTTGCGCTACCTCGCAAACGCGGGAGACAGCGACAAAGTATAAAAAAAAAAAAAATATATATATTTATATATATATATATATATATATATATATATATATATGTATATATATATATATATATATATATATATATATATATATATATATATATATATATATATATATAGGGGATAGGGGAGAAAGAATACTTCCCACGTATTCTCTGCGTGTTGTAAAAGGCGACTAAAAGGGAAGGGAGCGGGGGGTTGGAAATCCTCCCCTCTCATTTTTTGATTTTCCAAAGGAAGGAACAGAGAAGGGGGCCAAGTGGGGATTTCCCTCAAAGGCTCAGTCTTCTGTTCCTAAAGCTACGTCGCTAATGCGGGAAATGGCGAATAGTATGAAAAAAAAAAATATATATATATATATATATATATATATTTTTTTTTTTTTTTTTTTATACTTTGTCGCTGTCTCCCGCGTTTGCGAGGTAGTGCAAGGAAACAGACGAAAGAAATGGCCCAACCCCCCCCCCCATACACATGTATATACATACGTCCACACACGCAAATATACATACCTACACAGCTTTCCATGGTTTACCCCAGACGCTTCACATGCCTTGATTCAATCCACTGACAGCACGTCAACCCCGGTATACCACATCGCTACAATTCACTCTATTCCTTGCCCTCCTTTCACCCTCCTGCATGTTCAGGCCCCGATCACACAAAATCTTTTTCACTCCATCTTTCCACCTCCAATTTGGTCTCCCTCTTCTCCTCGTTCCCTCCACCTCCGACACATATATCCTCTTGGTCAATCTTTCCTCACTCATCCTCTCCATGTGCCCAAACCACTTCAAAACACCCTCTTCTGCTCTCTCAACCACGCTCTTTTTATTTCCACACATCTCTCTTACCCTTACGTTACTCACTCGATCAAACCACCTCACACCACACATTGTCCTCAAACATCTCATTTCCAGCACATCCATCCTCCTGCGCACAACTCTATCCATAGCCCACGCCTTGCAACCATACAACATTGTTGGAACCACTATTCCTTCAAACATACCCATTTTTGCTTTCCGAGATAATGTTCTCGACTTCCACACATTCTTCAAGGCCCCCAGAATTTTCGCCCCCTCCCCCACCCTATGATCCACTTCCGCTTCCATGGTTCCATCCGCTGCCAGATCCACTCCCAGATATCTAAAACACTTCACTTCCTCCAGTTTTTCTCCATTCAAACTCACCTCCCAATTGACTTGACCCTCAACCCTACTGTACCTAATAACCTTGCTCTTATTCACATTTACTCTTAACTTTCTTCTTCCACACACTTTACCAAACTCAGTCACCAGCTTCTGCAGTTTCTCACATGAATCAGCCACCAGCGCTGTATCATCAGCGAACAACAACTGACTCACTTCCCAAGCTCTCTCATCCCCAACAGACTTCATACTTGCCCCTCTTTCCAAAACTCTTGCATTTACCTCCCTAACAACCCCATCCATAAACAAATTAAACAACCATGGAGACATCACACACCCCTGCCGCAAACCTACATTCACTGAGAACCAATCACTTTCTTCTCTTCCTACACGTACAGTATTGCAGTGGAATTTATTAAAAAAGGGGGTGACTGTATTGTTGACTGGTTGGTAAGGTTATTTAATGTATGTATGACTCATGGTGAGGTGCCTGAGGATTGGCGGAATGCGTGCATAGTGCCATTGTACAAAGGCAAAGGGGATAAGAGTGAGTGCTCAAATTACAGAGGTATAAGTTTGTTGAGTATTCCTGGTAAATTATATGGGAGGGTATTGATTGAGAGGGTGAAGGCATGTACAGAGCATCAGATTGGGGAAGAGCAGTGTGGTTTCAGAAGTGGTAGAGGATGTGTGGATCAGGTGTTTGCTTTGAAGAATGTATGTGAGAAATACTTAGAAAAGCAAATGGATTTGTATGTAGCATTTATGGATCTGGAGAAGGCATATGATAGAGTTGATAGAGATGCTCTGTGGAAGTTATTAAGAATATATGGTGTGGGAGGAAAGTTGTTAGAAGCAGTGAAAAGTTTTTATCGAGGATGTAAGGCATATATATATATATATATATATATATATATATATATATATATATATATATATATATATATATATATATAAATATATATATATATATATATATATATATATATATATATATATATATATATATATATATATATATATATATATATATATATCCCTGGGGATAGTGGATTAAGAATACTTCCCACGTATTCCCTGCGGGTCGTAGAAGGCGACTAAAAGGGGAGGGAGCGGGGTCTGGAAATCCTCCCCTCATGTTTTTTTTTTTTAATTTTCCAAAAGAAGGAACAGAGGGGGCCAAGTGAGGATATTCCAAAAAAGGCCCAGTCCTCTGTTCTTAACGCTACCTCGCTAATGCGGGAAATGGCGAATAGTTTAAAAGAAAAAGAAAGAAATATATATATATATATATATATATATATATATATATATATATATATATATATATATATATATATTTTTTTTTTCCAAACTATTCGCCATTTCCCGCGTTAGCGAGGTAGCGTTAAGAACAGAGAACTGGGCCACTGAGGGAATATCCTCACCTGGCCCCCTTCTCTGTTCCTTCTTTTGGAAAATTAAAAAAAAAAAAAAAAAAATATATATATATATATATATATATATATATATATATATATATATATATATATATATATATATATATATATATTATCCCTGGGTCTAGGGGATTAAGAATACTTCCCACGTATTCCCTGCGTGTTGTAGAAGGCGACTAAAAGGGGAGGGAGCGGGGGGCTGGAAATCCTCCCCTCTCGTTTTTTTTTTTTAATTTTCCAAAAGAAGGAACAGAGGGGGCCAGGTGAGGATATTCCGAAAAATTCCCAGTCCTCTGTTCTTAACACTACCTCGCTAACGCGGGAAATGGCAAATAGTTTGAAAAAAAAAAATATATATATATATATATATATATATATATATATATATATATATATATTTTTTTTTTTTTTTTTCTTTTTGCTTTGTCACTGTCTCCTGCGTTTGCGAGGTAGCGCAAGGAAACAGATGAAGGAAATGGCCCAACCCACCCCCATACACATGCATATACATACGTCCACACACGCAAATATACATACCTACACAGCTTTCCATGGTTTACCCCAGATGCTTCACATGCCCTGATTCAATCCACTGACAGCACGTCAACCCCGGTATACCACATCGATCCAATTCACTCTATTCCTTGCCCTCCTTTCACCCTCCTGCATGTTCAGGCCCCGTTCACAGAAAATCTTTTTCACTCCATCTTTCCACCTCCAATTTGGTCTCCCACTTCTCTTCGTTCCCTCCACCTCCGACACATATATCCACTTGGTCAATCTTTCCTCACTCATTCTCTCCATGTGCCCAAACCATTTCAAAACACCCTCTTCTGCTCTCTCAACCACGCTCTTTTTATTTCCACACATCTCTCTTACCCTTACGTTACTTACTCTATCAAACCACCTCACACCACACATTGTCCTCAAACATCTCATTTCCAGCACATCCACCCTCCTGCGCACAACTCTATCCATAGCCCACGCCTCGCAACCATACAACATTGTTGGAACCACTATTCCTTCAAACATACCCATTTTTGCTTTCCGAGATAATGTTCTCGACTTCCACACATTCTTCAAGGCTCCCAGAATTTTCGCCCCTCCCCCACCCTATGATCCACTTCCACTTCCATGGTTCCATCCGCTGCCAGATCCACTCCCAGATATCTAAAACACTTTACTTCCTCCAGTTTTTCTCCATTCAAACTTACCTCCCAATTGACTTGACCCTCAACCTTACTGTACCTAATAACCTTGCTCTTATTCACATTTACTCTTAACTTTCTTCTTTCACACACTTTACCAAACTCAGTCACCAGCTTCTGGAGTTTCTCACATGAATCACCCACCAGTGCTGTATCATCAGCGAACAACAACTGACTCACTTCCCAAGCTCTCTCATCCCCAACAGACTTCATACTTGCCCCTCTTTCCAAAACTCTTGCATTCACCTCCCTAACAACCTAATATATATATATATATATATATATATATATATATATATATATATATATATATATATATATATATATATATATATATATATGTATATATATATATATATATATATATATATATATATATATATATATATATATATATATACATTCTTCAAAGCAAACACCTGATCCACACATCCTCTACCACTTCTGAAACCACACTGCTCTTCCCCAATCTGATGCTCTGTACATGCCTTCACCCTCTCAATCAATACCTTCCCATATAATTTACCTGGAAAACTCAACAAACTTATACCTCTGTAATTTCAGCACTCACTCTTATCCCCTTTGCCTTTGTACAATGGCACTATGCAAGCATTCCGCCAATCCTCAGGCACCTCACCATGAATCATACATACATTAAATATCCTTACCAATCAGTCAACAATACAGTCATCCCCTTTTTTAATAAATTCCACTGCAATACCATCCAAACCTGCTGCCTTGCTGGCTTTCATCATCCGCAAACCTTTTACTACCTCTTCTCTGTTTACCAAATCATTTTCCCTAACCCTCTCACTTTCCATACCACTTTGACCAAAACACCCTGTATCTGCCTATATTTGAAGAATGTATGTGAGAAATACTTAGAAAAGCAAATGGATTTGTATGTAGCATTTATGGATCTGGAGAATGCATATGATAAAGTTGATAGAGATGCTCTGTGGAAGGTACTAAGAATATATGGTGTGGGAGGCAAGTTGTTAGAAGCAGTGAAAAGTTTTTATCGAGGATGAAAGGCATGTGCACGTGTAGGAAGAGGGGAGAGTGATTGGTTCTCAGTGAATGTAGGTTTGTAGCAGGGGTGTGTGATGTCTCCATGGTTATCTAATTTGTTTATGGATGGGGTTGTTAGGGAGGTGAATGCAAGAGTTTTGGAAAGAGGGGCAAGTATGCAGTCTGTTATGGATGAGAGAGCTTGGGAAGTTGAGTCAGTTGTTGTTCGCTGATGATACAGCGCTGGTGGCTGATACATGTGAGAAACTCCAGCAGCTGGTGACTGAGTTTGGTAAAGTGTGTGAAAGAAGAAAGTTAAGAGTAAATGTGAATAAGAGCAAGGTTATTAGGTACAGTAGGGTTGAGGGTCAAGTCAATTGGGAGGTAAGTTTGAGTGGAGAGAAACTGGAGGAAGTAAAGTGTTTTAAATATCTGGGAGTGGATCTGGGAGCGGATGGAACCATGGAAGCAGAAGTGAATCATAGGGTGGGGGAGGTGGCAAAAATCCTGGGAGCCTTGAAGAATGTGTGGAAGTCGAGAACATTATCTCGGAAAGCAAATGGGTATGTTTGAAGGAATAGTGGTTCCAACAATATTGTATGGTTGCGAGGCTTGGGCTATGGATAGAGTTGTGCACAGGAGGGTGGATGTTCTGGAAATGAGATGTTGGAGGACAATATGTGGTGTGAGGTGGTTTTGATCGAGTAAGTAATGTAAGGGTAAGAGAGATGTGTGGAAATAAAAAGAGCGTGGTTGAGAGAGCAGAAGAGGGTGTTTTGAAATGGTTTGGGCACATGGAGAGAATGAGTGAGGAAAGATTGACCAAGAGGATATATGTGTCGGAGGTGGAGGGAACGAGGAGAAGTGGGAGACCAAATTGGAGGTGGAAAGATGGAGTGAAAAAGATTTTGAGTGAACGGGGCCTGAACATGCAGGAGGGTGAAAGGAGGGCAAGGAATAGAGTGAATTGGATTGATGTGGTACACCGGGGTCGACGTGCTGTCCATGGATTGAATCAGGGCATGTGAAGCGTCTGGGGTAAACCATGAAAAGTTCTGTGGGGCCTGGATGTGGAAAGGGAGCTGTGGTTTCGGGAATTATTTCATGACAGCTAGAGACTGAGTGTGAATGAATGGGGCCTTTGTTGTCTTTTCCTAGCGCTACCTCGCACACATGAGGGGGGAGGGGATGTTATTCCATGTGTGGCGAGGTGGCAATGGGAATAAATAAAGGCAAACAGTATGAATTATGTACATGTGTATATATGTATATGTCTGTGTGTGTATATATGTGTGTACATTGAGATGTATAGGTATGTATATTTGCGTGTGTGGACGTGTATGTATATACATGTGTATGGGCGTAGCTTGGGCCATTTCTTTCGTCTGTTTCCTTGCGCTACCTTGCAAACGCGGGAGACCGACAAAGCAAAATAAAAAATAATAAGTGATATATATATATTTATGTGGTTTATATATATATATATATATTTTTTTTTTTTCATACTATTCGCTATTTCCCGCGATAGCGAGGTAGCGTTAAGAACAGAGGACTGGGCCTTTGAGGGAATATCCTCACCTGGACCTCTTCTCTGTTCCTTCTTTTGGAAAATTAAAAAAAAAAAAAAAAAAAAAAAAAAACGAGAGGGGAGGATTTCCAGCCCCCCGCTCCCTTCCCTTTTAGTCGCCTTCTACGACACGCAGGGAATACGTGGGAAGTATTCTTTCTCCCCTATCCCCAGGGAATATATATATATATATATATATATATATATATATATATATATATATATATATGGTTTACCCCAGATGCTTCACATGCCCTGATCCAATTCATTGACAGCACGTCGACCCCGGTATACCACATTGACCCAATTCACTCTATTCCTTGTCCACCTTTCACCCTCCTGCATGCTCAGGCACCGATCACTCAAAATCTTTTTCACTCCATCTTTCCACCTCCAATTTGGTCTCCCACTTCTCCTTGTTCCCTCCACCTCCGACACATATATCCTCTTGGTCAATCTTTCCTCACTCATTCTCTCCATGTGCCCAAACCATTTCAAAACACCCTCTTCTGCTCTCTCAACCATGCTCTCTTTATTTCCACACATCTCTCTTACCCTTACATTACTTACTCGATCAAAACCACCTCACACCACATATTCTTCCCAAACATCTCATTTCCAGCACATCCACCCTCCTGCGCACAACTCTATCCATAGCCCATGCCTCGCAACCATACAACATTGTTGGAACCACTATTCCTTCAAACATACCCATTTTTGCTTTCCGAGATAATGTTCTCGACTTCCAAACATTCTTCAAGGCTCCCAGGATTTTCGCCCCCTCCCCCACCCTATGATTCACTTCCACTTCCATGGTTCCATCCGCTGCCAAATCCACTCCCAGATATCTAAAACACTTTACTTCCTCCAGTTTTTCTCCATTCAAACTTACCTCCCAATTGACTTGACCCTCAACCCTACTGTACCTAATAACCTTGCTCTTATTCACATTTACTCTTAACTTTCTTCTTTCACACACTTTACCAAACTCAGTCACCAGCTTCTGGAGTTTCTCACATGAATCAGCCACCAGCGCTGTATCATCAGCGAACAACAACTGACTCACTTCCCAAGCTCTCATCCCCAACAGACTGCATACTTGCCCCTCTTTCCAAAACTCTTGCATTCACCTCCCTAACAACCCCATCCATAAACAAATTAAACAACCATAGAGACATCACATGCAAACCTATATTCACTGAGAACCAATCACTTTCCTCTCTTCCTACACGTACACATGCCTTACATCCTCGATAAAAACTTTTCACTGCTTCTAACAACTTGCCTCCCATGCCATATATTCTTAATACCTTCCACAGAGCATCTCTATCAACTCCATCATATGCCTTCTCCAGATCCATAAATGCTACATACAAATCCATTTGCTTTTCTAAGTATTTCTCACATACATTCTTCAAAGCAAACACCTGATCCAGACATCCTCTACCAGTTCTGAAACCACACTGCTCTTTCCCAATCTGATGCTCTGTACATGCCTTCACCCTCTCAATCAATACCCTCCCATATAATTTACCAGGAATACTCAACAAACTTATACCTCCGTAATTTGAGCACTCACTCTTATCCCCTTTGCCTTTGTACAATGACACTATGCAAGCATTCCGCCAATCCTCAGGCACCTCACCATGAACCATACATACATTAGATAACCTTACCAACCAGTCAACAATACAGTCACCCCCTTTTTTAATAAATTCCACTGCAATACCATTCAAACCTGCTGCCTTGCCGGCTTTCATCTTCCGCAAAGCTTTTACTATATATATTTTTACTATATATATTTTCATCGAATCAAGGCATGTGAAGCGTCTGGGGTAAACCATGGAAAGCTGTGTAGGTATGTATATTTGCGTGTGTGGACGTATGTATATACATGTGTATGGGGGGGGTTGGGCCATTTCTTTCGTCTGTTTCCTTGCGCTACCTCGCAAACGCGGGAGACAGCGACAAAGTATTAAAAAAAAAAAAAAAAAAAAAAAAAATATTTTCATCGAGTGGCCTCTACATTTTGAGCAGTGCTTACATATAGGGATATAGGAAGCAGTCTTTGAAATAGCTTATATGAACATAGCTACATTTCAATTTTATTATCCTGACATTCCCTACTTAGCCTAGTTAAGTTCCCAGAAGACGCTACTTTCAGTGAGATTTACACGTAATATACCACATTTTCCTTAGACATATATTGTGAGATGTGTTCCGGAGAAAAATGAAACCACATTTTTTCCTAGGCATATATTGAGATTTTTCCATCCCATAGTAACTGAAAAATTGCCATAAATCTTAACTTGAGATTGTTTCCCTTGACCTACCCTCAGAATTCAGGATTTTCAGCTCCAATCAATACTTTTTTAAGACATTCATGTTGCTATAAAGAAAACCCATGTAGGAGTACATTAAAACCACCATCATCCTTCCGAGCGTGCATAAAAGTTTGGAGTGCTTCATCAGCATAGAGTACTAAAGACAGGCTGCTGTATAAAAGTGATGTGGAATGTCACCCCTTTCCTTTTATCATTTGTCTTTTTCTATGCCTCTTCTTTGAGGTATTGACTAAATTGTTATTTATCACAGAATGAACTGTTTTATAAACTATATGTTGTATGCACATGTCTCGTTTGTAACAACATATGGAAATTTATTTAGAAATATCTGGTGATGATTGGTTAGCATCATTTGTTAACAATTCTCATGTGTTGCCATTTATGTTCTTCAGCCATACATAATCTCTGTTTATTAGTATTCTTATCTATTCTTCTCTCTTTTGTTTCTCTCTCTTTCTTTTCTAATATACACATAATTACTTTTTAGAGGCTGATGAATATAAGGCAGATATAGTCTATGTACCAAATTTGTTCCTGTAGTGATTGCATACCATAGAACTTGTTATCCATAATTTGAGGCATCAAAGTGTTCAAACCAACACATTTTTCAGTTTTGATTGGCAATTTTCCAGTATCTGAAAAAATTTAAAAGATTGAAATTTTTTTATTTTATTTTTTTATTATACTTAATTACTGTCTCCCACGTCAACAAGGTAGTGCAAGGAAACAGACGAAAGAATGGCCCAACCCACCCAAATACACTTATATACATAAATGACCACCCACACACAAATACCTACCTATGCATTTCAACATATGTATACATATACCTACAAAGAGATATACACATATACATATTCACACTTGCTGCCTTCCTCCATTCCCATTGCCATCTCACCACACATGAAGTAGCAACCCCCCACGTGTGCGCACGCATGTGAGGTAGCCCTAGGAAAATACTAAAAAGGTCACATTCGTTCACAATCAGTCTCTAGCTGTCATGTGTAATGCACTGAAACCACAGCTCCCGATCTACATCCAGGCCCCACAAAACTTTCAGTGGTTTACCCCAGACGTTTCACATGCCCTGGTTCAATCCATTGACAGCATGTCGACCCTGGTATACCACATCATTCCAATTCACTCTATTCCTTGCATGCCTTTCACCCTCCTGTATGTTCAGGCCCAGATCACTCAAAATCTTTTTCACTCCATCCTTCCACCTCTGATTTGGTCTCCTGCTTCTCCTAATTCCCTCTACCTCTGACACATATATCCTCTTTGTCAATCTTTCCTCACTCATTCCCTCCATGGATGTAACCATTTCAGTACACCCTCTTTAGCTCTCTCAACCACACTCTTTTTATTTCCACACATCTCTTTTCCTCTTTCATTACTTACTCTATCAAACCACCTCACACTACATATTGTCCTCAAACATCTCATTTCCAACACAGCCACCCTCCCTCGCACAACCCTATCTATAGACCGTGCCTCACAACCATATAACATTGTTGGAACCACTATTCCTTCAAACATACCAATTTTTGCTCTCCGAGATAACATTCTCACCTTCCACACATTTTTCAACACTCCCAGAACCTTTGCCCCCTCCCCCACTCTGTGACTCACTTCTGCTTCCATGGTTCCATCCACTGCTAGATACACTCCCAGATGTCTAAAACACTTCACTTCCTCCAGTTTTTCTCTATTCAAACTTACCTCCCAGTTAACTTGTCCCTCAACCCTACTGAACCTGATAACCTTGCTCTTACTCTCAGCTTTCTTCTTTCATACACTTTAGCAAACTCAGTCACCAACTTCTGCAGTTTCTAGCCTGAATCAGCAACCAGCACTGTATCATTAGCAAACAACAACTGACTCACTTCCCAGGCCCTTTCATCCACAACAGATTGCACACTTACCCCTCTCTCCAAAACTCTTAGATTCACATCCCTAACCACCCCATCCATAAGCAAATTAAACAACCATGGAGATATCATGCACCCCTGCCACAAACCGGCATTCACTGGGAACCAATCACTTTCCTCTCTTCCTACTCGTACACATGCCTCACATACTTGGTAAAAACTTTTCACTGCTTCTAGCAACTTACCTCCCACACCATATACTCTTAATACCTTCCACAAAGCATCTCTATTGACCCTATCATATGCCTTCTCCAGATCCATGAATGCCACATACAAATCCATCTGTTTTTCCAAGTATCTCTCGCATACATTCTTCAAAGCAAACATCTGATCCACATCCTCTACCACTTCTGAAACCACATTGCTCTTCCCAATTTGATGCTCTGTACATGCCTTCACCCTCTCAATCAATACTCTCCCATATAATTTCCCAGACATACTCAACAAAGTTATACCTCTGTAATTTGAACAATACTCAACAAAGTTATACCTCTGTAATTTGAACATTCACCTTTATCCCCTTTGCCCTTGTACAATGGCACTATGTATGCATTCTGCCAATCCTTGGACACTTCACCATGAACCATACATACATTGAATATCCTTACCAAACAATCAATACGACTGTGTGCACTGCCCCACAGTGACTAGTGTTCCCACCACATGGTGTTTTTTGGTGCTGGTGAATTTTTACTGTCTCCCACATACTTTCTGATGTGGTATTGTGTGTTGGTCTTGTACTTTTGTGTATTCTGTGCACCCATGATTACTATCATGGACAATGGCCCCTCCCATTTGGCTGAGAGCTACTTGAAGACATCTCTGTGTCATGAGAAGCACAAGAGGAACATCTTAATCCTCATAAAGATGGAGTTGTGCAAGGGGTTGACAAAGGGTGAGTCCAAGGTGGTACTTAGGAAGGACTTTGCCATTGGCATGATGACTTAAAGAATCACCAAGCAGCAGAAGGTTGAGGCATTTCTTTGCTTACATATATTAGTATTTTCTCTTTGTAGAATATTTGTGAATAGGTAAAATATTTTAAGATGCACGTGAGGTAGAAAGTGCACCAAAATCTCTGTGACTGTTGGCAGGTGGAATAAGTGTGGGTCCTGAGTGGAGCGCATCACATACCTGCAGGCATGTCAGGCACGCAGTTACCACTTTCGCGTGTGGATCTGTGCTACCTGTGAAATTTATATATACCTGCTAATGTGATTTTCCAACAACCCACCCTGTTTATGTTTGTAAGTATTGCATCCAAATATCCAGCAGTATCTTCTCTTATCCCAGAATCAACATTTAAATGGAAGAAAATCTCTCTGACCTTAGAAGTGAAGCTAGAAATCTTACAACATGCCCACATTGGTCAGGGAGCATCAGTTTGGTAGAAAATGCACCGAAACTTCGGTAAGGTTTGGCATGTGGAGTAAGCATGGGTCGTGGGTAGAGCACACCGTGTTCCCACCAGCAGGTCATCATCACTGTTACCATTATGTGCAGATCTGTGTTACTTCTGTAATTTTGGTATACCTGCTAATGTGATTTTCCCTACAATCTGCTGCCTTTATGTTTGCTGATATGGTATCCAAACATCCAACAACATCTACCCCAGAGCCAGCAGTTAAATGGAAGAGAACATCTGTGACCATAGAAACAAAGCTAATCTAACCACAATGGTTAGAAATCTACTAATGGAGAAGATAGAAACAATGCTATCATGAGACAGAGGAAAAACTGCCTTTGTATCCTTCAGCTCAGGTCTAAAGTCCTGAAGATTTATGAGTGTTTATGTAAAGTAGACAATGTAGCTGAGCCATAGCCATTTCAAACAAGTAAAGGATGGCTAGATAAGTTTAGTTGACATCAAAAGTTACATAATGTGAAGGTAATGGGAGAATCTGTCTGTGTTATGTACAGTTTCTCTTTATGCAAAGTTTTTACAGAGCATAACCCCTACATATAGCAAAGGATGGGCAGTTTCTGAATTGTTTAATATGTTTGAAATAAAATTTGAATAACCAGAATTTTTGTTATTCAAAATGACTGATTTTTGTAAGCATTTTGAATAACTGAGGGTTTACTGCACTGATAAGTACAAATTGATATGTGAGTGATTATAGAATAATGAGATAGTGGAATAAAGGAATATGAATAATTTTTATTATAATACCCAAAGAAGCAGATGATAAGAATATTAAAACAGTGAAATAAGATACAAGCTTCATTTGTAGTTTACTTTGAGTTGAATAATGATAAGTAATAATTTGAATATAATACCTATTCCCATTTCTGTCCGGATTTTCTCTTTCTTAATGTAATACTTTTATATGTACATCTGGGTGTTTGATAAATAAAACAATCTGTACAATACAGTATTCTATAAACAGAATATATTTCAATTATAAGACTTTATTTTTTTATACTTTTTCCATTTTCCATGTTAGTGGGGTAGTGCCAGGAACAAAGAAATGCCACATTTGCTAACTGTGAAGTAATGATTATATGTAATTGATAACATGATAATGAAATAAGAAATAAAAGGAATATAGATAACTTCAATCATGATAGCACATCCTGTATATATCAGTGAGACGTTTATCCCTGAGGATAGAGGAAAAAGAATACTTCCCAAGAATCTCCAATTTGTCTTATAAGATGACTTAGAGGAGCAGGAGTGGAGGAACTGGAATTATCTCCCTTGTATATTACTGTATTAATCTTCAAAAGTAGGAAAAGTGGAAGGAGCTAAGAGAGGATTTTTCCCTGAACTCCTAGTGTTCTGTTTCTAAAGGTACCCTTTAAATCAAGAAATAATGAACAGATTTCAGAGAAAAAGATTGAAAAGTTTTATAGATTTGATGTACAAAGTGGTAGTTTAGCTGGACTATATCTAATTTTTGAGATAAAAGCAAAATATTTGCTGCAACTCATTTTTTTAATCTTGGCCAAGGATCAAAATTTGTTGTTGGCTTTGATCCATTCAGCACTAAATTTTATGAGCAAAGAAAAGTTACAGACCTCATATGTTTTTGCTTTTAGTTTGTGAAGTCCTTCATTACTAATCAGATGCATCATTGTGCGCCAGTGATGACTTCTGTCAGTATCATTTACACTAATGGCTCAAGATTTCACAAATCTTAGGTATCCACAAGCAAAGGACCAGCCCCTGATATAGTTAAGCTGTGGCCACTTAATGAAAAAGATGAATTTAGAGTATTTCAGAGTGTTTGAAAAATGGCTTTCACTGTTCATGTGATGATATTGTTGAAGTTTTTAAAATGGAAAAGAACTTGATTATAGGCAATGGTCAAGAATATCTAGTACTGTTTCATTCTATAAGGTATAATTGTATCCATTCAAGTCAGGATTTAACAATTCTAGTGTTATTGGATGACTGTCATTACTGTCTGACTTACTGCCAGTGCAATTTAAAATCACATATTCAACTAGGTATTAGGAGGCATGCTTCATTAGATATTCACTGAGTATGTTATGTAAGCAGTATGCTGTTCCAGTATTCTACAGAGACCCTTACTCTCCCAAAATGAATACTCTGTACATTATAATAGTGTAGCTTAATTGTCATGGAAGAATATGCTTGCATACATGCTTTGATTTGAGGAAATTGCACGGTGTACTTAGTTTTTATACCATATCCACAGTTTCCTAATGCATTTGTGACACATGCTGATTTGGAGTGTGTAGACTTCCGATACTTGCTGTGTGGCTTAAGCAGTGGAGGTGTGGCCATATATGACACTTCATCTATCAAAAAGGGTCGAACTTTCAGTGAAGTTGCTTCAGTTAAAGGCTGCCGAAGAGGAAGTCATAAATATCAGGTATTGTTTCTTGTGAAACAGTTAACAAAATGCAAAAGTATTGTTGAATGTTGCTCATACAGACTGTTACCCTCATAGGAGAAGAGTGATAATGCAGTTGCCATATTCTGGGCATGAGTTAAATATATGGCTTGCATTAAGTAGTCTCTCATCTTCACTGGTTCACAGGCATACTTCTTTTCTGATCTTTGTGTTCTTTTCCTGGTATAACAAATAGGCATAACCAAGTTAGCCTCAAGCTTATGGTGCATGTGTGGTTGATATCCTCTCAAAAGACAGTAACAGAAGACTATCCAAGCATATTCTAAAAGGTATGACAATACTGCTTCATTCCCTTCTTACTGTTTATCACAATTTGCCCTACCCAGGTAACTATCATATAAAAATCACCTCTATTTGTTCATCTACTGCAGGGTATTCTTAGATTTCCTCTTCTCATCCCATAAGTTTCCAGATTATTTTCAGTTGTTAGAAGTGGAGGGAACAAGGAGAACAGGGAGACCAAATTGGGGATGGAAGGATGGAGTGAAAAAGATTTTGAGCTATCAGAGCCTGAACATGCTGAAGGATGAAAGGCATGCATGGAATATAGTGCATTGGAATGATGTGGTATACAGGGATCAACATGCTGTCAATGGACTGAACCAGGGCATGTAAAACGTCTGGGGTAAATCGTGGAAAGGTCTGTGGGGCCTAGATGTAGATAGGGAGCTGTGGTTTCGGTGCATTACACATGACAGCTCGTGTATGGATGTGAGCAGATATGGCCTTTCTTCATCTGTTTCCTGAGACTACCTCACTGACATAGGGGGCAGTAATTGGATGTGGGGGAGAAGAAAAGAATATATGTATTATCTTTTTCTCTTTTCCTTCATGCATTTATGCTCTTTCTTGTGAGGTGGTGTGGCTTCAGAAATGGATGACACTGAATAAGTATGAACATGTACATTTATATATGAGTATGTTTGCTCCATGGTTGTTTAATTTGTTTATGGATGGGGTTGTTAGGGAGGTAAATGCAAGAGTCCTGGAAAGAGGGGCAAGTATGAAGTCTGTTGGGGATGAGAGAGCCTGGGAAGTGAGTCAGTTGTTGTTCGCTGATGATACAGCGCTGGTGGCTGATTCATGTGAGAAACTGCAGAAGCTGGTGACTGAGTTTGGTAAAGTGTGTGGAAGAAGAAAGTTAAGAGTAAATGTGAATAAGAGCAAGGTTATTAGGTACAGTAGGGGTGAGGGTCAAGTCAATTGGGAGGTAAGTTTGAATGGAGAAAAACTGGAGGAAGTGAAGTGTTTTAGATATCTGGGAGTGGATCTGTCAGCGGATGGAACCATGGAAGCGGAAGTGGATCATAGGGTGGGGGAGGGGGCGAAAATTTTGGGAGCCTTGAAAAATGTGTGGAAGTCGAGAACATTATCTCGGAAAGCAAAAATGGGTATGTTTGAAGGAATAGTGGTTCCAACAATGTTGTATGGTTGCGAGGCGTGGGCTATGGATAGAGTTGTGCGCAGGAGGATGGATGTGCTGGAAATGAGATGTTTGAGGACAATGTGTGGTGTGAGGTGGTTTGATCGAGTAAGTAACGTAAGGGTAAGAGAGATGTGTGGAAATAAAAAGAGCGTGGTTGAGAGAGCAGAAGAGGGTGTTTTGAAATGGTTTGGGCACATGGAGAGAATGAGTGAGGAAAGATTGACCAAGAGGATATATGTGTCGGAGGTGGAGGGAACGAGGAGAAGAGGGAGACCAAATTGGAGGTGGAAAGATGGAGTGAAAAAGATTTTGTGTGATCGGGGCCTGAACATGCAGGAGGGTGTAAGGAGGGCAAGGAATAGAGTGAATTGGAGCGATGTGGTATACAGGGGTTGACGTGCTGTCATTGGAGTGAATCAAGGCATGTGAGGCGTCTGGGGTGGACCATGGAAAGCTGTGTAGGTATGTATACACGTGTGTGGACATGTGTATGTACATGTGTATGGGGGGGGGGGTTGGGCCATTTCTTTCGTCTGTTTCCTTGCGCTACCTCGCAGACGCGGGAGACAGCGACAAAGTATAAAAAAAAAAAAAAAAAAAAAATGTTTGCTGATAACCACAATAGAAATGAAGCACAGTAAGTTCCCAGGTGCATTTTTGTGTAATGATCACATTGTCTGGGGAGATACAAGAATGAGATAGAAGACTTAGAACAGTCAGTTTATATACAAAGAAGAGGTGGGGCTAAGTCGCCAATGGTAAACAAGTATTTACCAGTGGCATCTTAGCCCATTTTTGCTTTCCAAGATAATGTTCTCAACTTCCACACATTCTTCAATGCTCCCAGAACTTTTGCCCCCTCCCCCACCGTATGATTCACTTTCACTTCCATGGTTCCACTTGCTGCCAAATCCACTCCCAGTTATCTAAAACACTTCACTTCCTCCAGTTTTTCTCCATTCAAACTTACCTCCCAATTGACTTGTTCCTCAACCCTACTGTACCTAATAACCTTGCTCTTATTCACATTTACTCTCAGCTTTCTTCTTTCACACACTTTACCAAACTCAGTCACCAGCTTCTGCAGTTTCTCACCCAAATCAGCCACCAGCACTGTATCATCAACGAACAACAACTGACTCATCAAACAACCATGGAGACATCACACACCCTGCTGCAAACCAACATTCACTGAGAACCAATCACTTTCCTCTCTTCCTACACGTACACTTTTCACTGCTTCTAACAACTTGCCCCACACCATATACTCTTAATACCTTCCACAGAGCATCTCTATCAACTCTTATCATATGCCTTCTCCAGATCCATAAATGCTACATACAAATCTATTTGCTTTTCTAAGTATGTCTCATACATTTTTCAAAGCAAACACCTGATCCACACATCCTCTACCACTTCTGAAACCACACTGCTCCTCCCCAATCTGATGCTCCGTGCATGCCTTCATCCTCTCAATTAGTACCCTCCCACATAATTTCCCAGGAATGCTCAACAAACTTATACCTCTGTCATTTGAGCACTCACTTATATCCCCTTTGCCTCTGTACAATGGCAGTGCCATTGCAAGCATTCCTCCAATCCTCAGGCACCTCACCATGAGTCATACATACATTAAATAACCTCACCAACCAGTCAACAATACAGTCACCCCCTTTTTTAATAAATACCACTGCAATACCATCCAAACCCGCTGCCTTACCGGCTTTCGTTTTCCGCAAAGCTTTTATTACCTCTTCTCTGTTTACCAAATCATTCTCCCTAACCCTCTCACTTTGCACACCACCTTGACCAAAACACCCTATATCTGTCACTCTACCATCAAACACATTAAAGAAACCTTCAAAATACTCACTCCATCTCCTCACATCACCACTACTTGTTATCACCTCCCCATTAGCCCCCTTCACTTAAGTTCCCATTAGTTCCCTTGTCTTACGCACTTTATTTACCTCCTTCCAAAACATCTTTTTATTCTCCCTAAAATTTAATGATACTCTCTAACTCCAATTCTCATTTGCCCTCTTTTTCACCTTTTTTACCTTTCTCTTGACCTCCTGCCTCTTTCTTTTATACATCTTCCAGTCATTTGTATTATTTCCCTGCAAAAATCGTCCAAATGCCTCTCTCTTCTCTTTCACTAATAATCTTACTTCTTCATCCCACCACTCACTACCCTTTCTAATCTGCCCACCTCACATGCTTCTCATGCCACAAGCATCTTTTGCACAAGCCATCACTGCTTCCCTAAATACATCCAATTCCTCCCTCACTCCCCTTACGTTCTTTGTTTTCACCTTTTTCCATTCTGTATATATCCCTCTTTTTAAACCAGGTATTCCCAGTAACTATTCTTTTTTTGGTATGCAACTCTACAAACTCTTCATCATTTTTATTCATAGTACTGAATACCCTATGCACCCAAATTATACCCTCAACTGCCACATTACTTACCTTTACATTTAAATCACCCTCCAGTAACACCTGATCTTGTACATCAAAACTGCTGACACACTCTGCTGCTCCTTCTAGAATTTACTTCCTTACAGTTCACACACACCCACAATTGCTTCAGGGGTAGTGCTACTCCCTCCTTATCTCTTGTCCTATCACCAACCCCTGACATTACTCCAAAGACATTTCCTAGCTATTGTTCCCTTTTACCCTTGAGCTTTGTTTGGCTTATAGCCAGAAGATCCAGGTTTCTTTTCTCAAACATGCTACCTATCTCTTCTCTTCTCATTGTGGTTACATCCACACACATTCAGACACCCCAGCCTGAGCCTTTGAGGAGGAGGAACACTGCTTGCCTGGCTCCAACTTCCCATGTATTCCTCGCTTGTTGTAGAAGGCAACTAAAGTGGGCGGGAGCCGGGGCTGGAAACCCTCCCCTCCTTCTATTTCAATTTCTAAATGGGGCAACAGAAGGAGTCAAGCAGGAAGTGCTCATCCTCCTCGAAGGCTCAGATTTTGGTGTCGAAATGTGTGTGGATGTAACCAAGATGAGAAGAAAGGAGAGATAGGTGGTATGTTTGAGGAAAAAACCTGGATGTTCTCGCTCTGAGTGAACTGGAGCTTAAGGGTAAAGGTGAAGAATGGTTCGGAAAAGTCATAGGAGTGAAGTCAGGGGTTGGTGTGAGGACAAGAGCTAAGAACGGAGTAGCATTACTTCTGAAGCAGGAGTTGTGGGAGTGTGTGATAGAGCGTAAGAAAATAAATTCTAGATTGATGTTGGTAAAACTGAAAGTGGATGGAGAGAGATGGGTAATTATTGGTGCCCATGCTCCTGGTCATGAGAAGAAAGATCAGAGAGGCAAGTGTTTTAGGAGTAGCTGAGTGAGTGTGTCAACAGCTTTGTTGCATGAGACCAGGTATTAGTGATGGGTGATTTAATTGCGAAGGTGAGTAATGTGTCAGTTGAGGGTATCATCGGTGTACATGGGGTATTCAGTGTTGTAAATAGAAATGGTGAAGAGCTTTTCGATTTGTGCTGAAAAAAGACTGGTGATTGGGAATACCTGGTTTGAAAAGAGATATACATAAGTATATGTATGTGAGTAGGAAAGATGGTCAAAGGGCATTATTATATTACGTGTTGATTGATAGGAGTGTGAAAGAGAGACTTTTGGATGTTTACCTGCTGAGAGGGACAGCTGGAGGGATATCTGATCACTATCTTGTGGAGGCGAAGGTTAAGACTTGTAGAGGTTTTTAAGAAAGAAGAGAGAATGTTGGAGATAAGAGTGGTGAGAGTAAGTGAGATTAGAAAGGAAACTTGTTTGAGGAAGTACCAGGAGAAATTGAGTGTAGAATGGCAAAAGGTGGGAGCAAATGATGTGAGGGGGGTGGAGGAGGAATGGGATGCATTTAGGGAAGCAGTGATGGCACGTGTAAAAGATGCGTTTGGCATGAGAAAGGAGGGGTGGTGGGGTGAAGTAAAGCTTTTAGTGAAAGAGAAAAGAGAGGCGTTTGGATGATACTTGCAAGGAAGGTGTGCAAATGATTGGGAGATGTATAAAAGAAAGCAGCAATAGGTCAAGAGGAAGGTGCAAGGGTTGAAAAAGAGGGTAAATGAGAGTTGAGATGAGAGAGTATCATAAACTTTAGGATAACAAAAAGATGTTTTGGAAGGAGGTAAATAACATGCATAAGACAAGAGGACTAATGGGAACATCAGCAAAGGGGGCAAGGGGGCAAGTAATAACAGGTAGTGATGAAATAAGGAGATGGAGTGAGTACTTTGAAGGTTTGTTGAATGTGTTTGATGATAGAGTGGTAGATGTAAGGTGTTTTGGTCAGGGTAGTGTGTGAAGTGAGAGGGCCAGGGGGAATGGTTTGGTTAAGAGAAAAGAAGTAGTGAAAGCTTTGTGGAAGATGAAATCCGGCAAGGCATTGGGTTTGGATGGTACTGCAGTAGAGTTGATTGGTTGGTAAGGATATTCAGTATGTGTGTGGACCATGGTGAAGTGCCTGAAGATTAGCAGAATGCTTGCATAGTGCCATTGTACAAATGCAAAGGGGATAAAGGTGAGTGTTCAAACTACAGAGGCATAAGTTTGTTGAGTATTCCTGGGAAATTGTATGGGAGAGTATTGATTGAGAGAGTGAAGGCATATACAGAGCATCAGATTGGGGAAGAGCAGTGTGGTTTCAGAAGTGGTAGAGGATGTATGGATCAGGTGTTTGCTTTGAAGAATGTGTGTGAGGAATACTTAGAAAAACAGATGGATTTGTATGTAGCATTTATGAATTTGGAGAAGGCATATGATAGGGTTGATAGAGATGCTTTGTGGAAGGTCTTAAGAATATATAGTGTGGGAGGTAAGCTGCTAGAAGTAGTGAAGAGTTTTTACCCAGGCATATGTATGAGTATGAAGAGAGGAGAGTGATTGGTTCCCATTATGTTTATGGATGGGGTGGTTAGGTTTTGGAGAGAGGGGCAAGACTGTAGTCTATTGGGGATGAGAGGGCCTGAGAAGTGAGTCAGATGTTGTTCGCTGAGGATGCAGCTTTGGTGGCTTGATTTGAGTGAGCAACTGCTGAAGTTGGTGACTGAGTTTGGAAAAGTGTGTGAAAGGAGAAAGTTGAGAGTAAATGTGAATATGAGCATGGTTATTAGGTTCAACAGGGTTAAGGGACAAGTAAATTTGGATGTAAGTTTGAATGGAAAAAAATTGGAGAAAGTGAAGTGTTTTAGATATTTGGGAGTGGACTTAGCAGAAATGAGCCACAGGGTGGGGGAGGGGTTGAAGATTCTGGGAGTGATGAAGAATGTGTGGAAGGAGAGAATCTTATCTCAGAGAGCAAAACTAGTTATGTTTGAAGGAATAGTAGTTCCAATAATATTTTATGGTTGTGAGACATGGGCTATAGATGGGGTTGTATGAAGGAAGGTGGATGTGTTGGAAATTAAATGTTTCAGGACAATATGTGATGTGGTTTGATCGAGTAAGCAATGAAAGGGTAAGAGAGATGCGTGTGAGAAATTTTTGGAATAACAGGCCTATAGATCTGGAAAAGGCATATGATAAGGTTGATAGAGATGCTTTGTCAAAGGTCTTCAGGATATATGGAGTTGGAGGTAAGGAACAGAGAATGGGGCCAAGTGAGAATATTTCCTCTAAGGCTCAGTCCTCTGTTCTTAATGCTACCTTGCTGATGTGGGAAATGGCGAGTATGTTTAAAAAAGATATATCATTATTCTTTTTATTATACTTAATCACTGTTTCCCACGTCAGCGAGGTAGCACCAGGAAATAGATGAAGAATTGCCCATCCACTCATATGCACATATATATAAATATATACATAGACACCCATACACGCACATATACATACATATACATATCAACATATACACATACGCAAACATATACATATATACACATGTGCATATTTATACTTGCTTACCTTCATCCATTTCTGGTGCTACCCTGCCCCACAGGAAATAGCATCGTTACCCCCTGCTTCAGCGAGGTAGCCCAAAAAAACAGACAAAGTAGGCCAAATTTGTTCACAATCAGTCTCTAGCTATCATGTTTAATGCACCAAAACCACAGCTCCTGATCCACGTCCAGGCCCCACAGACCTTTCCATGGTTTACCCCAGAAGTTTCACATGCTCTAGTTCAGTCCATTGATCAACCCCAGTACACCACATCGTTCCAATTCACTCTGTTCCTTGCATGCCTTTCACCTTCCCGCATGTTCAGGCCCTGATTGTTCAAAATCTTTTTCACTCCATCCTTCCACCTCCAATTTGGTCTACCGCTTCTCCTTGTTCCCTCCACCTTTGACACATATGTCCTCTTTGTCAATCTTTTCTCACTCATTCTCTCCTTATGTCCAGACCATTTTAACACACCCTCTTTTGCTCTCTCAACCACACTTTTTATAGTACCACACATCTCTCTTCTCTTTTCATTACTTGATCAAACCACCACATATTGTCCTCAAACATTTCATTCCAACACATCTACCCTCCTCCATACAACCCTATCTATAGCCCATGCCTTGCAACCATATATTATTCTTGGAACTACTATTCCCACAAAAATACCCATCTTTACTCTCCAAGATAATTTTCTCTACTTCCACACATTCTTCATTGTTCATAGAACCTTCGCCTCCTCCACCAACCTGTGTCTCGCTTCCATGGTTCCATCCGCTGCTAATTCTACTTCCAGATATCTGAAGCACTTCACTTTCTCCAATTTTTCTCCATTCAAACTTGTCCCTCAACCCTACTGAACCTAATGACCTTGCTCTTATTCACATTTACTCTCAACCCTCTCCATTCACACACTTTTCCAAACTCAGTCACCAACCTCTGTAGTTTCTCACCCGAATCAGCCACCAGGGCTGTATCATCAGCAAAGAACAACTGACTCACTTCTCAGGCCCTCTCATCCACAGCAGACTGCATACTCGCACCTCTCTCCAAAACTCTTGCATTTACCTCCTTTTACCACTCCATCCATAAACAAATTAAACAACCATGGGGACATCACACACCCCTACCACAAATTGACATTCACTGGGAACCAGTCAATCTCCTCTCTTTCTACTTGTACACATGCCTTACATCTTTGGTAAAAACTTTTCACTGCTTTTATCAACTTACTTCCCACACCATATACTTTTAAAAATCTTCCACAAAGTATCTCTATCAACCCTATCATATGCCTTCTCCAGATCCATAAATGCTACATACAAATTCATCTGTTTTTCTAAGTATTTCTTTCATACATTCTTCAAAGCAAACACCTGATCCACACATCCTATACCACTTATGAAACCACACTGCTCTTCCCCAATCTAATGTTCTGTACATGCCTCTACCCTCTCAATTAATACCCTCCCATATAATTTCGCAGGAATACTCAATAAGATTATGCCTCTGTACTTTGAACACTCACCTTTGTCCCCTTTGCCTTTGTACGATGGCATTATGCATGCATACCGCCAATCCTCAGGAACTTCATCATGATCCATAAATACATTGAATATCCTTACCAACCAATCAGCTACACAGTCACCCCCATTTTTAATAAATTTCACTGCATTACCATCCAAACCCGCCGGCTTGCTGGATTTCATCTTAAGCAAAGCTTTCACTACCTCATCTCTGTTTACTAAATCATTCTCCCTGACCCCTCTCACTTCAAACACCACCCTGACCAAAACACCCTATATCTGCCACTCTGTCATCAAACACATTCAACAAACCTTCAAAATACTCACTCCATTTCGTTCTCACTTCATCACAACTTATTATTACCTCCCCACTTGCCCCTTCACTGATGTTCCATTTGTTCTCTTGTCTTACATACATTACTTACCTCCTTCTAAAACATCATTTTATTCTCCCTAAAATTTAATGATACTATCTTACCCCAACTCTCATTTGCCCTCTTTTTCACCTCTTGCACCTTTCTATTGACCTCCTGCCACTTTCTTTTATACATCTCTCAGTCATTTGCACTACTTCAATGCAAGTATCATCCAAAAGCCTCTCTCTTCTCTTTTACTATTAACCTTACATCTTCGTCCCACCACTCACTAACCTTTCTAATCTGCCCAGCTCCGAACTTTCTCATACCACCTGCATCTTTTGCACTAGCCATCACAGCTTCCCTTGATACATCCCATTCCTCACCCAATCCCCTCAAGTCATTTGCTTTCACGTTTTGCCATTCTACACTCAATCTCTATTGGTACTTCCTCACACAAGTCTCCTTTCCAGTGTCACCTATTCTCACCACTCTCTTCTCCCCAACATTCTCTCTTCCTTCCTGGAAACCTCTACAAATCTTCACCTTCGCCTTCACAAGATAATGATTATACATCCCTTCATCTGCTCCTCTCAGTACATTAATTTCCAAAAGTTTTTTACATGCCCATCAATTAACATGTAATCCAGTAACCCCATTTAACCATCTCTCCTACCTGCACATGTAAACTTATATATATATATATATATATATATATATATATATATATATATATATATATATATATATATATATATATATAAGTTGTTAGAAGCAGTGAAAAGTTTTTATCGAGGATGTAAGGCATGTGTACGTGTAGGAAGAGAGGAAAGTGATTGGTTCTCAGTGAATGTAGGTTTGCGGCAGGGGTGTGTGATGTCTCCATGGTTGTTTAATTTGTTTATGGATGGGGTTGTTAGGGAGGTAAATGCAAGAGTCCTGGAAAGAGGGGCAAGTATGAAGTCTGTTGGGGATGAGAGAGCTTAGGAAGTGAGTCAGTTGTTGTTCGCTGATGATACAGCGCTGGTGGCTGATTCATGTGAGAAACTGCAGAAGCTGGTGACTGAGTTTGGTAAAGTGTGTGGAAGAAGAAAGTTAAGAGTAAATGTGAATAAGAACAAGGTTATTAGGTACAGTAGGGTTGAGGGTCAAGTCAATTGGGAGGTGAGTTTGAATGGAGAAAAACTGGAGGAAGTGAAGTGTTTTAGATATCTGGGAGTGGATCTGTCAGCGGATGGAACCATGGAAGCGGAAGTGGATCATAGGGTGGGGGAGGGGGCGAAAATTTTGGGAGCCTTGAAAAATGTGTGGAAGTCGAGAACATTATCTCGGAAAGCAAAAATGGGTATGTTTGAAGGAATAGTGGTTCCAACAATGCTGTATGGTTGCGAGGCGTGGGCTATGGATAGAGTTGTGCGCAGGAGGATGGATGTGCTGGAAATGAGATGTTTGAGGACAATGTGTGGTTTGAGGTGGTTTGATCGAGTAAGTAACGTAAGGGTAAGAGAGATGTGTGGAAATAAAAAGAGCGTGGTTGAGAGAGCAGAAGAGGGTGTTTTGAAATGGTTTGGGCACATGGAGAGAATGAGTGAGGAAAGATTGACCAAGAGGGTATATGTGTCGGAGGTGGAGGGAACGAGGAGAAGAGGGAGACCAAATTGGAGGTGGAAAGATGGAGTGAAAAAGATTTTGTGTGATCGGGGCCTGAACATGCAGGAGGGTGAAAGGAGGGCAAGGAATAGAGTGAATTGGAGCGATATGGTATACAGGGGTTGACGTGCTGTCAGTGGATTGAATCAAGGCATGTGAAGCGTCTGGGGTAAACCATGGAAAGCTGTGTAGGTATGTATATTTGCGTGTGTGGACGTGTGTATGTACATGTGTATGGGGGGGGGTTGGGCCATTTCTTTCGTCTGTTTCCTTGCGCTACCTCGCAAACGCAGGAGACAGCGACAAAGTATTAAAAAAAAAAAAAAAAAAATATATATATATATATATATATATATATATATATATATATATATATATATTCTTTCTTTCTTTCTTTCTTTCTTTCATACTATTCACCATTTCCCGTGTCAGCGAGTTAGCGTTAAGAACAGAGGACTGGGCCTCTGAGGAAACATCCTCACTTGGCCCACTTCTCTGTTCCTTCCTTTGGAAAAAAAAAAAGGGGGGGAGAAAGAATACTTCCCACGCATTCCTCACGTGTCGTAGAAGGCGACTAGAGGGGACGGGAGCGGGGGGCCAGAAATCCTCCCCTCCTTGTATTTTAACTTTCTAAAATGGGAAACAGAAGAAGGAGTCACACAGGGAGTGCTCATCCGCCTCGAAGGCTCAGATTGGGGTGTCTAAATGTGTGTGGATGACACCAAGATGTGAAAAAGGAGAGATAGGTAGTATGTTTGAGGAAAGGAACCTGGATGTTTTGGCTCTGAGTGAAACGAAGCTCAAGGGTAAAGGGGAAGAGTGGTTTGGGAATGTCTTGGGAGTAAAGTCAGGGGTTAGTGAGAGGACAAGAGCAAGGGAAGGAGTAGCAGTACTCCTGAAACAGGAGTTGTGGGAGTATGTGATAGAATGTAAGAAAGTAAATTCTCGATTAATATGGGTAAAACTGAAAGTTGATGGAGAGAGATGGGTGATTATTGGTGCATATGCACCTGGGCATGAGAAGAAAGATCATGAGAGGCAAGTGTTTTGGGAGCAGCTGAATGAGTGTGTTAGTAGTTTTGATGCACAAGACCAGGTTATAGTAATGGGTGATTTGAATGCAAAGGTGAGTAATGTGGCAGTTGAGGGAATAATTGGTATACATGGGGTGTTCACTGTTGTAAATGGAAATGGTGAAGAGCTTGTAGATTTATGTGCTGAAAAAGGACTGGTGATTGGGAATACCTGGTTTAAAAATTGAGATATACATAAGTATACACATGTAAGTAGGAGAGATGGCCAGAGAGTGTTATTGGATTACGTGTTAATTGACAGGCGCGCGCAAGAGAGACTTTTGGATGTTAATGTGCTGAGAGGTGCAACTGGAGGGATGTCTGATCATTATCTTGTGGAGGCGAAGGTGAAGATTTGTATGGGTTTTCAGAAAAGAAGAGTGAATGTTAGGGTGAAGAGGGTAGTGAGAGTAAGTGAGCTTGGGAAGGAGACTTGTGTGAGGAAGTACCAAGAGAGACTGAGTACAGAATGGAAAAAGGTGAGAACAAAGGAGGTAAGGGGAGTGGGGGAGGAATGGGATGTATTTAGGGAAGCAGTGATGGCTTGCGCAAAAGATGCTTGTGGCATGAGAAATGTGGGAGGTGGGTTGATTAGAAAGGGTAGTGAGTGATGGGATGAAGAAGTAAGATTATTAGTGAAAGGAAAGAGAGAGGCATTTGGACGATTTTTGCAGGGAAAAAATGCAAATGAGTGGGAGATGTATAAAAGAAAGAGGCAGGAGGTCAAGAGAAAGGTGCAAGAGGTGAAAAAGAGGGCAAATGAGAGTTGGGGTGAGAGAGTATCATTAAATTTTAGGGAGACTAAAAAGATGTTTTGGAAGGAGGTAAATAAAGTGCGTAAGACAAGGGAGCAAATGGGAACTTCAGTGAAGGGGGCTAATGGGGAGGTGATAACAAGTAGTGGGGATGTGAGAAGGAGATGGAGTGAGTATTTTGAAGGTTTGTTGAATGTGTTTGATGATAGAGTGGTAGATATAGGGTGTTTTGGTCGAGGTGGTGTGCAAAGTGAGAGGATTAGGGAAAATGATTTGGTAAACAGAGAAGAGGTAGTAAAAGCTTTGCGGAAGATGAAAGCCAGCAAGGCAGCAGGTTTGGATGGTATTGCAGTGGAATTTATTAAAAAAGGGGGTGACTGTATTATTGACTGGTTGGTAAGGTTATTTAATGTATGTATGATTCATGGTGAGGTGCCTGAGGATTGGCGGAATGCATGCATAGTGCCATTGTACAAAGGCAAAGGGGGTAAGAGTGAGTGCTCAAATTACAGAGGTATAAGTTTGTTGAGTATTCCTGGTAAATTGTATGGGAGGGTATTGATTGAGAGGGTGAAGGCATGTACAGAGCATCAGATTGGGGAAGAGCAGTGTGGTTTCGGAAGTGGTAGAGGATGTGTGGATCAGGTGTTTGCTTTGAAGAATGTATGTGAGAAATACTTAGAAAAGCAAATGGATTTGTATGTAGCATTTATGGATCTGGAGAAGGCATATGATAGAGTTGAAAGAGATGCTCTGTGGAAGGTACTAAGAATATATGGTGTGGGAGGCAAGTTGTTAGAAGCAGTGAAAAGTTTTTATCGAGGATGTAAGGCATGTGTACGTGTAGGAAGAGAGTAAAGTGATTGGTTCTCAGTGAATGTAGGTTTGCGGCAGGGGTGTGTGATGTCTCCACGGTTGTTTAATTTGTTTATGGATGGGGTTGTTAGGGAGGTGAATGCAAGAGTTTTGGAAAGAGGGGCAAGTATGCAGTCTGTTGGGGATGAGAGAGCTTGGGAAGTTGAGTCAGTTGTTGTTCGCTGATGATACAGCGCTGGTGGCTGATTCATGTGAGAAACTGCAGAAGCTGGTGACTGAGTTTGGTAAAGTGTGTGAAAGAAGAAAGTTAAGAGTATATGTGAATAAGAGCAAGGTTATTAGGTACAGTAGGATTGAGGGTCAAGTCAATTGGGAGGTAAGTTTGAATGGAGAGAAACTGGAGGAAGTAAAGTGTTTTAGATACGTGGGAGTGGATCTGGCAGCGGATGGAACCATGGAAGCGGAAGTGAATCATAGGGTGGGGGAGGGGGCGAAAATCCTGGGAGCCTTGAAGAATGTGTGGAAGTCGAGAACATTATCTCGGAAAGCAAAAATGGGTATGTTTGAAGAAATAGTGGTTCCAACAATGTTGTATGGTTGCGAGGTGTGGGCTATGGATAGAGTTGTGCGCAGAAGGGTGGATGTGCTGGAAATGAGATGTTTGAGGACAATATGTGGTGTGAGGTGGTTTGATCGAGTAAGTACTGTAAGGGTAAGAGAGATGTGTGGAAATAAAAAGAGTGTGGTTGAGAGAGCAGAAGAGGGTGTTTTGAAATGGTTTGGGCACATGGAGAGAATGAGTGAGGAAAGATTGACCAAGAGGATATATGTGTTGGAGGTGGAGGGAACGAGAAGTGGGAGACCAAATTGGAGGTGGAAAGATGGAGTGAAAAAGATTTTGAGTGATTGGGGCCTGAACATGCAGGAGGGTGAGAGGCGGGCAAGGAATAGAGTGAATTGGATCAGTGTGGTATACCGGGGTCGACATGCTGTCAATGGATTGAATCAAGGCATGTGAAGCGTCTGGGGTAAACCATGGAAAGTTTTGTGGGGCCTGGATGTGGAAAGGGAGCTGTGGTTTCGGGCATTATTACATGGCTGCTAGAGACTGTGTGTGAACGAATTGTTGTCTTTTCCTAGTGCTACCTTGCACACATGAGGGGGGGAGGGGGATGTTATTCCATGTGTAGCGAGGTGGCGATGGGAATAAATAAAGGCAGACAGTATGAATTATGTATATGTGTATATATGTATATGTCTGTGTGTGTATATATATGTGTACATTGAGATGTATAGGTATGTATATTTGCGTGTGTGGACGTGTATGTATATTCATGTGCATGGGGGTGGGTTGGGCCATTTCTTTCGTCTGTTTCCTTGCGCTACCTCGCAAACACAGGAGACATCGACAAAGCAAAATAAATAGATATATAAATATATATATATATCTTTTTAAACAAGGTATTCCCAATCTCTGGTCCTTTTTTAGCACAGAAATCTTCAAGCTCCTCACCATTTCCACTCCCCGCTTGACTCCTTCTGTTTCCCTTTTTAGAAATTCAAATACATGGAGGGGGTGTTTCCAACCCCCTGCTCCCGCCCTCTTTAGTCACCTTCTACGACACTTGGGGAATACATGGTTGGTAAGGATTTTCATTGTATGTATGGATCATGGTGAAGTGCCTGAGGATTGGTGTAATGCATGCACAGTGCCATTTTAGAAAGGCATAGGGGATAAAGGTGAGTGTTCAAATTACAGAGGCATAAGTTTGTTGAGTATTCCTTGGAAATTTTATGGGAGGGTATCGATTGAGAAGGTAAAGGCATGTACATAGCATCAAACTGGGGAAAAGCAGTGTGGGTTCAGAAGTTGTAGAGGATGTGTGAATCAAGTGCTTGCTTTGAAAAATGTGTATGAGAAATACTTGGAAAAATGGATGGGTTTGTATGTAGCATTTATGGATCTGGAAAAGGGGAAAAGGCTTATGATAGGGTTGATAGAGATGCTTTGTGAAAGGCTTTAAGAGTATATGGGAAAGGAGGTAAGTTGCTAGAAGCAGTGAAAAGTTATTACCAAGGATATAAGACATGTGTACAAGTATGAAGAGAGGAGAGTGATTGTTTACCAGTGAATGTCGCTTTGTGGCAGGGGTGCATGATGTTCTCATGGTTGTTTATTTTGTTTATGGGTAGGGTGGTTAAGGAGGTGAATGCAAGAGTTTTGCAGTGAAGGGCAAGTATGCAGTCTGTTGTGGATGAGAGAGCTTGGAAAGTAAGCCAATTGTTGTTCGCTGATGATACAGCCCTGGTGGCTGATTCGGGTGAGAAACTGCTGAGGATGGTGACTGTGTTTGGTAAAGTGTGTGAAAGGAGAAAGTTGAGGGTAAATTTGGATAAGAGCAAGGTTATTGGGTTCAGTAGGGTTGAGGGACAAGTTAATTGGGAGCTAAGTTTGAATGGAGAAAAACTGGAGGAAGTGAAGTGTTTTAGATATTTGGGAGTGGACTTAGCAGCGTATGGAACCATGGAAGTGGATGTGAGTCACAGAGTGGGGGAGGGGGCAAAGGTTCTGGGAGCATTGAAGAATGTGTGGAAGGCGAGAACATTATCTCGGAAAGCAAAAATGGGTATGTTTGAGGGAATAGTAGTCCCAACAATGTTATTTGGTTGCGAGGCATTGGCTATAGATAGGGTTGTACAGAGGAGGGTAGTGTGTTGGAAATGAAATGTTTGAGGAAAATATGTGATGTGAGGTGGTTTGATCGAGTAACTAATGAAAGGATAAGAGAGATGTGTGGTAGTAAAAAGGGTATGGTTCAGAGAGCAGAAGAGGGCGTGTTGAAATAATTTGGACACTTGGAATGAATGAGTGAGAAAAGATTGACAAAGAGGATATATGTGTCAGAGGTGGAGGGAAGAAGGAGAAGCAGGAGACCAAATTGGATGTGGAAGGATGGAATGAAAAAGATTTTGAGGGATTGAGGCCTGAATGCACAAGAGGGTGAAAGGCATGGAAGGAATAGAGTGAATTTGAATGATGTGGTTTACCAGGGTCAATGTGCTATCAGTGGACGGAACCAGGGTATGTGAAGTGTATGGGGTAAACCATGAAAAGGTCTGTGGGGCCTGGATGTGGAAAAGGAGCTGTGTTTTTGGTGCATTACACATGACAGCTAGAGACTGAGTATGAGTGAATGTGGCCTTTTTTGTCTTTTCCTGGTGCTGCCGCACTGTAGGGGGATGAGGGCTATCTTCTGTGTTACGGGGTAGTGACGGGAGTGGATGAAGGCAGTTAAGTATAATAAGTGATATATATATATATATATGTGTGTATATATATGTGAAGCGTCTGGGGTAAACCATGGAAAGTTCTGTGGGGCCTGAATGTGGAAAGGGAGCTGTGGTTTCGGGTATTATTGCATGACAGCTAGAGACTGAGTGTGAACGAATGGGGCCTTTGTTGACTTTTCCTAGCGCTACCTCGCACACATGAGGGGGGAGGGGGATGTTATTCCATGTGTGGCGAGGTGGCGATGGGAACTAAAAAAGGCAGACAGTGTGAATTGTGTGCATGTGTATATATGTATGTGTCTGTGTGTGTATATATATGTGTACATTAAGATGTATGGGTATGTATATTTGCATGTTTGGACGTGTATGTATATACATGTGTATGGGGGTGGGGTGGGCCATTTCTTTCGTCTGTTTCCTTGCGCTACCTCGCAAATGCGGGAGACAGTAACAAAGCAAAATAGATGAAAATATATATATATATATATATATATATATATATATATATATATATATATATATATATATATATATATATATATATTTATTCTTTCTTTCAAACTATTCGCCATTTCCCGCATTAGAGAGGTAGCGTTAAGAACAGAGGACTGGGCCTTGAGGGAATACCCTCACCTGGCCCAATTCTCTGTTCCTTCTTTTGGAAAATTTAAAAAAAAAAAAAAAAAAAAAAAAAAATATGTTTAATTTGTTTATGGATGGGGTTGTTAGGGAGGTAAATGCAAGAGTTTTGGAAAGAGGGGCAAGTATGAAGTCTGTTGGGGATGAGAGAGCTTGGGAAGTGAGTCAGTTGTTGTTCGCTGATGATACAGCGCTGGTGGCTGATTCATGTGAGAAACTGCAGAAGCTGGTGACTGAGTTTGGAAAAGTGTGTGGAAGAAGAAAGTTAAGAGTAAATGTGAATAAGAGCAAGGTTATTAGGTACAGTAGGGTTGAGGGTCAAGTCAATTGGGAGGTGAGTTTGAATGGAGAAAAACTAGAGGAAGTGAAGTGTTTTAGATATCTGGGAGTGGATCTGGCAGCGGATGGAACCATGGAAGCGGAAGTGGATCATTGGGTGGGGGAGGGGGGCGAAAATCCTGGGGGCCTTGAAGAATGTGTGGAAGTCGAGAACATTATCTCGGAAAGCAAAAATGGGTATGTTTGAAGGAATAGTGGTTCCAACAATGTTGTATGGTTGCGAGGCGTGGGCTATGGATAGAGTTGTGCGCAGGAGGATGGATGTGCTGGAAATGAGATGTTTGAGGACAATGTGTGGTGTGAGGTGGTTTGATCGAGTGAGTAACGTAAGGGTAAGAGAGATGTGTGGAAATAAAAAGAGCGTGGTTGAGAGAGCAGAAGAGGGTGTTTTGAAGTGGTTTGGGCACATGGAGAGAATGAGTGAGGAAGGATTGACCAATAGGATATATGTGTCGGAGGTGGAGGGAACAAGGAGAACAGGGAGACCAAATTGGAGGTGGAAAGATGGAGTGAAAAAGATTTTGTGTGATCGGGGCCTGAACATGCAGGAGGGTGAAAGGAGGGCAAGGAATAGAGTGAATTGGAGCGATGTGGTATACCGGGGTTGACGTGCTGTCAGTGGATTGAAGCAAGGTATGTGAAGCGTCTGGGGTAAACCATGGAAAGCTGTGTAGGTATGTATATTTGCGTGTGTGGATGTATGTATATTCATGTGTATGGGGGGGGGTTGGGTCATTTCTTTCGTCTGTT